>NC_134704.1:104324517-104690767 GCF_043290135.1 Rhipicephalus microplus | reverse complement strand
ATGGAAGGCTAAAGTGTTGGTCAGTTATTCTAGTGGCACTGTGATTTCGTCAGTGTAGTCAGGCTTGCAAAGAACTAGGCTCACTGTAGTCATGCAAGCTTGCTAAACTATGGAAGGCGGAAATAATGCACCCAAATACTTGCAATGACCTGTTTCCGATAGGAAACTTCAATCGCAGCGATAACACACGGCAGACACACAAGAAACATGTGAAAACTGATTTAGCCACCTTCGCGTAACGCTTGGCTGACTATTTCAGCGTGGCTAACTTCATCTGAAGTTTTGTGCATGTCAGAACTTTCTGTTTTACGTTTCTCCTATGTGGTGCACCAACCAAACGAGATAAATGAGTGCTGTTCAAATGCCGAGTAAAAGCTAGTATTTTTTCCCGTCTACGGCGTTACGCGAGCAAGCAGGCACATAACTTGCGGAATTCTACTGTTTATTTACAGTTCAAGAAGGGCTTATCAGAATCCAACGCAACAACTTGTAGACATCAAGTATGATGCATCTTCGAAACCCATTGAATATATTTTGCGTTGAATAGAATAAAGAGAAAAAGAAAAAAAAGAAAGAAGGAAAAAAGAAAAATTATATTCATATTATTTCGATTTTGGTCCATTGATGGAAGCCAGCACGAAATTGTCATTGCTTTAAGCGCAGTGTGTCTTTCTGAAAACCTTACAAGACATTCAATTATAAAACTTCATGTTAAAAAGGTTTACCATAAACTCAGTGTTGTTAAAAGAGGCTTGTACAGCAAACACTAAGCTTTTTGATCACACTGTTTTCATTGTAATGGTATAACGTCTCATGCTGCAGAAAAACGCCGGTAATGAAAAAGCCGACAACAATTTATCAAAGTCATTTCTGAGCAATCTTTCATATCTTCGTTTCAAATCACGCTTCCCATTTAGGTTTGACAGCGGAATTTTCATCGTTTTGCTGGCCTAATTTATCATGTGTTCACATCACTGCTTGGTACTGTGCGAGCAATTAGTGCGTCACTCACGATAATTTTTGGAATTGGTTGCCGAGACATATTTGGGTCATTTTGGCTCAATCAACTGTTCGACCTCCCCCGTTTGTTTTGCCACGTGCGGCTGATGCGGTTAAACTTTTCGGATGATGAGAATTAATTCTGGGAAAGGGGATTCATAACAGCCAATGGAATGTTGAAGTGGGCGAAATGAAGGACACTCTTTTCGCAACGTCTCTTCTGACATTTCTTGCCGTGCATTTCATAGGCATCATATATTTTTAAAAGAAAAGTGATTGGAGATTGCCTCATATTATGATATACAGAAAAGGTTGATGTGCGTGCATTACTTGTCTGCTTGGACAATTATATTTCCAGCGCCCTCTGTTTTTCATCTTAACTCGACACATTGGTTCATGGAAATCGTTTGTGCGTGGTATAAAAGTTTGTAAAAACAAACTGTGGATCCGTATTTTTGCAAAAGCACGGATACTTCTGGATTGCATAAGCTTGCTCATCGTATAATTTAACGGTAAACCAGCAAACTTTGCATATTGTCATTTCTTTATGTTTAAAAGTTACTTCATTTGCATAAAAAACAGAAGTGTATTCAGAACGCTGTTACGAAAGAGCAACCTTATTGAACAGTTTTAAGTCATTGTTGAAAGCTAAATTAGCCAGTGATGGTTGAGCCAGGTATTGAAAATGCGTGTGTAAGTAAATTTAAATTTTATTTTTATTTTTAATTATTGTGCTTGGTTTAGTGCAAGTCTCTGAAGTATCAAGTAGTGTAAATGAGTTCTTAAGGTATGTTAAAGAGACCATAATCTTTGTTGCCATGCTAGCTTCGAGAAGCACGCGTTAAGCTTGAGCGGAATTTAGAATCATGTTTCGTATCTTCTTTAAACAAGAACTTTCTGTAAAATGCTGCAGAATTACTACACCATAGTTGAATTACCGTTCTAGAATAAAGAAAATCCCAAGTGCAAGCACATATTATATAAATGTTTTCCTGGTCAACAAACATTGAGACTTCGAACATCTTGCTGGCTTATTCAAACAGCCAATTCTGCAACAACATCTGCCAGAAACGCGAAACAGAATATGTGTAACTAGTTGAATAACAATATTCTTTCAAACAAAATGGCTTCTGTCTGCCGAGCGTTAAGATTGACAAAAAATAATTAGGGCGCAGATTGTTGTAAGTATTTCATTATGTGAGTAAAGCTTCTCACATATCATTTACACTTTCCACGCTTAATTGCTTAGACTTCGAAAGGTTTCGGTGACCTGAACGAAAGTGAAGGCGTACAATTTGCATTTGGTCATTTTTGGCTCCAAAACCGCAAATGCTTAGTGATTTTTATTAAATTTTTTGGACATTTAGACTAAAATACTGTTGCTGCATCTCTGTGACAGAAAAAATGAATGGTCTTCAACGTCGCGCACTTGCTGAGGTTGAATTTATTACGTTAAGTTCAATGGTATAAATTTTCTTGAAATGTTTCAGTTCAAAACAACTTCAAGATATATGACCAGCCTGAGGACATGAGCAATCCAGCTTCTGCAGCTGGTAATTTGTGTTTCGGGTAATATTAGTTTCTTGTACGTCCCACAAACTCCAACGATGATGAACTTCAACATATTTTAATATCTCAGAGTTTCACTTAACACTTTTCTTTTTACAACGAAGGAAATTGAAGCAAACATTCTCTATCAAAAAATGGGTCTCGAAGATCTTCCATGGGTGGCACTACTCTGTGGAGTAAACGACAAAAATTTGCTCCATAAAAAACGGGTCTTGAAAGTATTAAATACGTATTGTTTCTATAGGGCTTGTTTCGCAGACATGAAATGAAATGAAGGTGATGGCACTGTTTGCGTCTTCAGCTGCAGTTAATAGCGACAACAGCACCTTGTCCCTTCTCTGAAGTTAACCTGCCGGCTGAGTTTCGTAGAAGTCGCATACTTGAGCCAATGTGCACCTCTTGAGACATTAGTGTCTTTTACCTGCATCTCTGCACTTGCAGACATGAACTGCTTCCTTGCCAAGTACTTGGGGCTAGCAATGGTAATCTGTCTGTAACTATAAACCTAATTGAAAATTCGTGGCTCATACTTTAGTAAAATAATTGGTGTAACAAAACATTATGTCTTTTTTGAGGCAGTTGATTGTGTACTTTGTATTTTATTTCACAAGGGCAAACGAATGAATGCTTAGGCAACAAATTGTAAATTATTGCGAAGAGCAGCAAGCATCTCGAACTTTGCAGCGTACACCTTGAGCAGAAAGCACGCAAAAAATTAGCATGCACAAGACCAACGCGGACTAATAACGTTCACCGTTCGGCACTAAAAGCGTGTTGGTCAAGCACAAAGAGAGATGAAAGACATGGACACACAGATATACACACATGAAGGTCCCACAACTCTCCCAATTATCACTTCGTGCGTGAGCAGCGTGCTTCTCTCGTAAACACGGCCACAACACTAAGAGAAGTCACCTTCGTGTTCTCTTTAATCACTGTAACTTTCAGCAAACTTCCGGTGGAAGCACGAGATGTACGAAGCGCCTGAATTGCGAGTGAAGCGCACGTGCACACGTGAACATGCCATGAGGAGTCATCACTCGCCACATCGTAATGTGGCGAGTGACGACTTTCAGAGTGCCCCGAACACGTGATCTTTGTGCCATATCGCTATTTATGACGAAAACGCTCTGAAGTTGCGCAGCTCAGAGGACGAACGATGGTATATCGTGCATATAAATGGGTTGACGTTAATAAGCTAGACAACGCGTAAGTGCTGTGAGCAAAAACGTCGCGGGTCGAAAGCCAGGCGTTCAGGCTTTTTTTTGTGCTTTTTATTTGCAATCTCTTACTTTTACAATGTCTTACCTTTACAGCGTCATATCTGTTAGTTTTGCGACGTCGAAATTTTCATAGTTCATCTCCATGACGGAAATAGATCTGTGGAGCCGTGGTGCAGCCAGGCTTGAGTTACCTTATTTTCTTCGCAAAAATAAGACATTGCAACCCATCAACGCACTGTTGTGTCATACAAAGAAATTATGTCAGTTCACATCTGCAGCAATCACTTCTGCCGCAGCGAGCAGTGTCCTTCATGGAGTCTATGTCTGTAACGTGAACTGAACGGTTAAAGCAGAAGACGTACAAAGTTATGAGCGACATGTCAAATCTTTTTCGAGAAATAAGCTCGAGCCCAATTTATTAAGCTCTGCAAAACAAAGTAAGCGAACGGAAGTGGTGGTGGTAGAAAATATTTTTTATTGGACAAACAGAAACACATAGAAACATATACATCATCAGCATTATACTAACGCATAGTTAAGTGACCAGACCCTATTCATGGAGTCTACTAAATGTGGGCGTGGCCCGAGCGCGTACCACCAAGTAGAGCAGCCTAGCTGGCTCACCTCCGAATGTTTAATAGGTCGTATATGAAAGTGGGAAGAGAAAGGAATTGGCTTGGTGGGAACAATGCTGTGACGTAGCAGGCATCACATTGCAATATAGGTGAGAAACCACAAATAATGACAACGACGTTTTCCTGTGAATACTTGTCTGTTGGTTCTGTTAGCTACGCTCCTTAGATAGAAATGTTATTTTCGATTTAGGAAAACCTAAAGACATTTTATGATTGTATCATCAAAAAGTATTTTAATAACGCGTAGGCATGCTTTAGTCATCACAAGCTAACCAGCTTCTAAGTATTCGTTATTATAAGTTTCCCTGTTAGAAGAGATAGAGTGGTTTACAAGTATTCGCTTTTAGTTTCAAGTCATATACTCCATGTAACAAGCTATTCACAGGCATAATACGCGCAACAAAGAGACAAACTATACGTAATTAACATAAAATTTAATTAGCGCACAAGATTTAGCATCGAAAGCAGATGCTAATATGTAAAGAAACATCACATATTCAAAGACAAATTTTATATCCCACTGCATATTTCCGTCCTGAGCAGAATAGCCGCCGTAAAAAAGCACAGTGAAGTACATGATTTGAACATAGTATTTTCAAGTCGTGAATGGGATTGGCAACCGCACTTTTGTCATCAAGACAGAACTTCTGTAAACTCCTTAAATTTCAACCATTTATTTTATAGCGCCATTGAATTTGTGTAGAAAAGCTTTGTTAGATTTACGCTTCAATTTTATTAGCATCGACTCGGAAGCCAACCACACGAAGGAAACTAGTGCCTTCACAGGAAAACGGTCCGTGTTTGGTAGGTAGACAATTGTTAGGTTGATCCAAATAGCGCGAATAGTTATTTTTTTTGGTCTTGTTCTAGAAATTTCTTCCAATCATTGTTAGCTCAATCTTAAGAGTTCAGTATGTAGCTTTCACATTTTTCTAGACATTACACAATAGCATAAATTAACTGCTGCCGCGCACATCTTGTAAATCTTCGGCAGGTGCTGAACAGCTAGGTCAAAGACCAGCTTGAACAGAGTCTTGTTCTTTTTCTCAGTGATTTTATCCTCTTAGCCATTGTTTTTCCTCTTAGCAATTTCATTCAGCAGATATCATGATGCAATGTATGTAATTTTTTAATTATTAGGTGTAATGATTGTGTTAGGCTTTTGTTTAGTTCATTTTGTAGCGTGCATGCTTTACCTTTTTGAAAACAATTCTGGCTCGTTTTTAGAGCTTTATATGCGGCCACTTGCATTGTTACTTGTTATTTTTCCTATTTATTTTTGGTGTCTCCAGTATGATTTTATCGTTGACGTTCATTTGGCTAATCCTCCGTTTCATATAAATATTATGTTTATCAATATGCAACTTCCATATCCCAATATTCTCTTATTAACTATACCTTTTCTAGGTTGTAACCTTTTAAGAATGAGTTGAAATAAAAAGTGAACAAAGATAAATAGACGAACAGTGCGTTAACAAAGACTACAGCATTTTGACTGCAGACACTTTTGTCTCAAGCAGATTCACTTTTTTGCGACGAAAAAGCGATCTGGACTGGTGATCAGTTTGATTTCATTAAAGTTTCTGTGTCTGATATGCACTTGAATTATTAAAAAAATAACCATGGCACAACATAAAAAAAATTCCGCCATATCCACGAAGTGAATGATGATGAGTGGCGAAGCTCCGGAGGTAAACCTGGTAAACCATGAATCCTCTGTACATTTTGCCCACTCGATTTTATTACATCGCTCCCCCTAGCGTACGTCGCCGCACTAAATCGAACGATTGCCTTCAACCAATGACACGCGTCATATGTGACATCATTCCTATTTTATAAGATCTCGCGTCTTTCATCAACTACAAGTACCGCTTTCTAGTTTATAACATCTTGCATCGTTTCATCATCAGCTACAAGTACCACCATCTAGTAAACACTACAAGAACTAAACGAGAGGTGGGTACATACAGGAGACGGTACCGCCATCTAGTGAACACTGCAAGAACTAAACTAGAGGTGGCTACATACAGGGGACGGTACGGCCATCTAGTGAACACTGCAAGAACTAAACTAGAGGTGGCTACATACAGGCTACAGGGGACGCACAGCCCACGCCCTGAGGAGCTTCGCCCCTAAAACACACAATTCGAGAAGTAGTAAATAGTATATTTAGGATTATATTCCTGAAATATTCGGAATACAAGTGAATTTGATTCTATGACTTATCGTGTTCCAGTTGCACTGAAGATTGGATCCTACCATTCTGAAGAAATCACTCCTGAATTTGCTGCAGCAATGGCAAATGTATTCGGAAGAAATGGAGAGAAGTTTGAAGAGTGACACGCTGGATTTCTTGCTCTCGTATGACCTAGTGTACTTCGAGATGCAAGTCTAATAAAGTTAAGCGAAATTGATAACCGATAAAAGTATTGTGAACTGAATACTGATCACGACCCTGTTTTACCGTGACATCAGTCAATGTGTAGCGGCAATGTCGATAGCTGGGCAAGTTGGCATACGATTCAAGGTGAAACACGGCAACGTACCAAAGTACCTAAGAAAATAACTCTACATGACAAAAAAAAAGTAACAGCTTTGCTGCAGAGGCGAAGCAGTGAAAGTGATAGCAACTAATTGGAAGGTCACGCGCAGAATGGAAAGCAGATCGAAATATGCCCCGCGTTTCTCACGCACAAATTAATAACGTATACTCACAGGTACAGATACATGCGAATAAGTGATTCAGTTATTACTTCGCTGTGTCTTGAAAGCGCGCGCTTTTAGCAAATGGAGTCTACAATGATTGCCGTTACCTTCGTGCGCCCGGTAACTTCAGCAGAATTCTTTCAGGTGAAACCCAACGCCAGCTAGACGTATCATCTTCTCTTCTCTTCACTGCGATATAAGGGCTTGCAAAAGAGCATCGCTCCCCTCCTTTAAGCGGGGCAAAGTACGCGTGGGAGATTACATCGCGCGCCGCTGCTCAATGTGGTGACGCGCGCTCTTTGCGCTATCTTGATGGTAATGCTGAAAATGCAATAATTCCTTCCGAAATGCCTGTCAGCAGTGGTAAGTGGTAGATATAAATTGCCTGCCGTCTGAACCGTGGAGAATGTGCTTTTCAGTGGCTCAGTGTTTAACGCCTCGCACTTATGATTCAGAGGACCGAACTTCGTTTCCGCGTGCCGGAGTCTTTTCCTGTTTTTTTTTTCTTGAATTTTCATATATATAGATAACATACATATATGATGAGTGACGGGGACGTCGGCGCTGACGCCGGTGGCAAATTTCAGCCGAGATTGTGGGTATCATTCCTGTCGCAATGAAGGTACGGCTGATTTCTTACGCCTTACCGTGGAGTAAACCAAAGCGAGGCAAAACATGTATTGATGCAGTGTTAACTAGAAGTTGGGAGACCTTATCTTTCGCGAGAGCAACAGATTTTTTAGGAATTTAGTTATTCACTAGTTTAAAAGTGCCTGTGCACATGAAGTGCACACAATGTGTCAATTAGTGTTTATTCGCAAAGAATATTACTAAACAGAGCTCAGTTTAATTTTTAATGACGTACAGCCATGGCCACGTATGTGTAGAGCGCTTGAGCACCCAGTTTTTGCTCTGCGGGCCGAAACCTTCCGGCAGTTTTGGACTCTGAAGTGGTGCATCAGGAGAATTCACAGCCTAGTCGTCAGGTTGACCACGTGAGAGCCTGATACTGTCCAAAGGTTTCGACCGCAGAGCGAAAAACGGCAGTTCGCTTGCTCTACACAGGCGTGGCCGCTGGCGTACACATGTTTTCTTTTTATAGCACTAGTCAGCTGTTTAGGTTGATATGAATTCACACTAGAATATTTAGGTTATCGTGAAAATACGCTCAGAAGTTGTAGCCGTTTCAACTGCATCAAAACGTACTGATATTCAAAATGAATTTGTGGATTTCTAACGTTAAATCCAACTTATTATATAGTGTTCCTATTATTTTAATGTATTACTGGTAACACAGCACTATATTATTATTGTTATTATTAGTAAATGAACTGTAATGAACAATTGATTCCTATGGGCTCCCAACGACGAAAAGCGAGAAGCCTTCATGCTTACACGGTTGGAGGTTTGATTACGCAAGCCATGAAAAAAATCTTTACGCTAGCGTTGAACAGCCTGCACAATTAAGCTGTAGGCTAATAGGAAAAGACCTAGTAAGAGCCGCTCATAAACTATTTACTGGTTCACCCGGCATGCATTACGCTCAGCTAATGGCTCGTTAAAACCAACGCATTTATTGAAAGGGTTTCTCATGTGCTTTGTGATCCGGAGGATGGTCATGAGGGACATTGTGTGTGACAATACAAACACGCTTTCTCGGACTCAGAAAGCCCACATGCGAAAATTTCATATAGTAAGTTAGGGTATTGACAACCTATTTACTTCTATCGACGCCATGAAGGCCCTCGCGCTAGCCAGTTGACAAAGAAAGGTAGATCCAGGCTGGTCGTAAAGATAATATTGACAATATATTTACATGGCAGGTACCACTAAAGCGTCTCGTTTGGCATGTCCACTGATGACTAATCGTAGCGCTGCATTCTCAATGGGTGAGAGAGATCACCCTTGAAGTGGCCCACACGGAAGGATACCAGGAAACGGACATGAACTTACTTTCATGCCGGTTCCGGCAATAGCTGTGAATCCTGAAATCGCTGCTGCGTTACGGTGTTGACATGACGTGAGTGTACCCACTATAGGGATCGAATGCTGACTTGAAGGGGGCGAGAGCGAATCTCTGCTGCAGGGGACGCATTTTCGAAGGCGGCCTAAGTGTTCGGCTCACGTATGTGAATATAGGTGCAGGCTAAAAACCACAGGTTTTAGAAATCTTCGTAGTGCTCCCAGACAGTGTCCCATTTATATACACTGCAGTATTGGTATGTTAAACGCCACTGAATAATAGGAGCTATTGAATAAGGGCTCCAACTGTTTTGTGGTCCCAAAGAAGTAGCGCCGAGTCTACTGCACGTGCGTCATGGGCAAGCTGAAGTAATGTTGTGCATTTGACCCTCCATTTCCAGTCATTATTTGGAACTCCCACATCCCACTTCCTGTGTAGTTAAATCTGGCGTACCGCAAGGTTAGAGTTTGAGTCGTTAAATTTTTGGTTTCTTTACATCAACGATCTGGCAAGCAATACTCAATCTACCAAGAAGCTGTTTGCAGACGAGTGCGTTTTGTACCACAAAACAACTAACAAAGATGACAAATTACTTATTGAAGCTCATTCCAATAGCGCCTCTAGTTGGTGCAACATATGGTTAATAAATTTTAACGTAACTAAGTGTAAAATCACGACAATCACATATCCTTATATCACTCCGAAACGTTTCAGATACAAATGGAACTAAGTTAAGCTGGTATATAGATTCAAATGTCTTTTTGTTTACACAAAAATGATCTGTCATGACATTCTCACGTTACATATAGTACTAACAACACTAACCATTCTCTTCGTTACCTCAACAGAAACTTCTGCCAAGCACCCCCATACCTTAAGTTGAAAAGCTACCAAACATTAATCCAAGCAAAAACTAGAGTTCGCGTCTGCCATTTAGGAACCAGCTCAATCAGCGTTAATTGGAGTTTTAGAAGCTGTCCAAGACACCTCAGCCCGCTTCATTCATAATATCTGTGCTCATACTACCCGCGTGATAATAATAAAATCTAGTCTACAACTTCCTAGTTTTGCCACTAGAAAAACAATCTTTCGTCTGTCACACTTTGACAAAATTTTGTTACATAATGAAAAACCTAGAGTTGAAATATTTTCAGAACTTGCATATTTCTCATGATATGTTGGCCACCCAAGTAGCCATTCTATTCTACTGCACCAAGAACTTTCTTCAATTTTCTTCCTTTTCGAAGACAAGCAGAGGCTGGAACCGCCTTCTCTCCTGTATTTGTCTTCGATGCACTCTTAAAGAAGGTGATTCGTTTATTATATCTAACTGTTTGTTTGCCTTTCGGAACAAACAAATTTGTATCTCAAGGTTTGTGCTCAATAATTTGTTCTGGCCTGATGTTGTTTATAGCTGATCACACGTAGGTTGCGAATAGTGGTTGTGAAAAATAGCCGGACTTACAATTTGTTCCGTATTTTTTTGTATTCTTGAACAAATAATGTGGGAGCTTCTTTATGTAAAGCAGACTTGGTGCAACTAATCTCTGCTTCTTTTACTTGGAAGTGCCGTATCAGTGACAGAGATTTGTTCAAGACGACCGACAGCACTTCTTTGCAAGACCTCTCGTTTACTTAAAATAGTTTGGGCCGTAGACCCTTAGATAAGTAAACTCAAGTGGAGATGTGACTGAGTTACAGTATATTTTAAAATTAGTTTCAGTTTAATTGGTCAATAAAGGTCCTACTTTTACATCTAAATTGAGCGGAAGCTTCAAAGCCTTCCCCAAAAGCTTTGCACCAAACGAAGAAGACAATACTTACTGAAGCGATGGCCCTCGCGCAAGACTATATTGACCTATAATAAGGGTAGTGTCTAAAGCACCGCTTTTGGGCGAACAAATTTCAGGCCTAAACTATAAAAGTGTCTGTTTTTCCAAAACAAGACAACACATTCAAAACAGCACATGCTAATGTTTATATTTATGTATACACATGCAGTACTCCTCTGAGACACCAGTATACTGTTCATACTGCATAGATATTTGGTCTGAATAACTATAAAAAACTCAGAGGTATATATTAACGACTTCAAGTCTCCATGCCCAGTAGAAAAGAAGATAAAAATTAGCAGGTCCCACGTAGCTGGGATTCGTTGTTATGCGAAGCTTGTGGAAGGAAGGTTACAATGTTGCAATTTTTTTATTGAGCAACACGTCATAAAGTGACGGTAAATATATGTACGAATGTTACGCGCATATACATAGGTTGAAGAGTCGCAGATGTTTATATAACCAGTTGTTTGCACTTTGGCAACGATGCCAACTGCGACCACCTATTAGCAACACCAGAAGCTGGTATGAAGCGCTGATTCTCACGATGCCAACTGCGACCACCTATTAGCAACACCAGAAGCTGGTATGAAGCGCTGATTCTCGCGAGGATGCTGGCCCTGGTGTTATGATACAGACATGGTCCTCGTTCAAGAGCGCTTCGTCTCATGAGATTGAGCGCTGTTCCGGTGACTGTCTTCCCCCTCCAATCGCCAGCTTCCAGGCAGAAGGCGGCACCTTGCAGTTCCGGGGATAAAGTCGCCTCCTCGGCCGAGCCACCTTGCAGTTCCGGGTATGGCTGCGTCTCCTCCGCCGAGCCCCGGGAACTGGTCTGTGAAAAGGGACCAGAAACGTTATTTAAGGCCGCGCCGGCCCCATGTAAAAAATATTTTGCCCCAGCCAGCGTTGTCGTTCTGGCCGGTTCTGTAAGAACCTTCTATAGTAAACATTTCTTCCTGTTGCTGTTTTCAAAACTGATTACCTCCCTATTTCACCTCTGGGTGAAGGCTTCAGCGAAGACTGTTTGACTGCTCGCCGCTCTCGGCTACCGCTACCATCGCAACAAACAGAAAATCCTAACAGTGTTGGCAGAATTGAATGCCATCAAACCCACATTTATAACACTGGACACTATTACATATACCAACTTCAGCACATAGCAACTAAACACCATCAACCTTACGTTAACCCAACGCGACGGTTGTATCAATGGAGTACTTATGTGTGATGTTCAGGACGGTTCGAGCACTTCCACTACTGCGCAGCGGCGCAGGAAACAGACAAGGAGACCAGTTCAAACGTTTATATACAAAAGGAAGGCTATGAAAAGTCAGTGGTGTGGACGCCGTCGGGACGACCACCACGGCACATGAGGAAGAAGAGTCCTGTAGGCTCACGACACTCGAGTAGCGGTGGCGTCGTCTAGGAGATGCCTGGACCAGCGCGACCTCAGACCTTGTTTCCGAGCTCTTCATCACCGCCTGGGCGTAGCGGTTCCACGTGGGGGTTCGGGCCAGCACAGCACCGTATGTACCGTGCTGAAATGCTGCTCGCCACAGCTGCGGTGCGGCAGCTCAGTCACCGGCGTTCCTCGCCTTGGCCAGGGCACAGCCAGGTACCCTCGGGTACACAGCTCGTGAGCTCGCGGCCCACGTCCGAGTCTGGCGTGTCGCTCAGTACGTCTCGGCACCGCTCGGCGATCTTCGATTCAGCCAGCAGCTCCCCTGGCACCTGGATCATCGGCCACCCTGCACCTTGCACGGCTCCGTGGTCTTCCGTGCACACGCCCGCGTCTCGCCCGGCAGAACGTCTCGCTCGTCCGAGCTCGGAACCGCACGCCTTGGCCCGAACACTGCGAGCGCGCCTCGTGCCACCGTGCCACCGCGCTCTTCTTCTTTGTCCCTCAGTGCTCGGTGGTCCGCGTCGATGTTTTTGCGATATTTACAGGTGACAATATGTAATGTTTAGGAAATTGCGAAGGTAGTTCTGCAACCACTATTGGCGTTTCACAAAGATTAGCGTCTATTTGAAAAGTAGTTCCGAGACCTGTCGTAGCTCTTTGGTAAAGTAATTTATTGCCACGCAGAGTTCTTGAGAGTGATTCCAGCTCAGACCCTTACATTTAATTTTTGCATTCGTCGGGTTGAAGCTACCAATGTCGAGTATTTCTTAACGCTCGCGAGTTAAAATTGTCCAGGTGTGTACTCGTCGTTCTTGGGTAGATACTAAGTGTCAGTCGCCTGCGGCACATACCCGAATACAAGCGGCACATACCTGCCCGTGGGAATGTGCCACTGTCTGGCGGGAAGCGTTTGACGACGTACGCGACGAGATTGTGACATTATCCACGTCTTGACCAGTGTGCCATATTCGTCGAACCATCTTACCTTCTCATGCTAATTTTCGTTCACGCAAAGTAAATGTAGTGACCACGAGAGCACCTAAAGGTAAGCGGCTAGATAGATACGCTCATAGTCACCAAAGTTCGCTATGAAATGCTTCGCATTTAAAATTCAGCAGACGCCTCGTACTATGTGAACCGAAGTCATGCGGCGCATGCGAAAAGCAGGTGACTGTGATGCAATTTTTTTATTTAGCGAAAAGTGTCAACAAGACACTAAACGCAGCAAGAAATATTTACCTACAAAAATGTATGGTAAGCGTTGGCATAAATTTATGTAACCATACGTTTATAGTTACGCAACAATGCCAACAACAACCTTAGTATAACCTACACCAGAAGCGGTAAGCTGAAATGTAGCACTTGCGCTTGCAAGATTGGTAGCTTTGAATACTGGTAGGTAAACAAACATGTGTGGATAGTGCTTAAGTGCCACTAACGCTGATCCGAAGTTCCGCCTGTACTATTGGAATACATACTTGTAAAATCATGCTTGTAAAATCAGATAGACAGCACTGCAACCACAAACAGAATGAACGTTTGACCAACACCACCCTGGTATAGCGTCGTTTTCCAAAATAGTTCTTAGACGTGGTTTTCGTAGAATACTTCCTGCCACGCAAAATGCATTAGTTTGCTTCCTGCCGGCACGAAGACATACATTCTTTGCATTCGTCAAGTAATCGTTGCCAATGTACGTTTTAGAAGCTTTCTATTTTTCTGGGGGGGATGTTGCTCGTCGTTGCACTCGTGCGTTAACTAGTGTGCATTGCTGCCGCTAGAGGCGAAGCTGTGGTTTTCGTTTCAAGAGCGCTCACTAGATAGCTTGGCGCCGCTAAGGCGACGCGAAATAGGAGCTCACGGGAATACACCCTTAGGAGTTCACGGGAATACAGCAAATCTGGGAGTACAAGGTGATGTGGAATGGACATCATTTGAAGGCAGGGAAGTTAGCAGCAAGATTAAATTTGAGAAGTGATTGAGAGAAATGGGGGATGAGCGTTGGGCTAGGCAAGTATTCAGCTACTTGTTCATGAAGATTGTCGATACAAAATGGAGGAAGCGAACCAGAAAATTGACTGGTATATACTTAGAAAATACCAGGGGGCGAAACCAAAAAAAAAATTATCGGTTAAGAAGAAGGTGAAGGAAGCTGAGATCGATATGAGGAAAATTGGCATGATTACGAAGTCTGCACTAGAGATCTATCGTACCTTTAAGCAGGAAATCGCTAAGCAAAGGATCTATGATATTACTCGGGGTAGTTTTCTACTGTTTGAGGCCAGGACGGGAGTAGTGCGAACCAAGACATATCGTGTCAAACACGAAGGGGTAGACACGGTATGTAGTGCGTGTGGAGAGGAAGAGGAAACTGCCGAACACTTGTTAATGTTCTGTAAAGGACTTCACCCTATAGTTCAGGATGATGGCGCAGAGCTTTTCAAAGCACTGGAGTTTAGAGACTGAGGGGGCAAAAAAGACTTTAAGCGGGTAGAATTAACAAGAAGAAGGTTATCTGACTGGTGGCTAAAATCGAGGCACGAGTGAAAATTAAACCCTTCACTACAAAGTACGAGTCCTGAACCTCACTATTTAAAGGAAAAAAAAGAAATCTAGTTTTCAGAGTCACGAAGTATTACAGCTTGGTGGCGTGAGCTACCGCCCGATCTGAAGGGTACAGCCATATCAATCCATTCATCCATCGACGCTCGCTCCACCCCCAGCGCGTGCTCTAGTTTGGTAAGAGACCACAAGGTGGCCGCCATGTTTAAAACGCTCCCTCTCGGAACGCTTCCTTTCTCTTTCTCCGGGCATCACTCAAGGTGCGTCGATAAAGCTATTCATTATGAACACCGCTGAAGCCAAGGTGGCGGCATGCAGGGCTCGCACTATGGTTGCAGCGTGGGCTCGCCATCAGGGCCCTTCTCAAACTTTCCACTACATTCTATGATTGAAAATCTTCTGGCTTTGGTCTATACAGATGGATCACAAAGACGTTACACTAAAATGAAAACATTCTTCCGAGCCTATGTGATCAGTAAAAAGATTTGCTGCATCAGTATGTATTTATCTGTAGTACGTATAACCACGTATATATTAAACATTGTGATATAACGTGTATATAGAAACACACCGCAACAACGCTCTTGTCGCTTAGTTATATGATGATGATTGAGCACAAGTATAGAAGATTCATGGTTCACCGAATTTAACCTCTGGAGCAAGCTACTTCATGATCATTCACTTTGTGGATACGCGGAAAATTTTTTCCTCACGCTTCCGCATTCAAATTACCAAGTTCTGTTCTCGCAGTTTGTGGGCAGATATCAACTTGCTTAACATGAGATGTGGTATGCGGGTATGTGGCTCATACGTGTCTAGAGAAAAGTCCTGACGTAGTACGCGACGGCGTTATCACATTGTTCATGTTAAAAACAGACAGTCGTAATCGTTCAACCATTTTGCCCTCCAATGAAATTTTTTCTCATTGATACCCACAATTAGATTGTCCTCATGAAAAGTGCTACCTGCACCAAATGAAACTTGAACAGCGGCAAGCCTTTGTGAGGTGGTTGCACGTTAAAGAACCCATTGTGGTCAGAAACCCCGGAGCTCTCCACTACAAGGCGTTTTTATATTCACATAGTGGTTTTGAGACTTTACACTTCACATGTCAATAAGGCCTTCGTGATTGTATGGTGCGTGCTATCCACTTATCATCATAGATATGCTCGCATATATGTGCAGAGCTACCGAAGACGATGCGTGCAGTTTTCAGTTGTGATGACTCGACGGTGCGTACTGTATGGTTGTGAATCTTTGTGGCTGTTCAGGTTTCATTTGACGCTGATGGTACATGTGTGATCAGTCATCCGTTGCATAGAAGGTATTTGTATAGGTTAGCATTAGGAATATTTCACTTCATTGCATTGTCACTCAGGCTCCACTTTCTTCTGACGAAAGCCTCAGTTTCGATGAAAAGTCGTTCGATCGTACGACTAGATTGTTTGCAAAATTAATCCAAGCAATTCCATTTTTGTGATACACACAGAATTATCAAACCAAATAGTGCACATTTACGTTTCGCGCGGACTAAGAGATCAAGCTAGACGTCACTCGTTTTGCTATTTATGCCTCCGTTCCAGTCTATTTTCACCGGATCGATAGAAAAACTCATTCACTTGCCGGGATTCACCTGGCTTAGTAGGGCACGTAATTGAAAAGTCAGCTTAACAAGTTGAGTCTTATGCTGGCACCCTTGCTTATCATACGTCGCCGTTTTGTGGAGTAAAATTAATTTCTATGGCATTCTACATGCTCCTTAAATTTGGCGTCTGCAGTAACACCACCCATTCTTTTGCAAAGCAATAGCGCCATAAAATTTAGCCCCACTAAATAAAATTCATACTCTAACCGTGCTAAATGACAATTAAGTATAAATAAATTTAGAAATTAAAATAGTTGATAGAAATTTTCACGTACCTCAACGGCCAAATTTATCTCAATTGAAGAAAGGGCATGAACAGGATAATCAAGTGATATTGCATCTGAACATATAAGCTCAAAAGACACATTGTTGCAATAATTACATACTTAAATACCATTAGGTTACTGGTTTTATTCACTTTTCGCCAAATTGAGACATTTACAATTGAAAGAAGATACCACATCATTTTTTTGCCTGACATATTGAAGTCATTCCTATACATTAAATTCGTTTCGAATAAGTATACGTTGTATACATAGCGGTATAACTAACTTAAAGAGTACACTGACGTTTACAAAAGTTGAACGAAAAAAAAATGGTTCCAAATATGCATGTTACACCGTAAATGTCGTCGAAAGATGATAGTCTTGCTTCTGGAGAGAGCGAACAAAACGTTTATTTGATGTTCTGCGCAACAAAATCAGTGAATGGTATTCTGCAGGCGCTGCGTTAGAGTGCCTCGAGCGTGTAGCGGAGGTGAACGAGCGCATCAAAACACGTTAGACACAAGTGTCACCTGGCAGTTGTCTTCGAAAACGAAGGCGTGCAGCGCGTGGAGAAAGATGCGTACCAGTCTCGGAGGAGATAAGGTGTAGAACGCAAAGCGATGGGCAGGTGCCACCACTGTGACACCGTAGCAAAACGTTTAAAACACCTTTTTGAGCATCGCGTTGCACTGTCAGTGCAGCGCGAATAAACGCAACATTCCTTAGATTTGCTCGTGTGTGCCTCTTCTAGTATAAAGGCACACATAAAAAACATCGATGTGTTGTTATGGTGCCTTAAATATGCGAAATTATTGCTTTTTAGTTGCCAATCGCACGAGTATGAGCGCTAAATCTTGAGCAATGTTGGTGGGCGCTGCGGATGGGGTTAGCCGTTTGATGCCGTTTGAAGTATCGGTAAGGCGAAAAAACAGACAAGTGCACAGACAGGTGTTTCCGTCAAAGGTCCCCAAGAAATGGTATCGTCTTTGAAAAATGAACAAAAACGGGGCCAATCCCTTGAATATGCTCCCGTGGTTGCTCCGGAAACGATCCGGCACATCAATTTTGCCCTGGTGGATTCTTCCCAATCGCTCCAGCTCATCGCTCAGCGGCAATCATTGGCTGCTCGAGGAGTGACGTAGGCAGCCTCGCCACCGGGAGGCCATTCCACTAAAACCAACATTGCGCAGACCAAGCTAGTGCAGTGAGGATTGTGCGATTCGTTAGACCACATTAGGGAAAAAGAAATCGTTGTGTGCAACTTCTGGATATCACAAGCGACTACAAGCAGCAACGAAGGTTGTCATCGATGGAAGGTACTAAGTGGTTCTAAGAGAGAAAGTAAGAGAAAAGTGAGCCCCGTAACTGTCTGCTTCAGGGAGCGACACCGCAACAGTAGCTCACAAGGAATGGGGGTGAGGAGGGAGTAAAATAATAGGAATAAATGTATATATATAGAGAGAAAGATGCACTAGGCCAGCGAGCGAGGACACATCGAGGGGATAGGAGAGATAGGAAAGATGGAAACACTGTCGCAGGAGTCCGAGGACGGGGCACCACTTGCAAGAGCTCTTGTCGGCGTCAGGAGATGGCGTAGGGCAAGTACGGTAGGTCAGAGCTGCTCTGTCGTCGAAGGTAGGCATCGAGAATTACGTAGGGCCAGCACAGTCAACCAGAGCTACGCTGACGTCAGAGATCGCGAGGACACAACCGGTCTGCACGGAATCCAGCGAACGAGTGCCCAGCGACGGAAGCTAGTTATGTGAACGGCAATCGCGTGACGGTTCCTGACAGCGACACATTATGATCTCCCGAGTGGTGAGAGACTCGGTGGTCGCTGGTGTGGTGCAAAACTGGTGAGTGAGCTCTTCTTCAATTGCCTGTGTCACCTGAGTTATATGTCACGTAGTGCTAAGATAAGTAATGTTTGGTTGATGAGAAAACAGGTTATCACTATTAAGCTAGTTTACAGGTCGTCCGCAAACGTTAGTGGAAAGTCTAATAATGCATTATTTGGTCTAAGAGTGTTTTTATTTACATAACTTCAGTAATTTTAAACACACCACTCTAATATATGCAGCACTCATTAGATATGCGAATGGAAATTTAATGGCTGTGTGTCGATGATATAAATAGGTAATAATTGTTATCAGTAAACGTCAGCGGAAATTTCGGTAATGCGTTTTTTGGCCTAACGAGTCTTTTTCTTAACATAACTTCGGTAATTTTATTAACATCACTTTAATATTTGGAGCGTTGATTAGATACGCAGTAATAGAAATTTCATGGTTGTGGGTTGATTCTATAACTAGGTAATAATTGGTATAGGTAAACCTAACAGACTAACCAATATTTTTGGATTCGTCATCTTACAAAAGCAGTAAAATTTGTTCGCTTTTCATGCTAACAAACGCCGGGTTGAGGTCTACCACTGTGTAAAAATTATTTTGACCTATCGTCTAAGCTGTACTAAATAAAGATGAACAACTGAAACGAGATTTAGTTCTTTTCAAATGTAGTAAATTGAACCATGGCAATTGGTTTGGTGCATACTTTTAGAAATTACACACGCACTCATTTTGGTGAAATTTTTAATTGTATACGTGTAATCTGAAATATTATTTTTTGGGCGCCATCCTGCTTTTAGAAGAAGAAAAAAAGAGGGAGGAAAGCAGCTGAAGAGACCAGTGGTGAGCAATGCATAGCGAAGGAATGGTCTAGTCGCTAGGCAAACCAGGTTGTAGAGCTAAGAAAAACCGAGCGTTGGGTGAGTTGGTATTTCATTGTATATAAAGTTTCGAGCCAAAAAAAAAAGGACAAGAAGACAGAGAACACAGACAGGCACATTCGTTTTTTTAACCATATTTCGCGCAAACCACCGTCCCCAAACGTTGTGGGACGCCCGACGTTCCTGTGGAAGAGGAGGGAGGGGGTAAAAGCTTATTTCAGCAGACTGTTTGACTACCCAGCTAACGTAGGACGGAGGGGCAAATTATGAAAGTAAGAGAGAAAAGAGAGGGCACCGTCTCAAGAAACTACAATTTTCTGTGTTCATCTAGGGAGAAAGTAGTGCTACGCTGCATATATTTTTTTTCAGTCCTACATGGACGTGAATGCAATATTTAGGGAGGATGGGGAGTCCTGTTTTATTGACGAAACAGGTAAAACTCAAAATTTTCGTGGTCTTTATCACCTTCTCTCTGAAAAAATAAATGCTTGTTTCTAATTCTCCTTATGAACAGGGCTGGAATACCAAAAGCAACAACGCTGGTCTGTGAGCAGGACTACGAGGAGGGACGAACGGGTGCTTCTTTAAAAAGCTTCGTCCCTAAAACAGTACCAACATTTCTCGAAGATTATTTGCACTGCAGAGTAAAGGTATGCGCAAATGGTCTAATTTGCTTGAAGTATGGCGATGAGCACCTACTAAAGTGCACGTGTAATATCAGCAGTATTGTCTGATAAAATTAGAACATCATTTAGAGAGGCATTTCTGATGTCTTTGAGAGTACTGAAATTCGCTCATTCTAGTGAAAAAAAATGCTTTTGAATGTTTAGGAAGAACAAGACTATTCACTTAAAAATACATGGGAAACTTGCGTCCCTTTGAACTTTGTTCGCATCACGGATGTGTGTTTTTTTGCCGTAACGGCTGTCTGACACCAATGTACATAGAGTCGACTACATGATGATAAACACTGGTCTTGTTCTTTTGTGTTTGTGTGGTCAGTTTACGATGTTTGGTATACTCGTGTACTCGCATACTGCACGGAATTTAACGAGTACCCGTGACTTCAGTGTCCTCAGATTTTGTGCCGCTCGCATGATTTGCAGTTCCCGAATGTAACTACTTATTTTTGCTGAAATATACCGGAACCGATCTGCTGAACCCAGGGGTCTTCAATGAAGCTGATGAACGGTCCTTCGGAGATGGCGAAAAGTTGTTCCTGGTGGCCACGCTTTCTTGGTTTCCCGTGCATTTTTTTAAAGAATTATGGGCCTTATTTTGAAGCGCTGCGCTTAAACTTCAGTGCTGTTGATTTTGTGTGATCTGTCCCCTTTTGTTTTATTTTTGGTGGCGTTTTGCATGCTTGTTTCTTTTTGTCTTTTTTCCCAAATGATGAGCAATAAACCAGGATCGCAGCTTATTTTCGATGATTCAAATATTGGGAACTCCGCTGTTGTCTTAAATTTCATCTGCCACAGCTCTGTGGAAAAAAAATGAACAGATTCCACGTACACTTGGAATCAATAATATGCGAAGCATGAATGAGAAACGTTAATATGTCACTTTAAAATCAGCACAACGTTACGAGGTGAAAGCCTATGATGCCATACATGGCTTCAATGTCGTGATTAGTATGTTAGGATGTGTCGCTTACCTTCGTAATCTATTCACGTAACATGATACTAAGTTTAATACATGTAGAGCTAGTGAAACGTCCGCAAGCACGCTATGAGCTTGGTATGTTGTCATGTTCTTACATGACACGCTTGTCAAAATAATCATGTTTGCAACAGTCATATACCTTCGTCAGCCATTGACGTCACGTAACACCAAATTTGGTATGCGTGGAGCTAGCAAACGGGCCGCGAGAGCATCATAAAGGGCCCAATATACTCCAATGTAGCGTTGACGCACGCGCACACTGGGCACAGCGACACTGCGTTAGCAAAACGCGAGCGCTATATAGTCTGACACCAGGCTCGACTAGCGTCCTTCGGCGGGGCCCGACGGCAACCGGCGCGAAATGCGACATGCGGCATATCGCGCCGATGCCATAGAGTAACATTAGTCTATGCCGATGCATTACCCAGACAACATTGCGTGTCCTTCTTTTCTTGACGAAGGGACGCCGGACGCGCTGAAACGCGCATGCGTCAAAGCAACGCAGCGCGGGGTGCGCATGCGTCAAAGCAACGCAGCGCGGGGCGCGCATCCGGCTATATAGCAGGACTGGCGCCTGGCGTGGCAACGCCGGCGTGACGCGACGAAATGAACGCCGGTCAGCAAGCGCACCGCCTCAAGTCGAAATGTATTGGCGCCTTGACTGTTGCATGTAGTCATATTCTCACATGACAGGCATCTTATGATTATTATGTTTGCACCTGTCACATATCTTCTTCATTCATTGGCGTCATGTAGTACCAATTTTGGCTTATGTGAGGCTAGCGAAACGGCCGCGAGTGCATCATGAGTGTGACATGTTGGCATGTTGTTACATGACACGCATGTCCTGATTATCATGTTTGGATGTGTCATTTACCTATGTTGTCCGTTCCCGTCACGTAATACCCAATTTGTATAAGTGAAGCTATCTAAATGGCCGCCAGTGCATCATGGGCGTAGCATGCAGTCTTGTTCTATAACACGCATCTCATGATTATCATGTTTGCACCAATCACATACATTCCTCATCCATTCACGTACCGTAATATCTAAATTGGTATATGTGACGCTAGCTAAACGGCCGCGAGCGCATCGTGACCTTGGCATGTAGTCATGTTGTTACATGACACGCATGTCATGATTTTCATGTTAGGGTCTGTCGGTTGTGTTCGCCATGCAATAATGTCATACCATACCAGTTTTGCAACATGCCATGTGAATAAAACCACCGCAAGAGCTGCAGGACCATAAAATGTAAATCATGACATTTATGACATACTTGTCATGATTTTCTTGTTTTTACTAGCCAAGTATGTTCTTCATACAGTCATGTTATGCCATACCGATTGTGGTATCGATAGCATTATCGAAACGGGCAGGAGAGCTAAAAGTCATAGGCGGCTAGATAGATAGATAGATAGATAGATAGATAGATAGATAGATAGATAGATAGATAGATAGATAGATAGATAGATAGATAGATATGCTCAATAGGGTTGAGAGCTGGGCTACTTGGTGAGACATCATTTTACCATATGGTGTAGTAGCGCAAATTCGACGGGGACGAAGAGGACAAGAAAACACGACACTCGCTACACTCGCAACTAATTTTTATTTCAGAAGCAGCACTTCATATATAACCCATAACCCTAGCGACACAGAAAAGAACTACGAACACTGAATCATTGCCAACAGAAGCTTTTGCGCAGACTCAAGCGATAGTACACGGCAGTTAAGCTTAGACACTTTTAGATGACATAACTAAAACAGCCCTGGGTGACATCAAATAAAAAAAACAAAAAACTTTTTGCGGGAATTCACACGTGTTTGAAACGAAATTTTGAAACGACAAGAAGGAGAGTAAGACACATGCAAACACTGATCTCAATTAAGTCCTTCGAGGTAGCTGGCTTCTCGGTTACCAGAGAAATTGTCGAAGCCTTTCACATTAAAAAAAGAAAAGAAGTATGCATTAGTCAGTCATCGGTTTCGTTAAGTAACCGAGAAGCCAGGTACCTCAAAGGACTTAATTGAGATCAGTGTTTGCATGTGTCATACTCTCCTTCTTGTCGTTTCAAAATTTTGTTTCAAACACGTGTGAATTCCCGCAAAAATTTTTTTGTTTTTTGTTTTTTTGATTTGATGTCACCCAGGGCTGTTTTAGTTATGTCATCTAAAAGTGTCTAAGCTTAACTGCCGTGTACTATCGCTTGAGTCTGCGCAAAAGCTTCTGTTGGCAATGATTCAGCGTTCGTAGCTCTTTTCTGTGTCGCTAGGGTTATGGGTTATATATGAAGTGCTGTTCCTGAAATAAAAATTTGTTGCGAGTGTAGCGAGTGTCGTGTTTTCTTGTCCTCTTCGTCCCCGTCGAATTTGCGCTACTACACCATATGGTTAAAAGATATGCTCAAAGTCGCCGAAGTTCGCTAAGAAATGCTTCGCATTTAAAAGCACACAAAGTCACTCTGCAGTGCTTGGATCAGAGTTTAGATTTCCTCCATATAACTGACGCGTTACACGATCAGCATAGAATAAATAAACAGAGGAGCAAACACATGAAAAAAAATGCTAAAACATCTCACTAAAATGTCGTCTGAATGAAGTGAAAGTATTCGTAAAATATTCCACAAGTGCCCCGCAAAAGCTCTGGTTGGCGGGAGTCAAAAACCTGCGAAAAATGCTCGGGATGTTTTATATAACTCGGACCAGCCAGAGCGACACGCCGGTAAAGGATGCTCCGGTGGGGCCATGCAATTACCCCGGCTTACCGAAAAGAAATATCAGTTAGAAATGCAACGTTTTATCCACGCAATTTCTACGGTCAGCCAGAGCATTTACGTGGCGTATTTGCTCCGGAGGTCCGGAGCAAAAATGACTTCGAATAGGGAGGTTGCTAGAGCATAAACGTTTTACTCTGACCTGTGAGTAATTTTTGCTTACAGTGTAACTACTCCAGGCATTGCCTCTGACGTCAATTAGTTTTGACACTCAAGTCCTGCAAGTTCCCGATGCACGCTTTCATCGTTGCGTGTAGCACAGTTTCTAAGGTGCTGGAATCCTATTTTGTAGTTCTGATCTATCTTTTCGCAGCTGCATGAAGTATACCAAGTTTTTGTGGGTCTGTGAGTTGCTGCGAGGTGATGTGATATGGCTCGTTCACTAAGTGCTCACGTAAAGTACACCTGCAAGCTGTCATAACGAGGCAGTGCTGCGGGCCCAACTATCGGCGATATTGACAATGTTCCCAATGTACCAGTGCTTCAATTCCTAAATGGCGATTTGAAATTGAAATGAGAGCGTACCGCTTATCGTGATTATATTCATATACCCCTCTATGTGATTCAACAGTATGTGTGTGTGTCGAAATATTAGGTATAACTTGTTGTAAAAACACCAGCTTTAGAACTGCCACAGGACTGCCATTTTCGCGACCCAGCGTCACGGCAATTAACGGGCGCCGTATACCCCGCTGACCGTGGGAACGGCGGGCGCATGAAAGAGAGCAGGGAAGTGCAGAATGGGGTGCTCTTCTTCAAATGTCGCCACTGACGTTTGATTCTTTGTACCTACGGCGGCGTCTGCAGGGTCTTGGAAGGCTGCGATGTACCCCGAACAAGGTCTAGACAACGGGACGCATCGGCTGAGAGCCAAACAGTCTGACCGTTCCCAGGGGAAAACTTCTGGTGGCCAATCCGTATGACAGCACCCCAACAGGTTGTCACTCTCGCTAGTTGAGGGCCCTCTCCTAATTCAAAAGGGGTGGGGTCAATATATTATTAGGGCGGAGTTTCCAACAAGGAAACGCACATGATTAGACCCATGTAGACGTCGCTTGTCCTCAAGGAAGAGAGCGAGGAGACACGAGCAGGATTTAGGAGCAAGGATTTTGCCCTGCTAGGCAGACTAGTCGCTGACCAACATGGTTTAGAAACAGGTCAACAAGTATGTCTTCTAAAAATTTTTTGTGCGGCTCTGTATTGGCTGGCCACCTAAACTTAGCCGTTCGTCTAGTTGTGATGCGATATTAACGTCTGCAGCGTAGACATTGGGACTTCGCCTCGAGTTAGCTCAACCTGCCCGAGGTCACCTCCAAGCTCTAGCCTTCCGGAGCCACCAGCGTTGCAACACGGCCGACATCGCAGTCGTGCCAGAACTCTCTTCGACTTCTCGCATCCGATCGACTGGGACGCAACGCTGCCGGTCATCACACGTATGCCTTCACCTGTTTATATCTTCGAACTTGCTCCACCGTAGTTCTATTGTTGTTAGTTTGTGTAGTTTGTAATAGTTCTCTCTCGTAAGCTGATTTATTGTTTTTTATATGTATAGTTAGTTGTATCAAGTGTTGATGTATTTGGTAGTCGTATTGAAGTGCTGTACTAGATCCCGTGTTCTGCAATATCACTAGAGTAAAGTTTGTTTTGTTTTCTCACGTCTCTGATCTCTTCACTGTCTCTGCTTGCGTTCGGAACGAACTAACCTGCTGTCATTCCCGTCACCGACTTCGCGCTGGTGACGCTAGAGTGGCAGCATGTAACAAAACAGGCGTCCGCGACGAGGACGTTCCGTACAAGAGTAAGACAGTGAGGGGTGAAGGAGAACCGTGCGTACAACGTAGTGATAGAGTCGCACAGTTGAAGCTGTTGCATCCTGCATATGATTGCGCTGTTTTTATAGTGGCATTATAGTGACAGTTTGCAGTATGGAGTGTATGGATTTTGATAAGTGCATCACGCGTGGTAAACAGTTAGGCTTCGAGGGTGCCGAACTGAGACAATGGGTTAAGAAGCAGCAGGAACCGGCGCAGGCGTTAGCCAGAGAAGAGCGGGCACTGGCCCGGCAGGAAAAGGAAAAAGAAAGGGAGAGAGAGCGCGAAGAAAAGGAGAGCGAGCGCAAAGAAAAGGAGAGAGAACGCGAAGAAAGGGAGAAAGAACTAGAAGCAGCAAGAGAAGCGGCAAGAGAAGCCAGAGAACGCGAAGTTCAGTTACTGCAAATAAAGATTCGCCTCAGTGAGAGTAGCAGTGTGAGCCGATCCAGCAGTGAGCACGGCGATGCCGGGGAGGAGCCGATTTTGAGAATACACACAGGCAGACTGCTCGTCACCTTTAACGAAGGAAGGGATGACAGATGCGTTTATACGCCTGTTTGAGAGCATTGCCAGATGGCAAAAGTGCCCTGAAAGCCAATGGGCGACGGCGCTTTCTACATGTCTTACAGGAGAGACCCTAAGTGTTTATGGCATGCTACCGCCTACAGATGCAGCGGACTACACCAAGGTTAAAACTGCTCCCCTGAAGCGCTTTCGCTTCACGGCGAATGGGTTCTGAGACAAGTTTAATAAGGAGAGGGCAGTAGAGGGTGAGACAGCAACACAGTACGCGGCTCGCTTTAGACATTATTTCGATAGATGGGCTGAGCTGTCCAAAACTGAGACAGAACTGGAGTCCCTCCGCGCATTGTTGATTAGAGAGAAGTTTTTGCATAGATGTGGTTTGAACATGGCATTATATTCGAAAGAAAGGAGGGCGGAATCCCTGGGAGACATGCTTGAGCTGGCAGACCAGTTTTTTGAAGCTCAGGGTGGAGCAAGCATAGCGAAAACAAAGAAAGATGGTCCCATACCGGACGAATGAGGAAATACGAGAAAGGAGGCAGCAGCCACCCACCACTACCACGGTGCTATATTTGCAATCGTGGGAATCACCCGCCACACTTGTGTCGCAACAGACCTGCCGCTAATGTAGCCGTCGTCTGCTTCAAGTGTGCGAAAAAAGGACATAGGGAAAACGACTGCAGGTCAGGAGCAACGAAGTCACTCCAGGCGTCCTGCCTCTACGCACCAAAGGAAACGCGTGAGGATCTCATATGCGACGGGTATATCGAGTTAGGAATGGCGAAAAAGTTCCCGTCGTCAACACCGTAAGGGTGACACCACCGGAAAATCTGGCCGAGAACCTACCAGTGGCCACAGGGACTCTACGAGGCACAGACATATCAGTGTTGCGGGATACGGGGTGCAACACAGTAATCGTGCGGAGGAAGTTGGTGAAGGAAGACGAGATGACAGGTACAAACAGACTCGTCTACTTGTTTGACGGAACAGCGACGATGCTGCCCGAAGCACGGATTGAGATTTACACCCTCTACTTTACTGGCAATCTGACAGCACTATGCCTGCAAGATACACTGTATGACCTCATTCTGGGCATTATCGATGGCGTAAGACCTCCTAATGATCCCAGAAAGGAGACTGAAAAACCTGTCTCGACAAAGGAGTTGTATGAAGAGCCTGTAGCAGCAGCTATCACCCGTTCCCAAGCACATGCACAGCCGGAAAAATTTGCCATGCTTCGTACGCCTGGGACCACGGCGGGATTGCCGGGAGATAACTATGGCTGCGAGCAGAGGGGAGGTGCAACACTCAAACAGTGTTTTGAGAAGATCGGCAGGAAGCAAACATGCCGAAATGAATAGGGAAGCGTCGAGTATAAACAAGAACGGGGACTGCTGTACCGACAGTACACAGAGGCCAACGGACGGCTTGTACGCCAATTAGTCATTTCGCACTGCCACCGAGAAGCTGTGCTTAAAACAGCACACGATGGTATTATGGCAGGACACTTCGGCACGCAGAAAACCAAGGACCGGATCTCGGAGGAGTTCTTTTGGCCAGGCATCACAGCTGACGTAAAAAGGTTCGTCGCCTCATGTGACATTTGTCAGCGCACCGTACCAAAGGGCCGTGTACCACATGTACCACTGGGGCGGCCACCCATAATCGACACCCCGTTCAAGCAACTGGCGATCGATACAGTGAAACCGATTCACCCACTCTCAAAGCATGGGAACCGAAACATTTTGACTTTGATGAATTATGCCACCCGGTATCCAGACGCAGTGGCAATCCCGAGTATCAAAACTGAGCGAGTGGCCGAAGCCTTGGTCGAGATGTTCTCCCGATTTAGCATCCCCTGCGAGGTACTGAGCGACCGTGGCACAAACTTCACATCGGACCTGATGAAGGAAGTAGCGCGGCTCCTTTTCGTGCGCCAGCTCCACACAACCCCATATCACCCCATGGTGAATGGCTTGGTGGAAAAATTCAACGGCACCTTAAAATTAATTTTGAAGCGCATGTGCGCCGAAAAACCGAGAGATTGGGACCGCTACCTGGCACCTCTTCTCTTTGCCTATAGGGAGGTTCCGCAGGCCACTATGGGGTTTTCACCCTTCGAGCTTCTCTACGGCCGCCATGTGAGGGGACCTTTGGCCACACTGAAGAAGCTGTGGACGAACGCCGACTTGACTGAAGAGTCTAAGACGACGTACAAGCATGTCTTCGACCTTCGGAACCGTTTGGAGGGAACGTGCCGCCTAGCACACGAGGAGTTGGAAAAAGCCGGAGCACGGTACACGAAGCTGTACAATAGAAAGGCGAAGGAGCGGAGTTTCAACTCCGGAGACAAGGTACTGATTTTACTTCCCACCGACACGAACAAGCTGCTGCTGCAATGAAAGAACCCTTTTGAAGTCCGGGAAAAGAAAAGTGAAGCTGACTACGTCGTAGACACGGCTGGCGGCAGAAAAATCTTCCACGCCAACTTACTGAAAAGATACGAGGAGAGGGACAGCTTCTCCGCCGCCAAGGTGTGCAACGTGACATTTGGTGTTGTGGAATTGAGCGAGGACAAGAATATTCCAACCCCTGACTGGCTGAAACTGGAAGGAGAAGAAGACGTGAAGCTCTCCGACAAACTGGACGCTCAGCAGATCGGACACAAGTCTCGGAGCCGTGCTCATGCAGGCCCACGAAGGCAAGCTCCACACCACAGCTTCTGCCAGCCGAAAGCTGCTTCCACGGGAGGCTTCCTTTAGTACCATTGAACGCGAATGTCTCACGTTGGTATGGGGAATGCAGAAATTCTCCATGTAGTTATATGGAGTACATTTTTGTGTCCAGACAGACCACCAGCCTCTGAGTTATATCCAACAGGCAAAACAGCTGAACGCTCGAGTACTTCGATGGAGTTTACTACTCCAAGTGTACCAGTTCACCATTACGCATATTAAGGGTAGCGAAAACATGGGAGCCGATTACTTGAGCCGGATCTAGTTCTTAAGGTCTCGGGAGCATGTTATTTTTTTTCCTTTCGTCGTTTGTTTTCTGTTTTTATGAGCGTATTTCATTTTATAAGAAGTGTATTTTGAGTTATTTTCTTTTTGCTTGGTGCATTGGTTATTTTTACATGTTGTAATGCACATTGAAGGATTTCACTACAGTAGAGGAGCGCACCTGTTCCGTTTTGTTTCGTAGTATACATTCGTGCAGTGTATTCTGTATTGGTGGCGGCCGTACACGGCTATTTCTTTTTCTTGTTTGTATGGAGCATTGATATTGTTGCGTGTAACTGAAGCTGGCACTCTAACAATAGTTTTTTTTCCTTTTGTTGTTATTTTGATGCACTCTGCCTATTAATGTTGTGTATGAGAAGGAAAGTCCCAATGTCTCCCTTGTTGGTGGTGTTTTGTTCCTTGTTGTCGAAAAATTCCCCTCCGTGTGAGCAAATGTTATGAATAACATTCTGAAAGTGGGGGGCAATGTCACGGACTGCCATTTTGCGACTCAGCGTCACGGCAATTAACTGGTGCCGTACTACCCCGCTGACCGTGGGAACCGTGGGCGCATGAAAGAGAGCCGGGAAGTGCAGAATGGGGTGCTTTTCTTCGAACGTCGCCGCCAACGTTTGATCCTTTGTACCTACGGCGGCGTCTGCAGGGTCGTGGAAAGCCACGATGCACCCCGAACAAGGTTTAGACTATGGGACGCACCGGCTGAGAGCCAAACAGTCTGACCGTTACCACGGGAAAACTTCTGGTGGCCAAGCCGTATGACAGCACCCCAACAGGTTGTCACTCTCGCAAGATGAGGGCCCTCTTCTAACTAAAAAGTGGTGGGGTCAATATATTTTTTGGGGCGGAGTTTCCAACAAGAAAACGCGCATGATTGGACCCATGTAGATGTCTCCTGTCCCCAAGAAAGAGAGTTAGGGGACACGAGTGGGATTTAAGCGCAGGATTTCGCCCTGCTAGGCAGACTAGTCGTTGACCAACATGGTTTAGAAACAGATCAACAAGTATCCCTTCTAGAAATTTTTAGTGTCGCTCTGTATCGGCTGGCTACCTAAACTTAGCCGTTAGTTTAGGGTTGACGCGATACTAACGCTTGCAACGTAGACATCGGGACTTCGCCTCGAGTTAGCTCAACCTGCCCGAGGTCACCTGCAAGCAGTAGCCTCCAGGAACCACCAGCGTTGCAACGTTGCAACACCACCGACATCGCAGTCGTGCCAGTACTCTCTTCGACTTCTCGCATCCGATCGTCGGGGATGCAACGCTGCCTGTCATCACACGTATGCCTTCACCTATATATATCTTCGAACTTTCTTCTCCGTAGTTCTATTGTTGTTAGTTTGTGTAGTTTGTAATAGTTCTCTCTCGTAAGCTGATTTATTGTTTTTATATGTATTTGTTAGTTGTATCAAGTGTTGATGTATTTTGTTAGCTGTAATGAAGTGTTGTACTAGATACCGTGTGCTGCAATATCACTAGAGTAAAGTTTGTTTTGTTTTCTCACGTCTCTGATCTCTTCACTGTCTCTGCTTGCGTACGGAACGAACTAACCTGCTGTCATTCCCGTCACCGACTTCGCGCTGGCGACACTATAGTGGCAGCATGTAACAAGCACATTTGGTTCTTTCTGTGAAGTGGTGTCATGTGTGCTTCTGACATCTTAGTGGAAGTCTCGGCCTTAGACACTTTTCGCTCAGTGTGAGTGTTGTTTGCGCACCATCACTTTGTGCGCACCATCACTTTGTGTTTGCTCTACCCAAAGGATAATTTCTTAACTTGCCGATGTGGGCCTGTTCATATGTATATGTATATAAATAGTTATATTTTTTATTTTTTTTATTTTCACATTGAAACGACCGAGTGCAAACGGGTAGCCTTCACCAAGGCATGGTGACAACTCCTTTATTTTTATTGTGAAAGGAAATACATAGACACTCTCAGTGGACTTTTTGCCTGCGTAGGCGTCACCCAACGTATATCTACACACACTTATATATATGAATATGAAAGAAAGAAAAAAACAGAATAGAGAAAACCCTCCACCGGGTATAATCGAACTTGGGTCCTCTCAATCATGAGTAGATGGTGCTAACCACTGAACCTCTGAGCCACGTTCAAGCGGCCAGCTAATTATATTCACCACTTACAGCTGCTTATGGGCATCTAGGGGAGAACTATTGTGTCTTTAACATTATCACCAAGATGGCGCAAAGAGCGCGTGTCACCACATCGCACGGAGGGACGCACTCTAATTTGCCACACGTACTTTGCCCTGCTTAGAGGAAGGGAGAACGCTCCCTCGCGTGTGCTTGTCTCACCGTGAGGAGAAGGTGAAAATCGTACGTCTTGGATGGCTTCGCAGCTTTACCTGAATTGATTCTGTTGCAGTTACCGGGCGCACAAACGCCACTGCAATCATCGCAGTCGCCATTTGCGAATAGCACGTTATTCAGACACAGCGGAGTAAAAACTGAGACGCTTATTCGCGTGCATCTGTACCTGTAAATACGTTTGTCCGTTATTTGTGCGTCAGAAACGTGGGGCACGTTTTGATCTTCTTGCCATTGTGCACGTGACTTTCCAATTAGTTTTTATCGCGTTCATAATTAGTTTTATCATGCCAGGTGGGATAAAATTTTATCGCGCTCAGAATTAGTCAATTAGTTTTCTCGCGCCAGGCGCGCCGGTCGCGCCTGGCACCAGACTATAGAGTTCTTATGTTTTGCTAACGTAGCGTCACTGCGCCCGGCGTACGCGCGCGTCAACGCTACAATGGAGTATATTAGGCCTTTCATGATGCGCTGGCGGCTGTTTTGCTAGCTTCACATATACCATATTTGGTGTTACGTGATGTCAATCGATCATGAAATATATCGTTACGAGAGGGCACACAGAGAAACGATGTTACACCTAAGATATCTTATCACGACACCAAGCCTAAGTCAACGTGGCAAGCGAGAGCGTGCCCCACATCCCCGACTCACGTCGTCTTTCTCGCTGTCTGTTTTGGTTCTTCAGCGTGATGTAGTCTTGTAACATAACACCCGGGTGCAGAAGCACCGTCTCGGTGCTTTCTATGGTGTTGCGGATTGATAGAGCTTAAGTCGGAAGACATGAACAATGTCTGTAGACAACAGAATGGAGGGAGTTGACGACTACAGCGGGGATATCTCTTAGGTAACGTCAGTTACCTGGCGCAAGACGCGATAGGGTCCTGAGTACCAGGAAACCAGCTTCTCAGAGAGACCAACATGCCAATTTGGTGTCCACAACAACACAAGGGAACCCGGGGCAAAGGAAACGTCACAATTATGTGCGTTGTAACGTTGCTTCTGTTGCTCATGCGATGCTAAGAGGCGCTTCCAAGCGACTTCTCGGGCTTTGCGAGCTCTGGCAATAGTGTCAAGGGCGTATTCAGTGGGCGAATTGACAGCTGTCGGAAAGATGGTTCCGAAAGGTAGAGGTAGGTCGCGGCCAAATAAGGGATCGAATGGTGAAAACCGAGCGGTATCGTGGCGTGAGGAATCGTATGCAAATGTGGCAAATGACAATGCAACGTCCCATTCTAAGTGGTCAGAGGAGACGTACATGGAGAGCATGTCAGTTAAAGTCCGCTTGAATCGTTCGGTAAGCCCACTGGTTTGTTGATGCTAGGCCGTCGTAAATTTATGTTTAGTTTCGCAAGAGCGAAGCAGGTCGTCAATAGCTCGGGAAATAAAATAGCAGCCACGATCAGTTAGGAGTTGGCATGAAGCACCATGATGTATGGTGACATTGTACAGAAAGAAATCGACAGCATCTGTGGCACAGCTGGTTGGCAAAACCCGCGTGATGGCGTACCGGGTTGTATGATCCGTAGCGACCGCTATCTATTTGTTTCCGAAGGCAGACTGAAGGAAAGGGCCTAAGAGATCAAGACTAACTCAAAAAAGGGGGTCAATAGGAAGATAAAGTGGCTGGAGGGGCCGGCAGGATTCATATGAATTGTTTTCCGATGTTAGCACTGATCGCAAGCGGCGACGTAGCGGCGCACGGAACGATAAAGCCTGGGCCAGTAAAATTGACTCTGAACGCGGTCGTAAGTCCGAGAGAGACCAAGGTAACCGGCGATGGAGGCGTCATGGAGCTGGGCAATAACATTCGAACGTAGGTGAGAAGGCACCACAAGGAGCAGTTCCCGCGGATACGTGTTGACAATGTAGTGGTACAAGGTGACTTCTTTAAATTCAAACAGTCAAGTAGATGGATGGGGCGTTCGAGAGTTCAGCTTTCCAATAATGTCACTCAAGATGGGATCTCGGCGCTGTTCATCACGTATGTTGCTTAAAGCAGAGAGAGAGCACACACTGCGGTGTTTAATCTAAAGTCTCAGGAGGGCCCACTGGACAGCGGGCAAGCCGTCAGCGTCATGGTGTAAACGGCCAGATTTGTAAGACACTGAGTAGTCATATTCTTGGAGCCATAGTTTCCAGCGAGCAAGACGCCCAGTGAGATCCTTTAATGACGAGAGCCAGCGGAGGGCGTGGTGATCAGCTGTGACGGGGAAACGACGACCATGTAAGGAGGGCCGGAATTCGCAAACCACCCAAACTAGAGGAAGGCATTCCCGTTCAGTGATAGAATAGTTCCGCTCGGCCGCAGATATCAGATGGCTGGCATATGCGATAACGCGAACGCAGCCACTTTGATGCTGGACCAAAACAACACCGATTCCATGGACGCTGGCATCAGTGCGGACTTCTGTTTGGACAGACATGTCAAAATGGGCCAGAATAGATGGTGTTGTGAGCAAGGCGATGGGGTTGACGAACGTCGAAGCCTTCGCAGCGCCCCATGAGAATCGGAACACCTTTCTTCAGCAAGTCTGTGAGAGGTCAGGCCACGTGCACAAAATTGCCTATAAAACGTCGGAAGTAAGAACATAGACCTAAAAAGCTGCGAACTTCCTTAGTGCTGGTCGGGACGGGGAAGTTTTGCACAACTCTAACTTTATCAGATCAGGGCGTACGCCAGAGTAGTCCACAAGATGGCCTAACATGGTTATTTGCTGGCATTAGAAGTGGCACTTCGATGAGTTCAATTGCAGTCCTGCGTTGCGAAAAACAGAAAGAATGGAGGAAAGGCGGTCGAGGTGTGTTTCCAAGGTCGAGGAAAACACAACGACGTCGTCGAGGTAACATTGGCAAATTGACCACTTGAACCCGCACAAGAGAGTGTTCATCATTCGTTCGAAGGTGGCAGGAGCATTGCGTAATCCGAACGGCATCACCTTAAACTGGTAAAGACCATCACGGACCACAAAATCAGTCTTCTCGCAGTACATGTCATCGACAGCAATTTGCAAGTACCTTGAGCGAAAGTCGATGGAGGAAAAATACTTAGCCCAATGAAGGCAATCTAGGGCGTCGTCAATGCATGGTTGTGGTGGTTTCGTTGGTGTTGTGGTGGTTTCGTTCACGCGACATGTTTCAGAAATGGTATGGTATGACATGATTGCAAGGCGAACAAAAGCGACAGACCTTAACATAAAAGTCATGACATGCATGTCATGTAACAACGTGATACATGCCAAGCTCATGATGTGCTAGCGTCACATATACACAATTTAGTATTACGTACATGAATGGATGACGAAGTTATGCGAGTGGTGCAAACATGATAATTGTGAGATGCGTGTCATGTAACAACATGACTACAGGCTACACTCGTGATGCACTCACGGCTGTTTCACTAGTGTCACATATGCCAAATTTGGTAGTACGGTACATAAATGCATGACGAAGGTACGCGACTGGTTCAAACATGATAATCATGAGATGCGTGTCATGTGAGAACACGACCAAATGTACAGTCAAGGCGCCAACACATTAACGACGCTGGCGTTCATTTTGTTGTGTCACGACGGCGTTGCCACGCCATGCGCAGGCCCTGCCACATACTCGCAGGCGCGCGCCGCGCCGCGTATGGTGCAATGCAGCATGGTGCATTTCGCGCCGGTTGCCGTTATGCCGCGCTGTAGGGATACCGCACCGACGGACGCTGGTCGCACCTGTCGTGCCTTGTGTCATACTGTAGAATGCTCACTTTTTGTAACGTAGCGTCACTGTGCTCAGCGTGCGCGTGCGTCAACGTTACGTTGTATTATATTGAGCCCTTCATGATGCACTCACGGCCGTTTCGCTAGCTCATTATATACATAGTCAGGTGTAACGTGACGTTATTAGATGACGTAGTAGCTCTACGTATACTAAATTTGGTATCACGTGACGTCAATAGGTGACAAAGGTAAACGACACATCCAAACATGACATTTTTAATATGGAAGTCACGTATGGCCTAATTTACCTTCACCACGTAACCTTGTGTTGATTTTGAAGACATATCAACCTTCTTCATTCGTGCTTCGCATATCATCTATTCGCACTATACGTTGAATCTGCCAATTTTTTAGGTGTGAGCAGGGGCTCACGGCTGAATATGTAAGCGCCCATGAAGCGTTCTTCGAAAACACGCCAAAAAGGGCATTGACACTTCAGCGTCTCGATGTGTTCAACGAGAGATTCATTTTTTATTTAAAAAAAAGAGTGCATCAAATCCATCGAGCCAAGTGGTGTTTGTTTTCACGGGTGTGTTTGTCCATGTACTTGTGTATGAAAATTATGCGTTGTATCCTGACATAAAGATGTTTATTTAGTAAAAAAATCAATACAATAAAGAAGCACCTTTATTCGACACAGAAAGGCAACTTGTATCACGCTCAATGGAAGCCCATTGGAAGTGATTTGCCTCGCTCAAAGCACATATATATGGGTGACTCAAGTGCATCCAAGACACGACATTCGCAATTGGGCCAACACTCCTTTTTAACTTTGGTACCATCACACTGAAAGAATGAAGAAACAAAAAACTCTAAATACACATTATCACAAAAAGTATTTTGGCAAACAATGAAGAGTGTTCCTATATGAAGCCCCAATAAAACCTCTCAGAGTCGCACGCAGATTTTAAGCCTCCGACAAATAATCACGTACGCAGTGACATAAATAGTGTCATGGGGTCGTGAACTTCATAATAACATCAGTCGGCGTGTATAACAATAAACCCTTTATTTAACCGAGCTTGGGGCCGAGAAACAGATAGTCAAGCTGTGAGCGAACTGACTGTGCGCTTAGAGCATCGAAGAGCACGTAATCCGTCAATAATCTGAACTATGACATGCTGCGTCGGCCTTTATATATGCAGAATTGAACATGCGACAATAAGCCTTTTGCGGGTAGAAGACCTGCGCATGCGCACTTGCCTCGACTAGGCACGCACCATGATTTTTACTGGTCAAAACGCAATACCAATTGCGGAGCAAGCGACCTCTGGTGTCACCAACATGCAGATGCTTCCTTCAAAACAGGCGTGAAGGCAGGCCTCTGAAATTGCCTACCAGCATGCGGTGGACAGTTTCGGAGTTTAAGAGCCACCAGTTTTGATTTTGGTGACCTCCGCTAGGGGTGCTGCAAAAACTATGAAAAGGCCCTTTATAAGCTGTGGTTGCCTGGGAAGGAAAATAATCTCAGCTGTCATAGTTTGCACATTAAATTATTACAGGTGTTAATGCGGTAATCTGCAATGATCCCAGACATTCTAGCATGGTTTCTTTGAGGCACTATATACACGAGGAATAGACAGGCAACTCAAAAATAGAAAGGACCATGCATGGAAATACTGCCTGTTTTCCTAGTGTTACACACCTTGGTGATTGTGACTTTTAACATTTGATTTTTAAAAGTACAGCATTTAGTTTTTGGAAGCAACAACTTTACAGCAACCTAAAAAATGTGTGCTGGTGAAAACATCAAAAAGTGTCAAAACCCAAACACAGCAACAAGAAGTTTAGGTGTCCGAACTACTTGTTTAGGTTATGGTAAATGTGTGCCACGCATCTTCAAGTACTTGCAACTTTTTGTGGGAATGAATACGAGCACTACGTGTAGACCAGGGGCAATCTTATGCGAAATGAACTTCTTTTCTGAATGGCGATCGGCATCGTAGATGTTGAGATTGAATTTTTATGTAGCAAGAGCCCAGTTCGCCTGGCGCAAGTATGATAATGTACAGTTTACACGCTTTGCCAAGGGCTGTGTATATTTTGCATCTCGGCTGCCATGACAAAACTATTTGCACAAAAAAATGTTGCTCGATATCCTGAGATACGCTCAAATGCTATTTTGTGAGACCTTAGATATAATTCTGAAGACATTTAAGTTCGTACAAAACAAGACCTAAGTAATATATGACGCAGTTCTGATATGCCATATTTCAATTTTGATCACCAAATCAGCAAATACATAGGCATTAAAGCTTACGAAAAAAACGTCACGCGGGCAATTCGACCTCAAATATTTAAGCTGAGCGTTTGATTAAGTGATTTAGTTCAAACCTGCCGTAAAGTAGTTAAATAAATGAAGGCCAACACTTTATTATTAACAATCTAAACTACTACAACATTACTCAATCTTTATTATTAACGTGTTATCAAGAAAGTCTATAGCTTTCTTTTCAAGCTGACAATCGAAAGTCACAAGGCAATATAATAATTCTTGCGGTTTATTGTTAGAAAACCGCCTAATGACTATGTAAGACGCCGTAGTGGAGGGCTCCAGAAATTTCGACAACCTGGGGTTATATAACGTTTGCCTCAATGTAAGCCCACGGGTCTTGAGCATTTTCGCCTCCATCAAAAATGCGGCCTCCACGACCGGAATTTCGTCCACCGACAGACGCGTCAATAGCCGAGTGCCAAAGCGGCTAAACTACAGTGGCAGATTTAAAATCGTATATTAAGCTGTTTTTCTGACCATTTAAAGAGAAGGTGTTTGTTGAGAAGGAGGAAAGGTTGACCTGGAAATCGGGTTTTTAGCCTGCTACTGTTCACGTGGATGAGAGCAAAAAAAATATAAGAAAGAGAAGAGCATGGTGAGTGGTGAGTTTGAAGTAGCGCATGAGTCACTGCACATTTTTCCGTTTGATGGAGAACCCGACAAAAAGTCTCTTCATTAGATATATTAGGAGGTTCTCGCAAAAGGGGAATCTAAACCTGTCTTGCTTAGAAATGCAATATACATTTCATAAATATTTTCAAAACTTTAGATAGCAAGGCGTTGATGTATTGGGAAAATTGAATTCACGGCTAGTGTGCGCCATTTTAACTTCTGCGTCCGTTTGTTGATTCCCAGCTATGCCACAGTGACTGTTCGGATTGAATGCTTCATTAAACGTATTCATTATACACGTCGCACAACAGAGAGCTGTATGCAGTTTCTTGCTTCATATTGTGTCGAAATGGGTAAGGTAGCAAATAATTGTCGATTTTCCTGGATTCTGCTGTAAATTGTAGCAGCTACTGGGACATTCATCTATCTATCTATCTATCTATCTATCTATCTATATATATATATATATATATATATATATACATATATATATATATATATATATGTATATATATATATATGTGTGTGTGTGTGTGTGTGTGTGGATGTGTGTGTGTGTATATGTCAATATGAATATCTATCTGTCTATTTATTTATCTATCTATCTAGCCGCCTACAACTCTCATCTTTCCTGGCCGTTTAGATAATGGTGTCTATACCAAAATAAATATGACACAACACCACCGCATGATTAGCATAGTTATTACAAGAAACTATGACAAGTTTTAACAAGAAACTCACGACATGTATGTCATGAATGTTACATTTTACAATTTATGGTGTAACTGCTATTCCAATGTTTTCGTTCACATGATATACTGCAAAACTGTTATGGTATGACATGACTGCGTGTCGAACCTAAGTTACAGACCTTAATGAGGGAATCATGACATGCATATCATGCGAATCATGACTATACGCCACGCTCAAGGTGCGCTTGTGGTCGTTGTGCTACCTTCACAAATCGGAAATTTTGTATTACGGGACGTGACTGAACGAGGAAGATATATGACTGCAACAAACATGATAATCATAAGATGCATGTCATGTAAAACATATCTACAAGCCACGCTCATAGCACGCTCACGGCCGTTTCGCTAGCTCCACCTATACGAAATTTGGTATTACTGGAAGCAAATAGTTGAGGAAGATATACGACTGGTAAGAACATGATAAATATGGCATGCGCGTAATTGAAACATTGAGTGACATTTCAGCTTCGCTTTCAAGAGTTGAACGCGATAGTGAACCTGGCTACTCGTGCGTTCTTTATTCGCTTAGTGAATACTTATTGATATGTCTTGTTACATACATATACGCACGCACACACGCATATACACGCACACGCACACACGTACACGGCATATTGTACCAGCGCGCGCGCGAAGGGTACATACTGGTTTTTTACCTAAGCAAGAGTTGCATGGCCTCCAAGGTACACGCCGTGCGCTTGCCATCTCCGAAACCATAAAGAGTCTGACAGTCCCTCAAAGATGGCCACACATCATCACGCGTTTTCTGTTTGCTCGACTGACGCCTCTGGAAAGGCATATGTTTTTCGCTACACAGACATGGTTGTCCAACTTTAGAGCTGTTTAAAAGTTCCTGTGTGTTTTTTTAGCGGCGATGGCTGCACTATCCCGGCCTTTTTCGGCGTAGTTTCAGGCCTCCCAAATGTGTCTACAAATTGACGAATGGGCTCGTTTTCGTCAAGGTACCTGTCGAACAAAACGCCTTAAAGGGCCCTGAAACCCTTTTTTCAAATAACCATGTATTGAATTCACACAAGAGCTTATTGCCTCACGAAGTCAAGACCGCAAAAAATTTTAAGAATTCGTCCAGTGCGAGTGGAGTTACAAAGGTTTGTCGCATGCTGCAATTGCATTTTCATAATCATATGGTGGTTTTGGGACGTTAAACCATACATATCAATCAAATCAATTGCATTTTCTCTTCGCTCGTCCGGATGAAAGCGCTCGAAGCTAAGCAGGGAGGGGTGGCACGGGGCAAAGAAACTACATCAGCTGCGCCTCTGACCTTGAGCAATTTTCTCCTTTGTTCAAATGCGCAGCTTTGTCAGCGTGATCGTGTGCGCACGCGTGGAAACGTACCGGGCTCCCATGGTGATCTCTGTAACGAGCTATTACGCTCACGGACGATTTTAGGGGTGAAGCTTCTTATAGCAGCACCCGTTCGTTCCTCGTAGTCGTAGTAGTAGTGTGTAACAACTGTTACATTTTGACCTCCAAGGTGGTGCCGGTGGGAGATTTATTCTGTGCGTTGTTGAACAATAAAAAAATCGCAGCTTGCGCGTTAACTAAACCCCGAATTCTCCTGTCTCTCATTTCCCATTAGCAGCCATTGGCATGTACATTGAGCACTATCTGACAGGAAAAGGTTGCTACGTTACACTCGCTAGGCGTAACCTCTTGGTTTTAGAAAGGTTTAGCGAGCATTGGGTCGCAGTGCCATGAATACAGTGAACTACTATATACCATGAGATCGAGGTGGTTAAAGGTGGGAAGTAGACCCGAAGCGCAAGCCGTAAGAAAGTGTGCATGTGCAACCTCTCGTTTAGTCCTTGGAATGTCCGCTGAATGGCGGTGCTTCTATATGGAGAATATATGATGAAAACATGCGAGATGGTGGTACTCGGAGTATTCAATAGATGGACGAACGGACATAGAGACAGATGCATGGATGGACGGATGATTGATATGATGATATATGGTGTTTTTTGGCGCAAGGGCCATTTGATGGCCAAAGAGCGCCAGTTCATGGGACAAGGAATGTGGACAATGATTGGGATTAGCGGCTGTATAAGGGCTATAAAATTCCTCGCAGTAAGGCGGGTAAAAACATACAAGTAATAAAATTATAACCATGCCATGAAAGGTGTGTGTGGTGTGAATAGGTGACAAAAGTTGGTGATAATGAAAAACGATAGTGAACATGTATAGTGTTAGCACAAGTACCTCACTCGTTCATACTCTTGCGTCCAAGGGCCGTGAGGCAAGTGCTTTCCTGTGTAGCCACCGCAGCTAAAACCTCTCTAGAGAGGTCGTGCTACGGAATGCCTGGGTATATGATATAAAAATTATGAATTTCTTTTAAAAACGCTAACAATCAGTTATGACTAAAAGCGGTTCCCTACCAACGAACATTGCAGGGTGTAAAGGTATATGTTGTCGGTCGGGTAATGGAAAATGCTTTTTTCTTAGAGTTTCTAAGTATTTGCACTGAATTAACATGTGAACGACTGTTAATGCTTCACCACATCTCTCACACAATGGTGGATCGCCACCGGACAAAAGATATGTGTGTGTCGTGTATTTGTGTCCTATCCTGAGTCTCGTTAGTATTACCTCTGTATGACGCGATTTTGATACTGGCAGCCAAGGTGTGGCTTAATAATATGTAGTTTGTTTTGTGTGAGTGTATCCCACTTGCTCTGCCAGAAGTCCCTAAGTTTCGTTCGAGAGATGGTTTAAGATCAAGAGCCGGGATTAATATGGGTGTAGGGGCGGTGCTTGTGTGGACGGATGCAGCGAGCTGATCCGCCCTCGCATTGCCTTGTATCTCACGGTGCCCTGTCACCCAGAACACTACAACATGTTGTTTGAGTGTGTAGAGTGTGCACAAAATGGAGTAAAGTGAGACAAGGACCGGGTTTTTTTGTTTTTTAAGACTGTGCAGAGCCGTTACCACACTGAGGGAGTCTGTATAAATTACTGCTTTTTGTATTTGTAATTGTTTGATGTGTTTATCTGCCACAAGTAACGCATAAGCTTCCGCTGTGAAGATACTTGCGCCTGGATGTAGAGGGCCAGCATCCGAAAAGGATGGGCCGACAGCAGCGTAGGACACAGAGGAGTTGGACTTAGAGGCATCTGTAAAGAACTTGGGACGTGGGTATTTGTGTTGAAGTTCCAGGAAGTATGTTCGGATATGGGCAACAGGTGCATGTTTTGTAACTCCTAGGAAAGACACATCGCAGTCTATAGTCTGCCACTGCCACGGTGGCGGGTATGCTACAGGAGCCATTAAACTGTCTTCAAGTGACACTCCAGTTTCTTCAGCTAGGCCCTTCAGGCGAACTGAGACGGGCTGCCTCATCGAAGGCCTGTTTTGAAACAGAACGGAGCTCGACAGATCATTATTAGTAGAGTATGAGGGGTGCTTCTTGTCTGCTTTCACCTTAAGAAAATATACGAAGGACATGTAAGTTCTCTGTAGATGAAGCGACTATTCATTTGACTCAACGTAAGGCTTTCTACAGGGCTGGTGCGAAAAGCACCCGTAGAAAGGCGGATGCCCAAATGGTGCACAGAGTCCAGCATCTTCAAAGCACTTTGAGTTGCAGACCGAGAAACAACGGCCCCATAATCTAAGCGGGTGCGAATGAGGCTTCTATACAGATTCATGAGGCATTGCCTATCACTACCCCAAGTAGTACGTGACAACACGTTTATAACATTCATGGCTTTTAAACATTTTGCTTTTAAATACTTGATGTGCGGTACGAAGGTCAACTTGTTATCCAAGAATAAGCCTAAGAATTTATGCTCGGCTTTGACACACAGACGTTGTCCGTTCAGTCGAATGTCAGGTTCCGAGTGCATGCCTCTCTTTCGAGAGAACAAGACACACGTGCTTTTTTGTGGGTTAAGTCGAAATACATTTTCATCTGCCCATTTGGAAGCCTTGTTTAAACCAAGCTGAACCTGCCACTCACACAATGCCAAGCTGCATGACTTTAAGCCAAGCTGAACGTCGTCGACATATGTACAATAGAACATATTTCGGGGGTTGGACAAGCGCAAGGAATTCATTTTGGTAATAAAAAGTGTGCAACTAAGTACACCACCTTGTGGCACGCCTGTTTCCTGGACAAATGTTTGGGAGAGAACACTGCCCACACGGACTCGGAATGTCTGGTTTGACAGGTAACTTTCGATTATGTGAAACATTCTTCCGCGCACACCAAGGTGGGACAGGTCTCTTAAAATTCCAAAACGCCATGTTGTATCATAAGTCTTTTCAATATCGAGGAACACAGAGAGAAAATATTGTTTATGGGCGAAGGCGTCTCTGATCTGTGCCTCGATACGAACAAGGTGGTCTTTGGTGGATCTACTTTCTTGAAACTCGCACTGAAATGGGTCGAGCAAATTGTTTGTTTCAAGGATATGTACAAGTCGGCAGTTTATCATTTTTTCGAAGACTTTGCATAAGCAGCTTGTAAGTGCAATAGGCCTATAACTTGAAGCTAAAGAAGGCCCGTGCCCTCTTTCAAATTGGGAATAATAATAGCCTCTTTCCAGGAGGTAGGGATAGTGCCAGAAAACCAGATAGCATTGTACAAACAAAGTAAGGTTTTTCGTGTTTCGGCTGGTAGGTTTTCTAACATTTCATACACCACACGGTCAGAACCTGGGGCAGAAGTACTGCAGCAGTTTAGAGATGTTCGGAGCTCAGCTAGACTGAAAGCTTAGTTATATGCCTCGTATCTAGTGGATTTGTGTTCGAGTTTCTGCTTTTCTATTCTTGTTCTGTATTTTTGGAAAGCGTCAGTATAGTGGGACGAGCTGGATACCCGTTCAAAGTGTGCACCGAGGAATTTGCCTGATCTTCCAAGGTATCACTCTGAGTGTTTACGAGTGGGAGTGAATGTACTTTTCTTCCTGCTACCCTACGAACAATGTTCCAGACTTTGGCCTCTTGTGTATATGAATTTATCCCTGATAAAAACTTGTGCCAGCTTTCTCTTCTGGCCTGCCGACGTGTTCTCCTGCCTCGAGATTTTATTTTCTTAAAGCTCTCAAGGTTTTCCGCTGTCGGCGAGTTCCGCAGCAGCCTCCATGCCCTGTTCTGCTTCTTTCGCGTATTCTGACACTCAGTGTTCCACCACAGGACGTGTCGTTTGCCGGGCAGTCCAGATGTTTGTGGAATGCACTTGGCTGCTGCGTCAGTAAGAGAAGCCGTGAAGTACTGCACAGCTTCACCTATGCCTAATCCGCATATGTCAGTCCAACTTAAGTGAGTAATCGTTTGAAATTGTTCCCAGTCGGCTTTGTTTACTAGCCATTTGGGAACATGTGCAGGACATTCATATGTTGTAGGTGTACTCAAAACTAAAGGAAAATGGTCACTTCCATATAGATTATTTATCACTTTCCACTGAAGTAATGGTACAAGTGAAGGAGATGCGATACTGAGGTCTATGGAAGAGTAAGTTTTGTTAGCAAGGTTATAGTATGTTGCCTCTTTCCTATTCAACAGGCAAGCACCTGATCAGGTAGTTCGTCTATTAAAGACTGGAATAGATGTTTTTCAAGACGGTGGTGCGGGGATATGTACAAAGAGCAGACAGTGACAAGTTTGTTTAGAATAACTGCTCGGACAGCCACCGTTTTGAGGGAAGTTTGAAGGGGTAACTGTGTGCATGCTATACCTTGACTTACTATAACCTCTACACCACCGGATGGTGGCATGGCATCATCTCTATTCTTTTGGAAGATTACGTAGTTACGTAAAAAGTTTGTGTTTGTTCGTTTTAAGTGTGTCTCTTGTACACACAACACTATTAGATTGTGTCCATGGAGGAGCTCTTGTAAGTCATCGAGGTTTTGAAGAAGGCCTTGGATGTTCCACTGTAATATTCCTGTCTGCATATTTAAACAAGAGAGATGCTGCTGTGCGTACAAAGAGTATCCTGTGTTGGAGTGAGCTCGTTAATTCAGGTGGCAGGGCGATCGTCCGGCCCCGTTATTGGTTTTTTATTTTTCTTGGCGCGCTCCAAGGAGCCGCGCCGCAGTTTTGGTACCAAGGGTACCGTTGTGTCCATTGCCTCCTCAGAGACACTAGGTGCCCACACATGCGAGCTGGTGGTTTGGATTTTAGGCCTCGCCTGGTGAGGGGAGGCCTTGAGACCAGAGGACCCTGGAGTCTCCGGCCTCAATTCGCTAGGAGGCGGAGTAGACTGAACTAATGCCGCCTTGGGAGCAGGCACCACAGCCGACGGCTCGCTCTGCGCTGGCCGAAGGAGTGGCGAGGGCTAGCGTGGCGTTGCCCCCTGACGCGCCGCATCAGCATATGTAGCGCCATAATATGGCGACACTCATCTTGCCTCCTTGAATGTAATATTTTCTTTAATGTTCAATGTGATTATTTCTTTTTCTTTTTTCCAAAATGAGCAAGACCGTGAGTATGTGGCATGATTTCCGCCACAGTTCACACAGTTTTATGGTTCCTCGCCATTGTCAGAATTGTGGCCTGACACTCCACATTGTGCACAAGTTTGGTGACCACGACAGCTTTGTGAGCCGTGGCCATACTTCTGGCATTTAAAACAACGACATGGGTTAGGTATGTATGGTCTGATCGACGTCTTTGTGTACCCTCTTTGAATACTTTCTGGCAGATTACTGGAAGCGAACGTGAGTATTAGGTGTTTTGTTGGTGTTACCTTGTTGTCTCTTCTAATGATAATCCTTTGTATATTCGTCACATTCTGACTCTTCCGCCCCTCCAGGTTCCTCTTCAGTCAAGCCGAGCAAATCAGCATCAGATACTACTCCACGTTTGTGTTTATAGATCTGTGTGGCGTTACAGTGATGGGAGTGTCACCAAAAGTTGAAAGATTCTGTAGCTTTTCAAACTGTTCTTTTTCTCGAACCTCAAAAAGTAGGTCTCCGCTGGCCATTTTGGTAACTTTGTACCCGGCTCCAAGAGTTTCTGTGAGACATGTGGCTACTACCAAGGGGGATACAGTTCTGGCTTGCTTGCTGCTTATCTCACTATGTATAACATGAAAATGGGGGAAGTTCTCACTTGATCGGTTGAAAAATCCTAAGTCTTCGGTGCGCACGCGCTTTAAGGTGGTACGATCACTTAATAAGGGAAACGCTCTATGCATGCCAGTTTAATTTTCTTCAGAAGCGTTGGCGGCCACCCACCACGGAACCCAACGAGGGGACGCTACAAGTTTGCGGATGCTAAAACCTGCAGATGCTAGCCGTACAACACTACTATAACCCAATGCACCTAGACCAAGGTAGGCTATTTGCACAGGGTTAACCCTAGGCGCCAGGAAGTTTGGAAGTAGACAGAAGAGAGTAGAAGACATGACAGATAAATAGTGAGAGATAAAGACGAAGATGTAGAGAGAGAGAGATAGGTAAAGGCGACTGCCGATTTCCCCTGGGTGGGTCAGCCCAGGGGTGCCGTCTACGTGAAGCCGGGGCCAAAGGGGTCTGTTGCCTCCGCCGGGGGGCCTTAAAGGTACTATCACCCGGCCTCGGCTCAACCCCCCGGATTCCCTTTTCCCCGGACACGGCAAAGCCACGCACGGCTAGGCGTGGGAGGGAGCCAAAACCCCCCCGTTAGCTCGGGTCCGTGGCGTCGCTACACACCAAACGCCTACTTGCGCAGGCGCCCCTGCGGTGTGGACGGATGAACGGACGCAGGGGCGGATGCATGGACGAATGCAGGGATGGACGCACGAACAGACGCACACACGGACGGGCGGATGAACGTATGGACGGTCACACAGACAGACGCATGGACAGACGAACGCAAGAATGAATGGACGGACGAATGCTTCCCCTCACTCTCCATCATTCACTCCATGGATATGCTGCCATTTTTTCGCTCACAACCACCAACGGCGCCGATACCGATGGCGGAATTTCAGCGACAGGAGCTCTCTAGCGCTATCGCGTTAACACATGACTACAAGCCACGCTCATAGCGCGCTCGCAGCTGTTTCGCTAGCTCGACATATACCTAATTTTGTATCACGTGGCGTGAAATGACGGCAAAGGTAAACGATACGTCCAAACATGATAATCATGATATGCGTGTCATGTAAAACATAACTACATGCTACGCTGACACTGCGCTCGCGGCTTTCTTACTAGCTTCACATATACAAACTTTCGTATACGGGACGTGAATGGATGAGGAAGATATACGACTGGTACAAACATCATAAAAATGACGCATGTGTTAAGTAAAACAAGACTACATACGGTGCTCATAGCGCGCTCGCGGGTGCTTCTCTAGCATCACATATATCAAAATTGATATTACGGGACGTGAATTCATGGGGAACGCATATGAGTAGTTCAAACAAGATAATAACGACATGCCTGTCATGTAAAACATCACGGCATGCTATGCTCACTTTGGGCTCGCGGTCGTTTCCCTAGCTCCACGTCTAGCAGAAGTGGTATTACGCGACGTGAATGATTAAAGAAGGTATGTGACCGGTAGAAACACAATATTAAGACATGCATGTCATGTATAGGATTACGACATGCTATGATTATACAGCGCTCACGGCCATTTCATTAGCTTCACATATATCAATTATGGTATCACGTGACATTATAGACAACGAAAGTGAATGACACGTCGAGACATGATAATCATGGCATGTGTGTCACGTAAAACACGACTGTAAATCTCACTCATCGCGTTCTCGCGGCCATTTCACTAACTTCACTTATACGAAATTCGCTATAACTTGACGTGAATGAACGATGAACACAAATGCCAGGTGCCAACATGATAGCCATGACATGGAAGTTATGTACGTCATAATCTACGTACACCTTCGAACTTTGTGCGGATTTTAAAGAGGCATATCAATCTTTCCTATTTCTTCTTCGGAAATCATCTATTACCATTGTACTTCGAATACGCCAGTTTTTTTAATGGGCGAAGCTCTGAGGCAGTCGTTCATTCACTCCTCTGCAGTAGTGGTAGTTGTATGCAGCCACAAATAATAAATGAATAGATCAATAGATGGCGTTGTGTGTATATACTCTTGGAAATACTATCACCAAATCACGTTAACGATTTTCGTATAGTTCACGATGTTGTATAATAGGCGACAAGCCTGACAGACTGACACAGCAGGCAGACGGACAGACAGACAAACTGATGGATGGACCGATGGCCAGACAGGCAGGCAGACAGACACAGATAACAAGCGGACGGACGGACACACAGGAAGACACAGTTGGACAAAAGAACGGACAGGCAGACTGACAGGCTCCGACGTAAGCATGGACAGATTGACATTTATACCTACAGATGGATAAGAGTATAGATAAACATACGGACGAAATCACTGATGGACGGAAGAACGGACGCACGGACAGACACATCGACGGAAGCAAGCACGAATGGCCGGAAGCACGGAAGGGCGCACGTGCGGAGGGACAGACTGACGGAAGCATGGATGGACAGACGCATGGAAGCTTGGAGGAACGGACTGACGAACGGAAGCTTGGAAAGACAGACAGATGGAAGCAGGAACGGATGTACAGAAGCATGAATGGACAGACGGATGAAAGCACGGACGGACAGATGGACAGATGAATCGATGGCAGCATGGACAAATGGATGGACTGAAGCACGAGCGGGTGAACGGACGCAAGCACATATGGACGAACGGACGGAAGCATGAACGGATGGACGAATGAACGCAACCACCAATGAACAGACGGGCGAAAGAACGGATGGGAGAATAAGTGGAGGGACAGACAGACAGACAGACAGACACACAGACAGACAGACAGACAGACATATAGATAGATAGATGGATAGATAGATAGATAGATAGATAGATAGATAGATAGATAGATAGATAGATAGATAGATAGATAGATAGATAGAAGTCCCCAAGGCTTCAGCAGTTCGCGAAGAAATTGTTCTGATTTATTAGTTTACAGGTCAGTGGGCATTTTTGCATGTATTTAAGCACCTTTGAGCAAGATTAACCACAGGACACTTACAAAGTTGAAAACAGAGTAGCGCCTTCCAGGGTGCCTGGCGTGTTTGTTTTACGCTCACTTGTCGCCACAAGCTATGCCTTATATTTCCGGTGTGAATTTAGGCTAAAATATTAAAACGTGTGCAAGGAAGCACACAAGTGTGCACATCGAGGGGTGCAGCATGTGCTTCACAGTATCAATGCCGTTATGTATTTTAGTATAGTGTATGAGAAGAAGGAGCGAAAGCAAGCAAAGAAAAAGTGAACATGAAAACCTGATTGCTAACGGTGCAACGTCTTTGCTACTGCCTCGAAAAGTCGTTCTAACATTTGTTTTACCTAGCTCTTGTAGCTTCTCCTTGAAGTTTTTACACTTGGCAGTTCTTGATTCATATCTTCTCACACTGTCCCATGCAACAAACTTATGCACAACTAAGGACATGGTACGACGAATTCAACGTTATGACTCCAACAGGGAGCATAAAAGTTATGTTAGAAACTATTGAGAAAATTTCTTAGGAGTGCGTTGAACAGATATTTTGCAATAATCGTCATCATGATCAGCCTGACCACTCCCACTTCGAGACAAAGGCCTCTCCCATGATCCGCCAATCATCTCGATGTTGTGCTTTCTGCTGCTACGTTATACATGCGAACTTTTAAATCTCATAGGTCAACCCAGCTTTCTTTCTCCCTTTCGCACGTATACCTTCTCTAGGAATCCAGACAGTTACTTTTAGTGAGCAGCACTTTTCCTACCTTCGTGCCACGTGCCCGGCCCATTTACACCTTTTTCTTGTTTTCAGCTATGATATCCTTAACCCCGGTTTGTTCCCTGACTAACTCAGCTCCTTTGTCTCTTAAGGATACACTTATAATTTTTTCTTCTATCGGTCGCTTCGTCGTCCTCAATCGAGGCTGAACCCACTATGTAAGTATCCATGTTTCTCCGCAGTCAAATATCAGCAAAAATTAGCTATGCCATACTTTCCTCTTGGGGGTTAGTAGCAGATTGTCATTTATGATTTGAGAATGCTTGCTGAAAGTGGTACGCCAAATACTTATTCTTCTAGTTATTTCTCGCTCATGGTTCGGCTACACGGTTACCGCCTATCTTACGTAGACGTATTTCTTTATTACTTCAGCGTCTCTCTACCTATCGCGAAGTGCTGTTTTCAGCCTAGACTGTTGCACATTACTTTATTTATGTGCATAATGATTTTCAGACCTACTCTTCTGCTTTCTGTGTCCTGTTCAGTACTATAGAGCGGTATTTTGCCCCGTAATCACTCGTAAAAGCATTGCCATCAGCAAAACGTAGGTTAATAAGATACCCTCCCTTGACTCTTAGCCCGCCCCGCCACGGTGGTCTAGTGGCTAAAGTACTTGGCTGCTGACCCGCAGGCAGCGGGATCAAATCCCGGCTGTGGCGGCTGCATTTGTAATGGAGGCGGAAATTCGTGGGCCCGTGTGCTCACATTTCGGTGCACGTTAAAGAACCCCAGGTGGTCGAAATTTCCGGAGCCCTCCACTACGGCGTCTGTCATAATCATATGGTGGTTTTGGGACGTTAAACCCCACGAATCAATCAATAATTAACTCTTAGCCCTAATTCACCCCAATCGAGGTCCCTGAAAGCCTGCTGTAAAAACATCGTGAACAGCACTAAAGAGATTGTATCCGCCATGTAGCCTTCGTTATTTGTATTCTGCCGATTTCTTGATGTAAAAATGTGGGGGCTGTGGATTTACTTTATATTTCTTACGGTATGTTTATGTAGGGTTCGCTGATGCCCTGAGTTCATAGCACCTAAATTATTGCTGATGTCTCGACTGACTCAAACACGTTCTCGTACTCTATAAAAGATATGTATTGGGGTTGGTTTTATTCCGCAACATACCATAATTGAACAGGACTCAAGGAAAATAATAATATTTAACTTACAACACCAGGGCAAATCTCCGCAAAATGTATAGGTCCCAAGCCAGATTTCTTCCTTGCTTCTCTGTAAAGAATGTGCAAAAATTTCATTTAGGTTACACTAAACGTGAAAGTTGCAGTAACTGCAGAACAGGTATTCCTTTTTCTTCAGCCTTTAAAAATGTGCCGACTCTTCGTACTCTATGGTGCGAAATTAAATCCTAATTTGGGTAGCAGTAGCCCGCTCTATACTCCTCCCACCCGCATCTTTATCTTCCCATTTTCTCACTTTCCCATCTGTCTTCCTCGCCCTTATTGCCTTTTGCTTCTCCTTTGCTAAATTAGGCGTTCTATGGCAATTCTATGTTTTACTTTCGCACGCAACTTTTCTTTTCCACCACACTCTCATCTCTCTTTCCCACCCTTAGTTTCCCTTCACACACTTTCGTTACCACACAAACTCAGTCCTATGCTTTATTTTTTGCCCGCCTCCTCTGACTTTTCTTTGTGTTCAAGTACCACCTCTCACCCTTACCTAAATTGCCCTTCTTTTTCGAGCAAAGTGCGGGAGCAGGATAGCTTTTATTTTATGATGTTGAAACTAAAGCTTCAAAAGTCCACAGTAGACAAGAAAACGATGAGAGTAGCACTTGTCGTGGTCGTTCCCTCGCTATGCTACCAGATGTTTTGAACCGAGTAGTAGACCAGGTTGTGACACAAGGTATGATACGACGGTCAGGGCACATAAACTGTTCCACACTTAATTCTTAGTCACTCAAATATTAGTCACAGCATATCCGCGGAGTGCATAGTGTTGAGTGGGGTGAAGCGTCAGTCCGTTCATTTGTTCTTGCTTCCGTATACCCGTATGTCCGTCTGTGCAACAGTTCATCCTTCCGTGCATTCGTCCATGCTTCCATCCGTCTGTGCATCCATCCGTGTGTCCGTGCGTGTGTTCATCTTGCGTCCATCTGTTCATGCATCCATTCATCCGTCCGTGCATCTGTCTGTCCGTCCATTCATCTAGTGAACATTCCAAGTACCCCCCTCTTGCATCTTTTCATCATATATTCAGCATATTGTCACGCGATTACAGAAAGACCACAACGTCTTTTCACTAGGAGCAGCAACACTGGACATCGAGCCGAACCGAACGTTAGAGCACAAGCACCGCAAACAGACTTCTTTTTCACACCATGGCACATACTCGCATTGGCATGGCTCAACCTCGTTCTATGCGTGCTGCATTATCCCCTTCGAAAAAAGTACCACCCTGATGACTAATGCCGAATAAAAGTTAAAGTAATCGCGTGCACGCACAAAGACGCATAATGAGGTAGTGTCAGGTGGCTTGGGGGTAGTGTGGCTTTATCTGTGACACATGAACAATGTTTGCCTGCTGGGAACATCAAGATCGCCGAGCTGGGTCTTCAGGCAGGATTTTGCAGTTGACATCTGTGAGGCGCCGTAGTGCTCTATAAGGACCGAAGTAGCGGTGAAGTAACTTTTCCGAGCGGCACCTTTGGCGAATGAGGATCCACAGCCACACAAGAACACCGGGTTGGTAAATACATGACGATGAAGGGAGTTGTACCTCTGCGAGTCGATGCGTTGTTGTTTTTGGATCCGCTCGAGTGCAAGCTAGCCAGTCGCGTCGGCGAGCCGGATAAAGTCGTTCGCATCAGTAAGAATTTCGGTCATGTCAGGCAAAAGCAAGGCATCCAGCATCGTAATAGCTTTTCGGCCGTGAAGCAACCGGAAAGGAGTGAAACCCGTAGTCTCTTGAACCGCAGTGTTGTAAGCGACCGTTACGTGTGGCAAAAGCTCATCCCAGTTTTTGTGATCGCGGCCAACGTACATAGATAGCATGGCAGCGAGCGTCTTGTTTATTCTCTCCGTCAGATCATTGGTTTTTGGATGGTAAGCGGTCGTTTAGTAATGAGATGTTCCACTATGTCTCATGACGTCTTGCATCAATTGGGCTGTAAAGGCTGTTCCACGGTCAGTGATAAGAACTGTTGGTGCTCCATGGCTGCGTACAATGTTCTTGATGAAAAAACACGCAATCTCATTAGCGGTACATTGTTGTAGAGCTTTCGTTTCGCAGTACCTTGTTAAATAGTCAGTAGCGACTACGATCCAGCGGATGCCATCATGTGACTTCAGAAAGGGCCCAAGCAAATCCATGCCGATTCGTTCAAACGGTTGTGACGGGGGTGCAACAGGCTGCAATAAACCAGCAGGGCGCACAGATGGGGCTTTGGGGCGCTGACAATGATTACACATTTTAACGTAATGCTTGACATCCTGGGTGAGCTTTGACCATTAGTAGCGAGTCCGAATCCGGGCAAGGGTACGTGCGAATCTTAGGTGGCCGGAGGAAGGCTCGTCGTGGCAGGCAGATAAAATATCAGCACGTAGCCCTGGCGGAACGGCGAGGGGGTATTCAGTCGCAGAAGGTTCGAAGTTCTTTTTGTAGACGATGTTGTTGTGGAGACAAAATGACCCTGAACGTGTGTCACAAAACGAGCGCTGAAAAAAGGGCGCGTCGCCAAATTCTCGCGACGAAGCACCATAGAGATGCCTCGAAGACAACGATAAAGAAGAAAACAAGCATCGAAAGACTCCCTGGGTGCGGCGTCCCTCTCCCCTCGTAAGCGTAGTTTCACCGACGAACCTCCTCGCATCGGCAGCCGAGCAAGCTCTGGAAAGTTCTCGATGGAAAGGGGCGCGGTGATGCAGGGTTGCGTCATCTTTCGCGGACGGCCCTCGTACCATCTCGCCCTTTCCCCACCCTTCGCTGCGTATCGCGCCGACGAAATGATGAGAATTTTCCGGAATCTCGCGCGGAAGGTATTTAACTGAGCAGCAGAGATGGGAGATCAGGAGAAGAAGGAAGTTAGCGCCAGTGTGCGTAGGGTATTCCGCCATATCGTTGGCGAAGGTTTTGTCCTCAGTGACAAAGCAGCAGAACAAGGAAGTTATCGCCAGTGTGCGTGGGGTATTCCGCCGCGTTTGTCGGTGAATGTTTTGTACTTAGTGACAAAACAGGAGAAGAAGAAAGTATGCGCCAGAGTGCGTAGGGTGTTCCGCCTTGTGAGCGAAGCCTTTTGTCTTCCGTGACAAAAGAGGAGAAGAAGAGGATTTCCACCTGAGGGTGAGGACTCGAGCTAGAGGCAAGAGTGTGTGTCTACCGCTATCGAGCGAAGACGCGTGGCAACAGCTGCGTGTGTGAAGCCGACGTGTTTCCGGCGAAGAAGGTTGGAGCCTGGAGAGCGGCCAATTGAAGACGCGAGGTTTCCTGGAAGAGAAACTTCGGGGGCAGCGGAACTACAACAACGCTGGACTTTGAGTGAGTGATTCTCGGAAGAGTATCATTCAGACTTTTGTTTCAAGAACGTTGGACTGAATAAGTTTTCTAACTCTTTAGTCTTTAAGTGTCTTGGTTGGTCGATGCATGCGACTGCATTGTAGTGCGTATTGTTGTCTGTGTCCGTTCTTTCGAGTGTGGCTGATTGTACTGTGTAGTACATGGTTGATTGGTGACATACTGTATTCAACTATTGTCGAGTGTGCATACTTGTGTATCGTTTTGATTTGCCATAGCTGAGAATATATTTTTGTTTTGTTTATCAACTCTCAGCTCTGACTTGTTCTTTGGGCCACAGCCGGCGTCCGCTGGCGCGCCAAATAGGACCACTTCTAAATTGTCCACGCTTTCGTGGTGCGGTTCACGGGGCCGATACATCGGCCCTTGGAATTAGCCCGGCGATCGCCTCCCTAACTAATGGGACCCGTGACAACATGTGAATGCCGATGATGGACTCGAGCTGTGACCTTGAAGGTATTTGATAAGTTGGCAGATCTCTGAATCATTCCACTGTTGTTGGTCAAAGTCAGATTTACTGACTGCAATAAGAAAATGGCCATAGGTGTCAACGTCGCTTGATGTCGTCGCGAGGAGAGCACGCGAAAGGCAATCAGCATCAGTGTGCCTGCGGCCCGACTTGTAGACGACTGTAACTTCAAATTCTTGAAGGCGTAAGCTCCCCCTCGCGAGGCATCCTGAAGGGTCCTTGAGATTGGCCAACCTATAATGGACATAATGGTTCGTACCTACTATAAATGGACGGCCATACATATACGGTCGGAACTTTGTTATCGCTTAAATAACAGCAAGGCATTCCTTATGGGCAGAAACAGCGCACGAACTCACGGGACCAAGAGAGGAGACACAAACAAGCGCTGACTCTCAACTGAAGAATTTATTGAAATATACAAGTTATCTGATTTTATAAGATAAAAACGCACAGAACATGAGCAGAAGGCCGGCGAAGGATTGTGTCGACGTCGTTAACAATTTTGTGCAGAATTCCCTTAACATGCGGAAGGGTTTATATTGGGCAAAAAGGGCGTTGTCTCTATGCACGATTAAAAGAACACTCCAGAACCTTCAAAACCAGCAGGTACGCGAGTTCACCTTCACACTGCCACACGTGTGGATGCAGGCCCTTGTTCAATGAAACGACAGTGCTCCTCAAACATACCGATCAGATCACAAGAGAACTAGTGGAAGCTTTCTTTATCAAAAAAGAAGGGGAGTCCTGTGTCAGTAAGAGATCAATAACTTTACATGAAAAAGAAAAAAATTTAATCGGTATCATGTTTGTTTGAATGGAATATGCCGCACCTGCGCAGTTACCGGTAGCACAAAATTGTTAACGACGTCGACACGGTCCTTCGCCAGCCCTCTGCGCATGTTCTGTGCGTTTTTATCTTATGTGTTCAGATAACTTGTATATTTCAATAAATTCTTCAGTTGGGAGTCAGCGCTTGTTTGTGTCTCTTCTCTTCGTCCCGTGAGTTAGTGCGCTGTTTCTGCCCATAATGTATTACCAACTAGTCCTACTTTCAGTCTTGCTTCAAGGCATTCTTTCTCCTTGGTCGAGTAGTCAGTTTCCGCAGATGACAGAATGTGACTAGCATAAGCTATGGGATGTTCAGCGCTGTCTTGTCACTGGACGAGCACTGCACCAAGGCCGATGTTTCTTGCGTCAGTGTGAAGTTCGGTGGTGGCATCTTCATCGAAGTTGTCTAGGAAAGGTTCACTCTAAAGGCGCTGTTGAAGCGTGGAAAAAGCGGCTCTCTGCTCCGGACCCCACACGAAAGGAGTATCCTCCTTCGTTAAGCGGGTAAGGGGTTTAGCGATGTTAGCAAAGCTCTGAAAAAAGCCCCTGTAGTAGGCGCAGAGACCCAAAAATCGGCGCAAATCCCGTTTGTTCGAAGGTGCAGGAAATGCAGCAACGGCCATGGTCTTTTCTGGGTCGGGTTGAATGCCATCGTGACTGACAAGGTGGCCGAGGAACTTTAGTTCCTCGTAGCCGAAATGACACTTCTCCGGTTTTAGCGATAGGCCTGCGGATCGAATAGCGACGAAGACAGACTGAAGTCGTTGTAAATGTTGCTCAAAAAAAAAACAAAGACGTCGTGTAAATAGATGATGCAGGATTCCCACTTTAGACCGGACAGAACGGCGTCCGTCATTTTTTGGAACGTTGCCGGTGCAGAGCACAATCCAAACGGTAACACTTTGAATTCATAGAGGCCATCGGGAGTTATGAATGTTGTTTTTTCCCCTGTCGTGTTCATCGACCTCGATATGCCAGTAGCCGCTGCGTAAATCCATTGATGAAAAATATCGGGCATGTTGAAGTCGATCCAGTGAGTCATCTATGCGTGGGAGAAGGTAGACGTCTCTCTTCGTCACTTTGTTGAGCTTCCAGTAATCGACGCAAAATCGAAGAGTGCCGTCTTTCTTTTTAAAAAGTAGGACGGGTGACGCCCATGGACTGTTCGAGGGATGAATGACGTCTTCGTCGAGCATCTGTTTCACCTGAAAGCGTATTCCCTCTTGTTCTTTTTGCGACACGCCGTAGGCGTGCTGTTGTATAGGCCGTTCGGTAGGGTGCGTATTAATGCGGTTCTTCACGGTTGGGGCCTACTTGATTCAGGAAGTGGACGCAAAGCAGTCAGTATACGTACGTAAACTCATGCGTGCCTGCTTCTGCTGCACAGAGGATAGCTGGCAATTCACGTCAACATACTGGCTAATGCAGTATCACCCTCGGCAGCAGTGGCAACCGGAGCGACAATGGAACACTCTTCGTCGTCAATGGCTTGAAAGATCGCGATCGCTGTTCGCTTTGCCAAGTGTTGGTACGGGGCGCCGGAATTCGTCATCCGAAGCTGAGTCCTCCGACGTTTCAGTTGGACGATAGCGCGCGTGGCACAAATCTGCAGAGCCAAGAGCACCGAGAGGTTAGTTTCCGTGATTCCACTATTCTTGATGTCACAGTCGCTCTCCACAATTACCAACATACTGGCTCGCAGCGGAAGTGTGATGGTGTCGTCAGCATTTCGAAGTGTTGTGGCCTGCGCAACTGCATCCTTTTGTTTGGCTGTATGGTCATTAGAGAACGTTATGAGCAGGTCTCGAAGGTTAATAACGGCTCCATGCTCGCAGAGAAAATACATCCCGAGAATTAGGTTTTGGGAGCATTCGCGCAATACTATGAAGGAAGCAATGTTTGTCGACTCACGAAATCGGAGCAGGCCAGTGCATATTCCCAGTGGTGTTAATGGATGGCCTCCCGAAGTCCGGAGGTCGGTTCCATGTCCATGTCCCCAAGGTGTCATTACCTTTATTAGCTGTGCAGCGAGGTCGGCGCTTAAAACGGAATAATCGGCACCCTTATCTACCACAGCGTTTAACGGGTGGTTGTCAACAAGGACAGAGATGCGAGCACAGACACGCTTGTCGTCGATAGCACACGTCGGTGAAAGGAATTGGTCGGATGTCGGCCGGCAGTTTGGGGTGGGGGGGGGGTCTTGTAACGGTCAATCAACAGCGACTTCACCTTCAGAGGTCGCTGTTCTTAGTTTCCTCGGCGCGAGGTCGTAGATCTAGGCGATCTTACTGCAAGGACGTACGCAAAGATCGATTGTTGGCCAGGTGACGTGGAATGCCGTAGAGATGGTGAGCGGGATTGGCGACGCGAAAGGGTTGAGGAATGCTGGCTTGCCAAGTATTCGGCGATAGCACGGGGCCGCTCACCAGGTCTGGGTTGACGAGCATTCGCACAAAAGCCAGGAAGACCCGTGTGCCTGTTTGTGCACTGACGGTAGGTCTGTCCCGACAACAGAGAGGCCTGTTGTCGGGAGCACGCCTTACACTAGATTCCCGTGTAAGGGGTGGGTTGCCGTATTGCGGTGGTCCTGAGTAGAATGACCGCGCCGTCTGCAGGGTGCACGGACGGGACGGATAGCCAACAGCCGGTGCAGGAGTACGTATTGCTTCCGCGTACGTTGATAGCGGGGCTTCGGCTGCACGCGGGGCCGTCATGGGTTGGACCTCGGATGAACGCAGGGTCGTCATGGGGTGCACCACCTGCCGAACATCTTCGCGAGCGACATCTGTTAGAGCAGCAACATGGGGCTCAGAAGACACCGCGTGCAGCTTTTGCTGCTCCTCGCACACAATACTGCGCACGAGCTCCGTCAGGTCTCTTATAGTCATGACGTCAGGTGTTGGCAGGGCCGATGACACTGACGCAAGACTGCCAGGTCGCTCATACTGGTACGAACGCTGCCTTAGCATTCTCTTCATTGCCGTGACTTCGCGGAGGAAATCCTCTACAGTGCTGGGAGGGTTCCTCACTAGTCCAGCGAACAGCTACTCTTTAACTTTCCGCATCAGGAGGCGCACCTTCTTATCTTCCGTCATTGAAGAGTCAGCTCGCCTGAACAGCCGCGACATGTCCTCAACGAACATGGCAACACTCTCGTTCGGACGCTGAATTCGGGAATCGAGGAGCCGTTCCGCTTGCTCCTTTCGGTCAGAGCTTCGGAAGGTATTCCGCAACTGGTTGCAAAGCTCTGGCCAGGTTGTCATAGTGGCTTCATGGTTTTTGAACCAAGTGCGCACAGAGTCCTCGAGGTAAAAGTAGACATACCGAAGCTTTCGCTGCTCGTTCCACTCGTTGACGCTGCCGCAACGGTTGTATACGTCAAGCCAGTCGTTGACGTCCTCGTAAGGGTCACCGTGGGATGGCTTCGGGGTTCGCGGGACATTAAAGAATCAGGAAGGAGGCAGCATCGATGTCTTTTGGGTTTGCGTTCCCGCACCAGCCATAGTACTGCCGAGTTGTGGAAGTGGTCCGAATTCAGGATGTAGGCCTAGTTGTCGCCTGCTACGCTGTAGGTCAGCTAGTTCTTCCAAGTTGCGACTAGTTTTGGGACCATGCTACTGATTGCAGTGCATACAACACTACCCAGCACCTCCGCCTGAAAATGTCACGCGATTACAGAAAGACCACAACGTCTGTTCACAGGAGCAGCCACACTGGAGGTCGAGCCAAACCGAGCTTTAGAGCACGAGCTTTCCAAACAGTTCTCTTCTTTTTCACACCATGGTACATACTCGCATTGGCATGGCTCAACCTCGTTCCATGCGTGTGGCAATATAGAAGTAGCGCCATGCAGCGGGCATTCCAAGGACTATTTAGGAATTTCTGTTAGCGCCACTGGCCTCCATATTTTCACCTCAATTCACTAAAGCATACCCGCTAATCAACCAACCTGCCTGGTAATTCCATAGCACAACCATGCCTCTATAATAGTCAAACCATTGCCTCGCAATGTCCACCCTCAGCATCACATCGCTCGCCGCGTGGCTCACGCACACGCCCTTCACAAGAGTACGGACAAGCTGAGGATGCCATTTGGGTAGACACCGCTTGTACAGCACAGCAACTGTGGCAGTTGCCTACGATTCTACGCTACCTCATACCCTGATTCACCGCCTTCCTTCAGGCTCTACAACTGAGGAGGCAGAGAAGACCACCATCGCTTTAGCCCTTGCACAATCCGATGCACAGCACGTCTTGACTGAATCAAAAACTGCTCTGTACAACTATGCCAGGGGCAGGATACACCCCTCTGCCTGGCAGTTGCTGAACACCCCCACACACTATTTACCGCGAATGGTAGAGCTTTAGTTAGTGCTAGATCATTAAGGGAACCACGAAAATGAGGCTGCTGATAAATTGGCCCGAGGATCAATTTGCCGGGCTCAGGACAGCCTCGATTCGGGCTTCTCCAAGGAGCGGCCGCACACTTTCGCAGAGCTCACACAAATAATTACACTGTTTGAACCGTCAGATCTACCCTCCCCCAAACCCCTCTCTAACGCACTCCCAACAAATCCTTTGGAGACGTCTCCAGATTCGCACTCTTTCTTCCCCTCAGCTGCTGTCCCACTACTGTGGCACTTACCCGGAATGTTCCCTCTGCGGCGACCCTCACGCCACCCTTTCCCATGTCCTATTAGGCTGCCTTGCTGATCCTCTTCCGCAGGGACAGCCTGCCATCTCAAGCTGAGAGGACTGGGAGGCCCTGCTCTCGTCTGGGCACACGGCGTTGCAGCTTGCTGCGGCGACTAGTGCAGCCGCTCTCATCACGATGAGAGGCATGGCCATGTAGGCGTGGTGTGGGACCAAGTGGTGGCCCAGGGATTCCGGGGGGTCCAACACACTTCCCATTATAAAGTTTTTCTGTCTGTCAGTCCAAGGACTACACGAGAGTTGGCACTCACGCACTTTCTTATAGCCTGCGCTTTGTGTCTACTTCCACCAGTCACCGCCTCTGATACTAGTTCACTATATTTATGGCAGTGCAGCCCAACCGTAGCTAAACCTGTTTAGAAAAGTTTATTGTCACAAACGTCAATAACATTCAATAGAACATATTTACATGTTGGCATTTCATTTCTGCCGGTGCATCGACACATCAGCCTACCAATACCAGGCCGGCCGAAAGACAAGTTTTACTCGTCCATCACAGACCAATACAAAAGGGCAGGACCAGTGCCGAAGGAATTCTTATTCACCGAGGAAGAAGACCTCCTCCGAAAAAACAGACAGCAGCTCCGAGTACAGTCGCTCTAGGATCGGGAAGAGGGCGCGGTGGCGGCGGCCCGCTGCAACCACCTCGCAGCGGTTGCCCCAGAGGCAGAAAAAGTCAGCAACAATGAGAAGAATAACGAAGCGGCCTCGCGAACAACGCCCAGAAGAAACGAAGCGATTTACTCTGGGGCAGCAAAATCCATTATGTACGGCTCTCAAAAAAAAAAACACGAGCAACGACACAGTGCCTCAAAAAATGCAGCTTTTTTTCCCGAAGAGAGCAGTTCGTGCAGTTGCTGACTGAACCATTCTCCGTCTTTCGAGGTGGTCGAGAGTGGGAAGCACACCCTATGCTAGGCACCACGTGAAGTCCCGGAAGTGTCTAGGCAGAAAAGAAGCAGTTGGCGTGCTCCAAGACACCCGACTAGAACGAGCACGGTGGGCTGGGAAAACCAACAGAAGCAACAAAGCAGCAGTTGTCTCAACTACGTGGTTATTCAACACATCTATGCCAGGACAGGTAGACTGGACATGAAAAAATGCAAAAGTTGTTTCATAAAATGCAGGAAGTGTTATTGACTCTGGCCCCCGGTTAAGGCGCACATTAGACTTCGAATGCCGAAGGTTAGTACACAGAAAGTATTATGCAAGCGTTCGTGCGGGACATTCCTCCCTTTCACTAAGCGCAAAAGAAAGCGCCATGCCAGTAGCCGACAGCGCATGGACACTGAAGGGAAAGCAAAGCCTCCCTGAGGACGCCGCTGTCCAAGCGCCGCTAGAGAGACCAACTCAGTGCCGCCTGATCATAAAAGGTAACACAAAGCTGACTGCAGTGATCGCACGGTACGTAAAGACGGTTGCACAATGTGAGAAAGGTGCCAAAAGCGACCACAAACTACAGTCTGCGCAAGGTGCATCCTCTTAAGAAGAGGAAAGTCGAAATTTCATGCACCCTGAATTTTTAGACTTACTTTTTTGGGAGCGTTTATCCAAACGGATTCGGAAACGCCATAGTGATTGTATGAAATACCTAAAATACGAAGAGACGCCGCCGGCTGAATAGCGAAACCGGTGCTAACTCGGAGTTTGGAGAGCCAATGAAGAAATACCAAGATTTGGAGATGTTCGACCCTGCACCTGAAATGTCGTCATACTGAGAAAATACACGCAGGCTGCGTGAAAGGCTATCTTCATCTGAAAGATGCAAGGTTATGTCGTCAGCGAAAGCTGCGACTTTCACGACACTGCAACCAGGAAGCGCAAAATCCCGGACGCGTGAATCCGTGTCTATAGCACGCAAACATGGCTCAAGGCTGAGGACAAAGAACACAGGAGACAATGGACATCCCTGACCAACCCCACGTGGTAGGGAAAAGGGAGAACTTTGCCAGCCATTCAAAACTATTGTGCATTTGAGACCAGTGTAGTCATTTCTAATCATTTCCACAAACGAATGAAAAAAGCCAAAGACTGTGACCACATCAAAGATATACGTCTGCTCTAGGCGTTCAAATGCTTTTTCTTAATTCAAAGACACAAGGATACCACGCGCAGACCGCGACAGAGTATGGACTGTGATATCACGTGTAGTAAATGACAAGCTATGTATTTCTCTTCCCAGCACTGAAGTCTGGTGATGACCTACCAGGGCGTTCAACAGACCCCTCAAACGTTGAACGACTACCATCGTGAATACCTTAGATCAACGTAGAGAAGCATGATAGCTTTCCAATCTTCGGGATTAACAGAAGAATCGTCACCTTTTGATATAAGCACAATGTGTCCATTTCGAAATCTAGATGGAAAGACACCGTCCTCGTAACATCGCCGGATAACCGCGGTAAAGGTAGAACGAATCTAATTCCAAAATGTCAAGTAAAACTCAACAGGAAAACCATCTGGCCCAAGGGCCATTCCACGTTTCATTATTTATGTGCCACCTTTACGTCTTCAGCCAACGGAGGGATGTGCAGGCAATCCGTAGCTCCTTGAGGAACACGGGACAAACTTCTGAGCATTGGCAGTGTTTCATCACAGTTTGTCTGCATGGCCGAACATGACATTTCTTCAAGCAGTTCCAAGAAAACAGATCGATAACGCGTAGGAAGTGGCTCCGCATGTGTATTTGGGCTGCCATAGAGACAGATGGCTGTGGTTGCCCAAAATACGAATGTATTTTGTAGCGCAGCACCTCAGAATGTGCACAATGGGTTGTGTCTGCAGCACCATGCTGCTGCTGCCAGGGCCAAAGCAGCAGTGAAGCGCTGAAAGCGTTCACGCTGTTCACTGCGAAGCCCGCATAAGAGGAGAAGGCGTTTCGACGCGCAAAGCAATGAGTAACTTCATTGCAGTATCAGCGAGCTCTTCAGAAACGTACAGACGAAGTGAAAGCCCCTCTACTGAGCAGTGCAGGCACCACTGCGTTTTGAGCGCATCCCAATCTTCAGGACTAGACGCCTTGAGCGACACATGTATTTCGCGTGACAAATCTGAACTTGAACGCGCGTCTCGCAGGACGCGAACATCAAGACGCCACGGATTTTCTGAAAGTAAAATAGAACTTCGAGCTTCAAGACAATAGGCCGATAATCAGATACGTACACAGGAGTAGGTGAGAAGGACAGAACGCATTATTCGGAGACGAACGCCTCTAACGCAAATGGCATATAAGCCCAGTCGAGGCTGCTGCAGGATCGTCCATGGCACCATGTCCAAACAAAGATATTTACATGCACTACATTGTGCGCGTCTAGTAATGAAAAGTGGTGGACAAGGCGTCGCAGCTAGCGTTAATTCCAAGCACACCGTTCCCAGCCAGGACCTTGCACATCAGTTCGTGCATTTAGAACGCAGTTGAAGTCGCTAACTAGAATGACATTACGACCGTCAAAAACACATCCAGGTCCCTAAAAATCAATTACACGGTCCAGCTTGTGATCGCCCATACACAAACAGCATCCTTCATCTGAAAGAAACGTAGCTGCATTCTAAACTCAAAACGCTACCCACACCATTGTAAAACGCATAGTGATCCTCTAATAAATACCGAATAAAAATAATACCTACTCCAGTAAAACGAGATGTAGCGAAAAAAATACGAATCTAGTTTGAACTTTCGTCTTAAAGCAATCGCGTAGGATAGCGAAAAGAAATTTGTTTTCTGCGGGCACAAAACATTGCAATTCGCAGCAGAGGCAACACTGACCACTTCATCCTGCTTTGCCGGACTGCGAAAACCTTGAACGTTCAATGATGTAATGTGCAGTGTAGTAGCCATAACAAAAATAAGAACTAACCTGCACGCATAGTTCTAGATGGTGTCGTGGAAAGTGTCTAGGGGACGCTTCCTCAATTAAATCAAAACGCACTGTTCAACCGTCCGGAAGAACATCGAGGTTTTTTGGACCATTGGCAATTACCACGGCCATCACTGCGTTTATCCGAGCAAGAGCTGGAAGTGTGCCCTCGCTTGGTTTCACGTGGAGCTCCCATTTCGTCATGAAATTCGCCAAAGCTAGACAGTCCGATCTTACCATCCAGTCCCAGGCTGATGCTATCTTTCGAAGACGTATGCCGTGGAGGTAGGGACTGAGCCGCCGGCAAGCTTGGATCTACGCCTTTGATACTGGCAGCACTTTTCACGTCTCAGCAGGGTGGTGTAGGCATTCTCTGTGTGGGCGATGTTTCACGTGTACGACGCGGCGTTAATGTGGACAAAGCGGCAGCAACAGAAGAGGATGTGGACACTTCGGTACTGTTTTCTGGTATAACAGGTGTCGTAAGGTCAACTCCAGCTACAGCAGCCTGAGAACTAAGCACATTTGTGCACTGAACATCAAGTGGCGTCAGAGAATGGACGTCGACGCCGATTGCTCGGCAATACGTTGCGTCTTTTGAAGCACACGGAGGAGGAGGAAATAACTTAATTAAAGAAAAAAACTGCAAGATGTGGGAGCACTGTCTCCTTACCCTAGGCGGCAGCCATGAATCCTTGAGCTCGGGCGGCTTGCTCGACTTGCCGAACGACGTCGAGTTCCACTTCTAGGTCTGCGCTTAGGAGTGCGGTCTCCCACTGCTCTCCATTGCTGTATTTTTTATACTGCCCTGTCACTGAGGGGCAAGCCCACACTATATGATAGAGATCCGTTCTTTGATTGCAGAACTTACACAAATCTGAGTATATCTCTGAGTAGAAGTAGCGAAAAGTTACCGGGTTGGGGAACGTGTTGGTTTGTAGGAGGCGCCATGCAGTCGCCTGCTGCTTGTTGAGCGAGGTATGTGCCGGGGGGAATCGGACCCTTCCTAGCCTGTAGTGTTTTGTGATCTCTTCATAACTAATCTTGCGGTCCCTCTCCGTCCCCGGACTTCGCGCTGCGCCTGTTCGCTGGCCAATTCTCGAGCCAGGTCGTGCGCGATTTCGTTTCTGGAAAGGGAGGATTGAGCAGGTGCCCTTATAATATGAACTACCCGCTCATCGCAAAAATTAGCCAGAATTGTTAGCGCTTCCGGTGACATCCTTCCCTTGGCATAATTTTTAACAGCGGTTTTGGAATCGCTGATCATGACTTCTGCTTTTGTCGAGGCTATTGCTAGTGCTATAGCCACTTCCTCCACCACTTCTGCTTTTCTGTACGTACAGGGCCACTGACGTTGGAATCCCTTTGAATATTCGTAGCTACGATTACCATGCTACGCCCATTCTCGTATTCTGTTGCATCTACATACACCACGTCCCGGGCGTTGCTGAACTTTTTATGTAGGCTTTGCGCCCTTTCTATCCTTCTAGCATGGTGATGCCAAGGATGAATATTTCTAGGTAATAGAGGCACCACAATATGCCCCCTTGCCTCCCGCGGAATGCCCTATTTTACCCCATGTCGTACGTTGTACGTGACGCCAATATTGTCCAAAATGATTGATTGATTTGTGGGGTTTAACGTCCCAAAACCACCACATCATTATGAGAGACGCCGTAGTGGAGGGCTCCGGAAATTTCGACCACCTGGGGTTCTTTAACGGGCACCCAAATCTGAGTGCACGGGCCTACAACATTTCTCCCTCCATCGGAAATGCAGCCGCCACAGCCGGGATTTGATCCCATGACCTGCGGGTCAGCAGCCAAGTACCTTAGCCACTAGACCACCGTGTCGGGGCAATATTGTCCAAAATATACCTGCCCGTAGTGCTATAGGTTAACCGATCATACTGTGCCATTTTGTGGGCCTCTATTAGCTCTGCGAGCGTGATATGTAGCCCTAGAGCCAAGAACTTGTTATTCGACGTAGTTAACGGTAGACCTAATGCTTGTTTATATGCTTTCCCAATGATGCAATCTTTTTGCTCTGTTCGGCTGCGTGTAGTTTAAGATATGCCGCGACGTACACAATGCGGCTGACTACAAAAGCCTGGACAAAACACAATAAGATGCGTTCCTTGATATCATAGTTTTTGTTGGCTATTCGTTTGATCAGCCTGCTTGTTTGGTGGACGCTGTTCTCTAATAGCCTGATAATTTCTACATTGTGCTCATTCTCAGATATACTAAGGCCGAAAACTCGTAGGTTCGCTACTGTGGGTATTTTAGTTCCCCCGGCAAAAGCGTTATGTTTAGCCTTTCCTGTATGCTTTTGCGTCCCCTACATGTGGGCCTATAAATTAGCAATTCCGACTTTTCGGGAGAACATTTCAGCTCCTCACTTTCTACATATCTCTCTACAGTGTCAACGACATCTTGATATGTTTTCAATGTCGCCGTCACTCCACCCTACTGAAAAATCCTGTACAAATAGGACCCGTATCATACGATGTTATTGGATACAGGGATTATGGGCCATATGGGGGATACAGGGATTACGGGCCATATGGGGGATGCAGGGCTCATGGGGCATATGGGGTATATGGGCCATACAGGAGTTAAGGGGTTTGTGGGTAATATAGGTGATAGGGGTCCGAGGAATTCTCCGGTCCTGCTGAAAATCATAATATAGTGCAAAAAAGAGAGAACAGTCACACAAAACCACACACCATATAATTTTAAGCAAGCATAAACTAGCCCAAAACAAGTCCTTCAGCAGAACAACCCCGGTTACTTTGGGCAAGTAGTAAGGGTCATAAGTAATGTTTGCCTAAGCATGGTAATAAGGCTATGCCAGTTTATAAAGTGTAAAAAATATGAATATTTCACAATGGGCAATTTAATGGTGCTTCGAAAGTGCAGTTGATTAAAGGGGTGGAAGTGCTGTATGTAGTGTAGTGTCGGGACATTTGAGAAAAACAAGACAAATATTTTTGCATCCTCGAATTTATTTATATGATCAAACATTTTGCAAGGAAGTGTGTTTATCTTTCTCAGCCTGCTAGGTGCATGCATATCTGCTGGCCGATTCACAAATTTTGCAAAACCATTTGGTTAGTACTGGGCAAATACATGTAGCACTTACTAAATACTTTAGTTATTTGTTTAACTGTAAGTTAAAACATAAAGCAAAATACCATAAGGAGTACTGACACAAAATTTTGCGGCTAATATAGCCTACGACATCGATTCCCTTGAACATGCGTATATCTACAAATTAGATGAACAATTATAGCTCAGATGGCCAATTATATGAATATTAAACTTTGCGTGCCTGAACCAGTGCTATATGCCGCATCTCGCATCATTGAATCACTGAAAGTGACCTGAAGCTGAGTCCCAACTTCCAGGTGCCACCATTGTTGCCGAGCTCAGAGTTGGCACAGCTACATTATTGACATCATAGTCGTTGTTGCCTTTTGGCCACACTTGTGCTAGCAGGCTACTATTCAGTGACTGCTGTGTCCACGCCTAATGTAAACATATGGAACGTGAGGATGCCCCAAGAAAATCTTTGCACCCAAACGAGAACGATCAACTTGACGACAACGACATTGTGCTGCATATGCAGCAGCAAAAGAATGTGAGCACATAACGCAGGCAGCACGAAAGTGCGTCAGTGTTCTGTGTGTAAGGAGGAAGAAGAACAATACGCCATGGTGGACCATCTCTTAAGCCAGAAGCGCCGAGCGGGAGCTGTTTGCCCCAGCGGCTTGATTACTGTGTCGGTTGTCACCGCCCACTTTAACATTGATAGACCTGCTGTGCAAGTGCTTACACCTGGAAGCCCCGTTTATGTGTACCATTTACCACACTAGCTGGCATATATTTGTTGCATTCCGTGGCTCGTGTTCTCAGAGCTGTGCCAAGATAAAACTAGTCTGTAATAAACAGACAGCAATTGTCCATCTGTCCCATGCTGCAGCAAGCAATCCGCCACATTGTGACTAATAGGCTGTCAACAATGTTAATACTGCAAGACAAAAATTTGCGTCAGTACCTCTTTAAGCAATAATCACTAGCCACAACCTCCAAATTTCTCACTGTCAGGGCCCCGTTGAGGGGCACCTGTTTGTCCTCTTGATGCACAAATACTCCAACACGGGGCTACTATGAGGCTCTTGTTCTGAAGCTGAAGGACACTCCACAGGAGCTTTGTGGCCTCCTTGCATCACGACCGCAGCCAAGCCCACTGCTCCTTCTTCTGCCTCTCAAATGAACCTGCAGGGGAAAAATGTCTCTGTGATCGTTTTTTCTTGTGTGGGAGTTAACATCGTTACACTCACTCTCAAATTATTGCTTTAACACTTAAAACTTACTAGCACAACTACTTCAAAGAACAAAGTTTCAATAGTGAAAATTGATCCAAGAGGTTCCACAATTTTGAATTCAAACAGGTAAATAGAAGGTCTCGCAGAAGAATATGCGTGGAGCTCTAGGCACGTGCATGAGTTGTGATCTGTGGTCTTAGCACAGCATTTAGAAGGGCACATGTCTTTTCTACTGAGAACGAAAAATGGGGTGAAAAATGTGAAGTAAACAATTAGTAGGGGTACACAAATATTCATATTTTTGAATATCTTTTGAATAATGTTTGCTATTCGATTCAATTTGTACTGCAAATTTTGCTATTTGAACTATTATAACTTACCAGAGACAAAATAAAGTCAATGTCTGACTGATAGGGACCCTCCAAATTTTTAATATGTTTCACCTCATCACACTCGTATTGCGTGAAAGCTGCCTTTCTGGCTCTGCTACGGTCACAAATGTACTGACTCTAGAAAAGGTTGATCCTAACAAGGAGATGATAGGTGTGGCAGAGGCAAGGGCTTATTTATAGTGGTTTTTGACCTGAAATTTGATCAACTCTTCGGCTGCATGAAATCGTGCATATAAACACATTCGTGCATACATAAATTCAATTGTGCAGTGCCTTATTCTTTAAGGCAACTACGAAACGCCACCTTACCAACACTTATCAATTTTGCCAAAAGGAAGACTTTCATCTCATAAGAATAAACTTTGGAAGCCTCTCCAACTTTTTTCTAGAATTTCACATGAAGTATTTGAAAAAAATTCTAGAAGTATTCGAGAAATTTCAGAAAAATATTCAATTTGCACACACACTTCAATATTAGAATTCACTTTGGCACACATACTATAACAATAAAGTTCAAGAGAAGTGGGAAAACCAGAAATAGTTGAGCATTTTATCGCACACTTGTGCCACAGAGAATTATTCTCCTTGTTCTTCAAGCACTTTGAAGATGTTGAAGCAGGCAAAACCATATAAAGCATAGCCAATTAAGGGCACACTTGCACCAGAGAGAGCTTTTCCTCCTGTTTTTCAAATGCCTTGACGGTAACATTCAATGTCCAGCAATTTAAGGGCCCCGGTCATCTACTGTCATCACCTAAATCGTTTTCAAATTGTTCTTATAAAGTGTAGCAGATGGCAGATATACAGGAATTAGGCATACTAAAATGGGCATTTCTTTCACAAATTCAGTATAGTATACACAACACTCTCCATGAAGCAATTTAAGTCGCCCGGCAACCCTTTTCGGGCATGGTCAGAAAATGCTGCCGAGGATAGTCGAGGCACCTGAGAGCATGTGAGACAGGCATAATAGGGCAACACGCAGCGTGTTATTCATAATTTATTATCAGTCACCTGAAAAACGCTGTTTCCCCTGAACAAATAAGGCTCCGAATTCAACTGACTGCGCTTCAAGTGCAATGTGTACAACCGAAACCGGAGGCTGCCACATGCCCGTGCACCTGTTCGTGATTACACTGAGAAGAAGCCCTATGTTTGAAGAAAAAAAAAGGGGGGGGGGAATAAAAATAAAATAGCTCAAGTTCAGAACGCACGTTGATAAAAAGGCATAGCTTCTTGTCCCCCAGTCATCCCCTCCCGCGTGGCTTTGAGTGAGCTCTCTCGAACGAAAGGTAAAAGAAAGTACGTAAAGCATGTGACGAATTCCTGTAGCTCCGCTAGTACTTCGCAGATTGCAAAATTTTTTCCAACAGTCGATTTGGGATGAATAAGTTTCTCTAATGAAGACATTTGATGATTACTTGGAAAGGCTTTTCAGGGCTTCTTCATTACAAGGCAATGCGAACATGTGCCTGTAACATGAAGGTAGGAACTCTTCAACCTGATATGGTTTTATTATGGCACAACGTAGTCATCACAATTCCAGCTTCCAGTTTTAAATTTAGTCGACCTGTTCCAAAACTTTACCCACTGTACAAACCACACCTTTAAATCAGTAAACTATTCAAAAATGAAGAAAATGCAATTATTATGTGAGTAAATACAGTACATGGATATAAAAAAGATAAGTGCAAGCAGCAGGAGTGTAAATGGCATGCATGAGGAATGTCGTGGAACTGGTAGAGATTAGTATTAATGCATCAACAGCAAACAAAACAAAAATTTTCAAAAAAAAGCACAGCTGCCTACTTTGTTATATATGAGGGCCAGAACTGTAAGCGGCAGTCCCCCCACTGGGTGCTGCCCCTCGAAAAGCAAAAAAATTTTATAATTAAGTCAGCCATAAAATAAGGTGATTCCACACAAGCATGCAACCACAGCTGACACAAATGAGCACTTAAACAGCATTAAAAAAGAAGCGCCCAAGCACAGCCCCTAATGAGCCCTTTGCAGCTACACGAGCTATCAACAGCTGTTTCTCTGAAGCATGCATGCTCCTGCACCCTCCTCTGAAAGAAGGCACCGCGCAATAGCCAGCATGCTTCACACCAAATGCTGGTGCAAAAGCCCCCCGAAAAAATGAGAACTCAGGACACAATGTCATGTGGAAGCCGCTACAGTGCTATGAGAAAAGCATGCAAGAAAGTTATTCATTTCAAGCCTTTGCCTTTATTTTGCTATGCATGGATGAGTCATGTCAATATTCCTCGAACCAGGGTGCAAATGGCAACTATTGGCACCCTTGTTCAAGAATTATAGCAATTGAGAATCGATATTAGCAGTTACCTCTTTTGGATTCAATCTCACTTAACTCTACAAAACAAAACGCTGGTTAAAGCAAATGTGAGTGCTCCCAAGAGTGAAGGGTTTTTGTGTTGTTAGTGACTAATGACGAAGTCTGGTGAGTCAACTTACGAGTCCACTAAAATATGATTATCTTTTTCACCTATAGTTTCAGTGCTCCATAAAAGCAATATATTGCATAATAGGTGCTCCAGCTGGAACCTTGCAGTGTCTCGTGGCAGTGTAGCGGCCTCCCTCCACATGGATTTGCGCCTTGAGCTCTCAATTTTCACAGCTCACACATATCTCAATGCACAACCATTTGTGCACCGACTCAATATTTATAGCTGAGAGGCCAGAACTACAAGTAGGGGGGGGGGGGGGAGTCGAGGTTCCTTGACATGCCCTCCTGTGAATTTCTTCCCGGGACATTCTCATAAAGTATCTGAGGTGCCATCTCTTTGAATAGAGATTACCTTACTGGGTTGCAGTCACTATATAAAGGTCTGAGATTAAAAGGTTGTAACTGCAGCACCAATTATGCAACACAATACTGTTAAGAAGCATTGAAACCATGTGTGGAAAAGATCATCAACTGGAGCACCAATTATACAACATATTGCTATTAAGGAGCATTGAAACCATGTGTGGAAAAGATCATCATATTTTAACGGGCTCGGAAGTCGACTCACCAGACTTGTCAGACTTGCATTGAACCGCGAGTCTGAGTCAATCAATGCGAGTCTGAGTCTACTAGTAAGGATTAAGGAAAAAATATATTTTATGAGTGAGTGTGAATGATTCGCAGATTTCTTTTTAACCTATGCAGGGTGCTGCTCAATATAAGCACGCAGAGACAGGGTAAATGCAGAAGTGGTTCAGTTGGTAAGGCAATGTGTTATGATATAGAAGAGTTCTTCGGTTGTCCAGAGAAGTGTTACAATATTAAGTAGTACCATCGATCATCTTACATCACTGCCGAGAAAACACTGGCCAGAAAAAATTTGAAACAATGCAGTGTGATGTTTTGCATACCAAACAGCTTCTAATAGCACCTTATTAGGGCATCAGTCAGTCAGTCTATGATGAAGATTTTATAGATGATGCTGTGCAGTCACTGATAAGGTGTTTTGAAAGAGAGTCTCACACAGTGACACTGAGGAGTAACAAGTATTCACCGACTGCAGCAGGGGAGCCCCTGGTCAATACTGCAGTCTACATGGAGGGACTAGTCGGGCTGGTGGCGGAATCATTGCTTGAAGCATTGAATAATCTGGAGTGCCTGAGTTTCATGCTTGTGATGAGCAATACTTGATTGTTTCACAATCATTGTTAAACCCATTTGAGTTGTCCAGTGATTTAACTAGCCATTCATTTAGAATAAAATATTGCAATGGCAATTATATGGACACTTTCAACAGCTGCTACCATTGAACATAAGGGCGCAGTTACGAGTGCTGGTGCGTGCTATTTGGATAAATATCACTACACGGCTTGTTTACGTGGTGTGCTTTCAGCACTTTCTATTCGTTGAGACTACTGATAGCACAAAAACCCACTCACTCTCAGAAGCACTGACATTGACTTTAACCAGTGTTTCGTTTTGTGAAATTGAATCTGAAGAGTTAAGTGGTAATCTTTCTATAGCATTCCCATTTGCTCCTATTTCCTTCATTGCTTCATGCTTGTAACAAAACTCTGAGCTCAGACTTTATCTTTGGACCCCAACCGGCATTTGCTGGCATGCTTAAACAGAGGTGCAACAGCCAAAATACCATTTAGAGCAATTTTCGGAGCAGCAAAATGTTACTTTTGGAGCACTAAATTCCAAGTTCGGAGATGGTTATGGAAAAAAAGAACATGCATTTTTATCATGATATAGCGAATTTGGAGCACTATAAAAAAGGCGGCTTACATTTAGAGAAAAACATGTATAAACAATTCAACATAACCTAAATTATGTAGTGTGAGCATAGTATTTACTACTATTTTAATGAAGGTAGTATTTTGAACCACCTCTCTAAGGAACCCATGATAAAGTCCATATTAGCATTTACTGCACCTGTTAAATCAATTGACAAAGTCTGAGAATTTCAATATCAATCTGCCGATATTGTGAGCTTGAAATTTGGAAGATTAGTAAAAACGAGAACTAGAGGTGGTAAAAAAAAACTGGTGCACAATTTAGTTTATTTCTGTAGAGAAGCATAAATGTCACGCACTGCTTCAAATGATTGCCAGTAGCTTATTTATACGTCGGTAACTATACTGGTACTCAGAATTTAACGGTGTACAAACGCATGAGAAACTGAGCAAAATGTGAGGTGTCCCAGTATCGCGAACAGCCCCTTGTAAATCTCAACACGCTTTTTCGCGGGCACCGGTCTAGCGCGGCAAAGGTGACTCAAGCAGCTTTAGAACCAAAGACAACAAGTTTGCTGACCACTCACCACCCCCTTCCAACCCACCCTTTTCAGCATGGGGCTATGTGCCGCTTCGGCTACCTTGCAAGACGAGTTTGACCAGATAAAGTAACAACGGCGTACGCCTGTTGCCCCGGCGACGGTACTGGATATCTATCGCCAAGACCGTGGCAAGGACTCAGCTTCCAGCCAAAATTTGTTATGTGCCACTGCTAAGGTAATCAACGCCGGCATTTGCAGCACGTCGAGCTTGTTCGAGCCTTAATAAGCCATAGCCGCGTTTCTGGCAAGAGAACTTACATTTTCCGCGAAGGGTTGGTGGCTACACCAACACATTTTTGTTTTAAAGTTCTGCCGTCCCGCCGATACGTATCTGTTGTGGTCAGCGGACCGATAGGCATGCAGTGTTGCTACTTTATCTGGTCGATCACGTCTCACGAGCATAGGGTGGGTGGCTAGATTATTTTAGGTATATTCTAGGCACTTTACTTCGGGTCTGCGCGCTTTGACTGATGGCGCAAAGCTGCAGGTGGCCGACATGGCCTGCACTGCTCACCGCAATTAGTACACCTGAAAAAAAAATTGAGGCTGGCTGGGCATTTTGGCGCAGCGTGGTGCAATTTTAACAATTTCACGGGTTTGGCGCAGCTCGGTGCAACAATCGGGAATTGTATCAAATTGGCGCGATTGGCGCAGCTGTTGCACCCCTGCTAAAAGGACCTGATGTTAAATTGTTCAAGCTTTAGCAGTGCATTTTGGGGGCTGTTAAGTCAGCCATTGGAGTCTACCCGGTTACTGCCTCCAATTAAGGGGTAGCAACAATAACTTTTCTGCACCATGTATCTACTTTGCCATTACTGAATAAGACAGCTCTGCGGGTGTATGTAAACACTGCCTTATTTCAGAGCACTGTGTCGATTAGAGAAGACCGGCAAGTCCCAGACTTCCACGTATTTTTTACCCCATTGTAATCATTTTTAAGCATGTAATAATGATAGCAACCAGAAGTTTATACTAATTTGTTCAGAGCCTTGTGTTCTATTGACCGAACCAAAGAATGGTTTATTTTGTTTAAAAAATTGCATTTTTTGCTCCTGTACATGATTTTGGACGTTTTGCACACTTTCTTTTAGATCAAATGAAAGTTATTCTAAAAGATCAAGTTCAGTTAAGTACACCACCATGTGTTGCTTGAGTATGTGCACAAACAATCAGCATGACATCTTTTGCCATTTCAAAATTATCATACTGACATAACGAAAAATGGCATTTCGAGAAGATGGAGCTCTACTTATGCAATGAAAATTGCAGTTTTTTCTGTGCTGACCTATTTTTTTAGTGTGCCACCTTATCTATTTCACTGCGTCTGAGTTCGGTAAATGCGTAAACATTACTAGTTGGACAGCTTTTTCTTTTCGCTAAAGAATGCTAAACTTCATGCTTTTCGTCAATTTACAAAGAAAATAAGCTACAAATGCTACAAAAGCTACAATAAGCTACAAAAGGGCCATTTACTTTCAGGTCGCTTGTTTCAGTTGATTAAAAAAAGATACGCAGGATGAGGACAATACTGTAATATCTCAAGCAAGCGCCCCCAACCAAGCTAGTTCCATCCTCTTTCTTTCAAGATATTCAAAACATGCATGAACAACTGAGCAAGCACTCCCCCCCCCCCTGCCTTCCTGCCATTTCTGCAGTTTCCTTCACTTTCTTTATTTAGAAGCGCAACGAGGTTGCAGAATCATAGTGAATTCATGCATATTTATTAAAAAGTATCAGTTTCGTTGGAAGCACATGCGACTTTTTCACCACAATCTTGATTTTTGATGCAAGACCGAGCAAGACCCCCCCCCTCCGATTCTCATCACCTTCACCATAGTGGGAGCACTTGCTCAGGATTGCACAGTACATGAAAAATGTGGAAAAAGAATCTGCTTTCATATCTAGCAAACAATGAAAAAGTACTTTCTTCTAATTTTTGCTTGCCCTGCTTTCTTCATACACAGAATTAATAACATAACCCTTACAAATATTATTCAGTTCTGCACACTATTTCGCAATGGAATATGGTGCCCGCTGATATTGTGAACTCCTCTTCTGTCAAATTTATGAACAGAATTCAGAACTTATATGAACACCTTGCTTACTGTACAATGTGCATATTTATTGCTCTTACTTGCTTTGTACATAAGGTCTATTTATTTTCCTCACATTTTTGGGTATTCAAGTTCAACCCATTCCTGCATGGGCCTGAGAAGAGGCCTGCAGTATTGCAAAATGAAATAGAAATAAGCTACTTTGAAATTCACATAAACTTGGTTCCCTACACTGACAGACACACGTAGGTTCAACCCTGTTCAAGAAGCATGAAGTTGGCAGACTTGTCAATTATTCTGCCCATTGAAAACATCAATGCTATTGAAAGCTAAATTTCTTAACAGTACACACTTGCCTGATAGCTTCCTTTGGAAGCATGTGAAGCCCTGTCAAGGTGAGGCATCATTGGGAAGGACTGTGGTAGCGGCTCAGAAAGTGTAATACTGGTTGTGATGCAGCAATGGCTGAAGTGAAATATAGGCCGTGGTGGTGGTAACAGCAGCTGCAGTGTTTGTGCCGAAGGAGCCTGACCTGGAGGATATGACTGAAACCTAAGGGGCGACAGATAATAGGTATTAAGAAATCATGAAAAAGAATGTTCACTACATTATAGAAATTTGCAACTTAGAGTGATGGACAGCTGAGCTTGTTGGTAGAGATTTATGATGGACTTCTGTGAACATAATAAGCGAGAAGCGTAGCATGTAACGGGTGTGTCGTGGGTAGTCCTTACATTCACAACATAGCTCAGGGGCTAAAGAAAGTGATTAATAGACACAACATCAATGCATTATGGCCACCAATAGACTAGGTAATAGGCGAGATATAATGTCATGCTGAAAAACAATGAGAGGGGACAAGAAGCTGGACTCACATTTGTTTCGTAAACACACCAAAAGTTTTGTTGATTACCATACAGGCGTAAAGTAAAATGTTCCTTTTAGCTTCGGCCATACCTACATAGGGCAGATGGGCCAGTGTTAACTATAGATGAATGAAAAAAAAAGAGAGCGCGAACTACAGGCTCACCAAAAATTCTATCTTTAAATTGTCGAAGGTGTGTTGAAAGCACAGGCCGACCAAAAAAAATGTGAAGCTCACTCAATCACAAAATGTATTTGCACATATGGCTCATTCAGATTCTCATTTATGGCCCAATCCAAGTTTGAGTCACTCGGCTTGTGAGGGAGTTTGCCGACCTATGGCTGAGAGGGGTTCTGAAGTCTGCCATTCCTTGCCTCCAAAGCATCTATTTGTTGCTCAATCCACTCGTTCCATTGTAAAAAGTTTCTGGAGGAGGCTCAATCAAACAAGCTTCTAATTGCCAGAGCCATCTTACAGGGCTCTTTTTCTTTCTTGAATTGCTGCCTTCTGCGACTTTTTTTTGGAGGGGTGGTGTGGTCTTGGGAGTGTATATATAAACCCAAAATATTACCACTCAGTAGAGATGCTTTAAATGCCAAAAAATTCCCAGTAAGCACTCCTAACAGAGCAAGCACCTCCCTACTTTCGTCAAGAGGTGCTAAATAAGTAGCCTCTTCTCCTCTACCACCATCTTCACTGTTTCTATTTGCCGAGTGAATGCGAAATAAAGCCGTGTATGCATGGGCATTCAAGAAAGTGCTTAAGTAGATGCACAGATGTGCATTTTTAATTCTCAGTGATTCTTCCACTTCCATGTTAAATATTGACCGATGACTGAGCAAGGGCCTACTCTTCAAACCTTGTCGAACTATCATTCACTCTCCAGGAGCACTTGCTGAGAATTTTTCGATAAACACAACATACTACGAAGTCTGTATTTTCCAGTAACACGCACCTCAAAACTAGAGTGGCAGTAACTACTTTACTAAGTCATATATTACTTCATAGCTAGCCGTGAATATTCACCTGAATAATATACTGTCTGCTGTGTTGCTGACCGCCACAGCTGCATGTGCTCCTTAATTTATAACTATGCAATAGTTGCACATCATATTTGCAGACTGATGTTTATGCAGTGATTTAGCCACATGAATTTATGCAAATCATTACAAAATTAACTGCTTCATGAACGTCACAAACATACAGTCAGCATGAGTATAACTTGAGAAGCTTGCTTTGGCATGTTGACACTCCAGAGGTACATTTCAGCTCATAAAATACAATGCCTATATCTTTCAAAGTCAAAATGGCCCCCGAATAAAAAGCAATTAAAATTTCATGATGCAACACATATGTGTTGTACGATTTCTTTAGTGTGCCCGTCTATCTTATGAGGTCCCAGCTTTCAGTTTTTTACGCAAAGCACCCATGTAAGCATGCCTCGGATAAGTGTGAAGTGTGTGCTAGAATTCAATTTCAGGGTTCTGAGCAGTGCAGTGCAGCTGAAATTCATCGAATATTGAGCAATGTGTACAGCACCACTTTCAATACATAACAGCAAGGCACTACAATAGTGTAGGAAATTAGAAGCATGATGCACAATATTTACAATGCAGACTGACTGGGAATGAAGCAAGTGTAAAACAATGATTTTGTTGACTGAACGGATCAGATAATTCGGGAAAATCATTGGGTCAGAATTTTTGGGCTGAGTAATTCATTTCCCAAAATATTGCAGTCAACTCAATACAGCACAGATGGTATACCATGGTTGGACACAGAGTGAGACTCTAGTGCTGCAAACTGCGTGCAGTCAGTTCCTAAAATGCTGACTGGTCATGAAAACAAAATGATAAACGGGTGCCATTTTGACATTTCTCTGGCACTACCATGATCTACTCCAGAACTGAAGGTGCAATACAAACAGTGGAAGCATTCCGATGAGCGCAAAAAAATTCAAGTGAACCTTCTTTAAGAAGAAGTGCATGGCTGCTGTGTTTGGGGAAATAAATGGTGGTGTTTCCTTGATGAAATAGGTGAGGCATAAACCCACAAAGGCTCATGAGATTTGCCATCTGCATCGGCTCCTAGTTAAAGATATCCGTGGCACACTGTTTCGCTGGCCGCGCTTTTGGAGACATAGACAGGGCTTTTCTTTCAATTGTGTTGCAATCTGGTCATTTGCACCATCATAGTCGGTTGTGCAGATGTCGAAAATAGTGCCGAATGGGAAAAAATGTTCAGATTTCCTTGGAACAAAAATATAAGATTGAAGTGGATTTTGTGGAGAGATATGGTGAGTGGTATAGCCTTTGGATGCCTAGCGTAAGGTGAGTAATATTTATCGACAATCCTGCATGGATGGTTTCGTTTGACACATTCGGTATTTATGTACAGGCGCTCCAAGAAAAGATCCATGGCAGGTTGACTACGTGCCATCAACATATTGGCACGTCGAAAGAGAATCTAAGGCGCCAAGACTGAAGTACAAAAGTCGTTTGGATGTGTAGTTTTCATCATCACAACCACAATCACTATATACACAGCTACGACAAGCATACGGCATTTGCTTTAAAATGCACGGCCGCTATGCAACGTGCAGCCAGCTCCGAGCATGATACAGAAAATAGCAAGAGAGAGCAGCCAACAGCCACACGATATCATGCCAGGGGTGACACCGTGGAATCCACGGCACCAATTGCAGTGATGTATACACAATTAGTAGTGGCTAAGAAGGCGACGACTTCGCACCAGTTGGAAAAAATGATGTGTCAGTAATGCTATGTAGACAAGAAAGGGCGCTCCACTATCCTATTTATAGAACAGGTATACAATGTGTTGCTAGTGATTTCAACTGTTCCTCCAAGGATTCATTCCGTAGTAGTCAATTTATTCATACCTGATCTGGTGCACATGCGAGCAGGACAGGTAACAAGGCTTAACAAACACGGTGCCTGACTATGAGGTGAGCATTGCCTAGACCAGCTTGTTCACCAAAACAATGCAATGCCGAAACGCCTAAGAAGCTCAACTTTACTAAATAAAAGTCGCTGTCATTCATGCACATTTGAACATTTTACCAGGCCGTCACCGCTGAACACGTAGTTTTAGTAACATATGATACTCATTGCACATGATGAACGTTGATACAAGATACTATATATCCAACAATCTGAGACAGCGACAGTGTTTCAATTGCAAATGCAAAAACAGCTGAGCGCCCTCACTGAAGCAAACGCGTAAAAATAAGCACATTAGTCGGTGATGTGCATTAATAGCAAGTGTAAAATTAGTTCAAAGACGTGACAACCAAGGCCACGCCACTTAAAAGAAAACACATAATTGTGATAGCACATACAGTCAGTTGTTTGCCACTTCAAATGAAAATATTATTTGGCAATCACAGCACATGCTTCTCTTTTGTGGTCAGTCGTAGGTGCAGCCGTGCTAATGTGTGCTAGAAATTTGCAGCATATGCGTTGGGTTACCATGAAGAAAGCGAGTGACACGGATAAACACCAATACTCAAGGAGTGATGCAGCACACGGAGAGCCATTGAAATGGTAGCTGGTGCAGACTGCACGCATCCCATGAGCCTTTGCAAGTTTATGCCTCACTAATTCATGGGACATGGCATGACCCTCACTGCAGTATTGTAGGTCTAACTCTCAAATGTCTACAGAGTGCAATTAAGAATAAGCAAAGAGAGATGTCATAAGTGACACTGTCTTTTTTTTTTCATGACAACATGGGGCCACAGAGAAAGCAGCGGGAAGTTCAGTCGCCCAACGCCCTACAGACCTAACTTAGCTATCTCTGATTGCCATATTTTTGCTAACATGAAATGCTGGCTGGGAGGCCTGTGCTTCCACCCAGTCCTGTTCTTCGCTCTGCTGCTTGATGCAGACTCGCTTACTGAACTTCTAGGCGGAGAGTAAAGGAAGTTGCAAGGCAGACAGTTCTGATGAAGCCCTTGATCAACATTTGTTGGGCTGAACACTAAATCACTGAGAATCTTACATTACTAAGTCAAAAGTGTAGTTGCTAAGTATTAGTGCTGTTCTTTTTCTTTGTAAGAATCATCCTGGCAAAACTGACCTATTTACGTGTGGTGCCAGTATTGTTATTAATTATTTCTGTACCATTCTCCTTTCTTGTAATTCCACTGCAGCTTGGGCTATGCTAGGCTGCAGTATTGTGAATGAACAAATTAATGAGTTGGTGCTACACACTGACAAATGTCTGAATCAAAATGGCAAATATGTACAGATGTAGCTGGTATATGTACCTAAACGTTTCAAATGAAGCAGTCTTCATTTTCGCTCTGGTTACTACTTCACGACCGAACAGAACTTGAAAAAAAAAATGCAACATAGAATGAGTGGCCCTTGCCTAGCCAATTAGCACAAATGTACTTGAATGAGCGACTATTGTATAGACGTGCGGCTTGTGAAAGCAACCAGGACATTGGAAGTTAGCATTTTGTATATGTTGTTAAAATCAGTTTTACTATTAAACCACATTTACCTTCCAAGTTCTGACGTTCTTTTCACAGTCACTCTGGTAGAAACGATTGTGTTGCACGGCGAGTCGTTTTTTTCTCCATCTGCACGAGGTGAGTAAAAATACTTTAATCAGAGAACACATAAAGTTGGAGAGCAGGCTACTATAAATAACCACACAGAAATGAAAACGTAGAATGTGTGACTATTACATGCGAACAATAAATAAATGCAATGTAGTGCAGGTTGGCCATCAGGAATAGCGACGTCGACTTGTTCATATATTAATAACTCTACCGGTGTCACACCCGACGTTTCCAGCGCCATCAGGGCCGACCCGAATGTGGTTTTTGATCGCGATCAACAGTGCCAGCTACAACTTATGTCACTGTGCAGCCGCACATAATACATTTTAATCCAGATCGGTCATGATTGCGATCGAAAGATCCCATGGGACACGAGTGTGCGGTATTAGGTGCAGCATTCCAACATACACAACACACGGATAAAATGTGCCACATAAAAAATAAAACGCACACGCACTCAAACATGTTTTCGTTGTGCCTTCCTTTGTTCGCCTAAACGCACGCCAGCGAAAACGTCATGGAAAATAAAATGACACTCACCTCAAAGAAGGTGTACCTCCCTGTAATAGCAGCTCTTCTTGATGTCCTTACCCGGCTCACTTTGTCGATAAAGGCCTTTTTTGCCATATCGGCAACGCTCAGCTGAATGAAGCATTTCTCGAGGTTGTCCACAACGGCACGGTAACCGTCTTCGCAAACGACGAACGTGACTTTTGGTGCACCCCGCATTTCAAATGACTCTTCACGGTTCTACAGAACCACATCTGTTTCACGCCTGCCGCACAGTTCGATGAGGCATAGAGGCTGCACACAGGAAACGTTTAAACCCGGTAGCACAAGACAAGCAACAAACCCCATCGCACAACTTGCAAGCGCCATATTGACGACGAATGACTCAAAAATGGGCTTGTCTTGGCCGCTTGTCGTTAACCGACTCTCCTGAAGTTACAATGAAAAAAAAAACTTGAAGCTGGCGAGAAAGAAAAAACTCGTTGACACAATTTCAAATCCATAAATTCACGTTTTTTCGCGCGCATAAAAAAGCGTGCAGTAAGTTTGATTGGTCTCATTAGTTTTTTTTTTTCATGCAACCAAAAATTTGTATTTTGGCTTCCGTAGTGCGGCTGTCAGCTGGTGTTGACTTATGGCTCGTAAACATCCGGTCGCGCAAAATTGCAAATGGCAGTTAAGCAATCTGCAATGATCCCGTTGATTCTCATCGACGCAGTAACAAACCGGACCTACCTACAGCGGAGAGCATGTGAAAAAAAAAAGCTTTTTTGAACTTCACTAAGCTTCCCAGCAGATTATTGTTCAGCAGCATGCCGTGACGGCATACGTTAACTGGCGTACATAAGCATACATAATCGCCAAAAGAACGCCACCAGTACACACAGCTTCGAGGAGACCAACAAAAAAAAACACATCAAAGATAAAATTCATCCGTGTTATTCTAGATTAACGACGAAAGCATGAAGCGCAGATACGCGAGATGTTGACTATTTTTTGTTCAATACACAGGGTAATGGTAGAGATATTCTCGTCTGGGCCCCGTAATTAATGTGTGGTGTTTAGAATTTTTTCACGAGCCGTAAGTGTTACATAGATGAGTATTCAGCTGACCTTACTGTATCTGTAAGCATTAATATATTCTTTATCTTGTATATGCATATGCCAGAATTCAGCGTAAGTAATAGTATAAAAACAGCTGAGCTGTGGAGAAGAATTATCTTTGGCTAAGTTGTAAATTATGCGTAAAGCTCTGTTTTGAATAACGTGGAGCTTCTTTAAAGTGCTGCTAGTAGGAAGAACAATTAAAACGTGAGACAGCTAAACGCACGAGACTGGCCTGCACATCCCTCAGCAACATTTATGGTAACCAAACACCTAGAGTTTTACATGGCTGGCACAATTTTTATGTTTCTAGAGCTGCAAGTCAGTGATTCCTGTCATAGCATATGCTTTACCCCGTGGCAAAAAGTTATCCCTCTCGTATTAGCCACAACAATTTCTAGTGCACTTTTCCCAGTCACGCTTCATTTTACTAACCGAAAATTCTACGAAGATTACGATATTACTTGACGCAAATTCTACGCGCAGCTTCTTGTTGAAGCAATGCTAACTGCAGCCACATGCACTCCGCAGTTGTAGAAACATAACATTAATTTGCTACATGTTGCCACTAAAACTGCCAGTGCTCAAGCTTCACGCACAACACTATGTGCGTTCAAGGAGCTGCAAACTAAGTGGAACGCCTACAGCCACTTTACGACAATCGAAGCCTGCCGCACTGCATGTGCACAAACTTCACCCATAAGCAACGAAAGCGAGGGGTGGGGAGACAGCCTGCGTGACTGAGGAAGAAAACGAGGCTGCAGTCGCTCTTAATATCTACAGACTCCGCGCTTACTCTCTCGTCTTCGATCTATCTGTTACGCCTCCAACGCAGACAGCGAAGCCACATGACCCAGGAGCACACGCCTTGAGATCAGCTCTCACACACAACTGTATGATCGGTGCCATAAGTGCATGGTCATCGGCAGGATTCTCTCTTTAGGGGTGCAAATGGCTGGTGTAGGGCGAAAGCACTGCCATAGCTTGGGTGGGTGCATGTGCTAGTGAGGCTTGCGGGGGACAACTACCCCATTTTTTTCCCCTTACTGACACCCATGCATAAGTGTGCAAAACAAAATGAGTAATAGATACTGACAATCTTGTTAATAATAAGTTAAACAGGAAACAACCCAGTATGCTTCTCTATGTGACTCCTAGCTGGCGTAGGATCCAGTGTTTCTCCTGAGTGCTAATCAATATTAACATGCTGAAGTCGAAGCGACGCACGAGAATTCACAAGTTATAAGACTCGATTGCCATCATAATACGGAAATACAAGCTTGACAGAAAGTATTTCTTGGTTTTCTTATATAGGTGTATAACTTCCTTAAAGTAAATAAAGAGGGCTAACACTAGACACTTCAATTCTTTGAAGAATGAATTCTCTCTGCAGTTACACTACACCAACGTTTTTTTTTAAACCATGCTGCATGGCACTGCAAGATTACTTCCCTCAATAAAATGAGAGAGATGTCTTCAAATGACGTTTTCTAGGCCTTTAAAGAAAACTCAAAATGGGCAAGCAGAAAATGCACAAGTTTGTGTCACACAGTTACTCAGATAACACATTTCAAACAATGCACATTCATGCACCACATCATTTGAACTGAACAGCTAATGGTCACAATACTCTTGACTTGCAAACAAGAGTGGCTCAAGTTGTTGTTTTCAACTTCCATGCATTGCTTTAAATGGTTTATGAGTGTGTTTGGTGGCACAAGCTTTCTTCTTCCTGATACTTCGCTGGGCTATCTCAGAGAAGGCGCACAATAGCAAATAATTCTCCATGCTTTGTTTTGTGCACTTCCACCTGAACCATTGAATACGGCTTGTTGCACGCTTTCGTGTACAGCATCATCCTCATTGGATAGCTATTTGTAACGATACTCATGTCACAGCACATGAGCATCTTGTGCACAAAGCAAAGCATGGAGCATTATTTGCTATTGTGCACCTCCTCTGTGATAGCACAGCCACGTATCAGGAACAAAAAAGTTTGTGCCACTAAACTCTCTTGTCAACTATTTTAAGCAATGAGTGGAAGCTCAAAACAACAACTTGAGTCACTCTTGTTTGCAAGACGTAAGTACCGTGACCATTAGCTGTTCAGTTGGAATGATGCGGTACATGAATCTGTACAACAAGCTGTTTTCAAGGGTTCAGATAGAAGCGCACGAAACAAAGCGTGGAGAATTATTTCCTCGTGTCCACCTTGTGAGTGATAAACACAGCCAAGTATCACAGACAAGCATTCTTGTGCCACAAAAACACTCTCATGAACCATTTAAAGCAATACGTGGAAACTCAAAATGAAAACTTGAGCCCATTTTGTTTGCAAGACATGAGTACCGTTGCAAATAGCTGTCCAATCGGCATGATGCTGTACATGCAAGCATACAACAAGCCGTTTTAAAAGGTTCAGATAGAAGCGCACAAAACAAAGCGTGGAGAATTATTTCCTCGTGTCCACCTTGTGAGTGATAAACACAGCCAAGTATCACAGACAAGCATTCTTGTGCCACAAAAACACTCTCATGAACCATTTAAAGCAATACATGGAAACTCAAAATGAAAAATTGAGCCCATTTTGTTTGCAAGACATGAGTACCGTTGCAAATAGCTGTCCAATCGGCATGATGCTGTATATGCAAGCATACAACAAGCCGTTTTGAAAGGTTCAGATAGAAGCGCACAAAACAAAGCGTGGAGAATTATTTCCTCGTGTCCACCTTGTGAGTGATAAACACAGCCAAGTATCACAGAAAAGCATTCTTGTGCCACAAAAACACTCTCATGAACCATTTAAAGCAATACGTGGAAACTCAAAATGAAAAATTGAGCCCATTTTGTTTGCAAGACATGAGTGCCGTTGCAAATGGCTGTCCAATCGGCATGATGCTGTACATGCAAGCATACAACAAGCCGTTTTGAATGTTTCAGATTCAAGCGCACTAAACAAAGCGTGGAGAATTATTTCCTCTTGTCCACCTTCTGAGTGATAACCACTGCCAAGTATCACAGACAAGAATTCTTGTGCCACAATAACATTCTCATCAACCATTTAAAGCAATACGTGGAAACTCAAAATGAAAAATTGAGCCCCTTTTGTTTGCAAGACATGAGTACCGTTGCAAATAGCTGTCCAATCGGCATGATGCTGTATATGCAAGCATACAACAAGCCGTTTTGAAAGGTTCAGATAGAAGCGCACTAAACAAAGCGTGGAGAATTATTTCCTCTTGTCCACCTTCTGAGTGATAAACACAGCCAAGTATCACAGCCAAGAATTCTTGTGCCACAAAAACACTCTCATCAACCATTTCAAGCAATACCTGGAAACTCAAAATGAAAAATTGAGCCCCTTTTGTTTGCAAGACATGAGTACCATTGCAAAGAGCTGTCCAATGGGCATGATGCTGTACATGCAAGCATATAACAAGACGTTTTGAAAGGTTCAGATGGAAGCGAACGAAAGAAAGCATGGAGAATTATTTCCTCTTGTCCACCTTCTGAGTGATAAACACAGTCAAGTATCACAGACAAGAATTCTTGTGCCGCAACAACACTCTCATCAACCATTTCAAGCAATACCTGGAAACTCAAAATGAAAAATTGAGCCCCTTTTGTTTGCAAGACATGAGTACCATTGCGTATAGCTGTCAAATGGGCATGATGCTGCACATGCAAGCATATAACAAGACGTTTTGAAAGGTTCAGATGGAAGCGCACAAAAGAAAGCGTGGAGAATTATTTTCTCTTGTCCACCTTCTGAGTGATAAACACAGCCAAGTATCACAGACAAGCATTCTTGTGCCACAAAAACACTCTCATGAATCATTTTAAGCAATACATGGAAACTAAAAATGAAAAATTGAGCCCCTTTTATTTGCAAGACAAGAGTACTGTTACAAATAGCTGACCAATGGGGATGATGCTATACATGCAAGCATACAACAAGCCGTTTTGAAAGGTTCAGTCAAAAGCGCACAAAACAAATCGTGGAGAAATATTTGCTAATGTACACCTTCTCTGTGATAGCCCAGCCAAATATCACGAAGAGGAAAACTTGTGCCACTAAACACTCTTGCCAACCTTTTCAAGTAATGCATGGAAGCTCAAAACAACAACTTGAGCAACTCTTGTTTGCAAGACATGAGTATCGTGACCATTAGCTGTTGAGTTGGAATGTTGTGATATATGAATGTGTACAACAAGAAGTTTGCAAAGGTTCAGATGAAAGCACAGGAAACAAAATCTTGAGAACTATTTTCTCCTATTTAGCTTTTGAGCAATAAACACAGCCAAGTACATTTTACGAGCAAGCAAGCTTGTGCCACCCAAACACTTATTCAACTATTTAAAGTAATGTGTTGAAAGTTAAACTGTATATTTGAATCAATTTTGTTGTGAGACAGGAGTAGCATTAGAAATACTTAGTTGGCCAGTGGTGAAGATACTTTCATGCAGACGTACAAGAAGCCGTTTTCAAAGGCTCAGATGGAAGCACACCAAACGAAATTTTGATAATTATTTGCTCTTATTGTGATTCTGAGGAATAAACACAATAAAGTACCGTTCACAAGTGAGCAAGCTTGTGCGAAGCCAACCTAACTCTCAGATCGACCATTTTGAACAGTGCATGGAAAATTGATCTGAATATTGGATGTAGTTTTCTTTCAACAATACCAGTAATGCAAAACCTTTTTAATGTGTTTGTATGTAATTATTTTGTACTTGTACAGATTAAAGACTTCATCGATATCTTTCATTGTGTGTGTTTAGACCAGAGAGCGCAATTGCTATGTCATAACAGAGACGCCTTGCCTCTTGACTGTGTCGTGTGCACTTTTGCCTCGAGGTCCAAGCTTCGTGGAGCTCATTCGCACTCTTCCTTGGTAGTCCTGCATGGCCCCTTGTGCTTTGTGCCTTGGTGCAATGACAGAGCACGTGAGCGAGGCTTGGTCGATCTCTCCTGAATATAAGGATTAATTGTCTTTTCTCTTCTTGTGTATGTTCATATAATAGAAAATTACTCACTCACTATTTTCTGTTAGAGATTTCTCATAGAAAGATTATTCATTGCACAAATACAACATTTAAAATATTGTTTTTTTTCATAAATTGAACAGCAATATTTGTGCAAATATAACACGTGTACAACTAAGGTGATCAAATAAAATAAAGTTCTTTGATAATTATCTGATATACTTATCTCTTATACTTTTGCACATACTTGCATCTCATGATATGAACTAGTTAAAATTGGTTATTTCTTGAGGTTGTGTACAGCCAACTAATGGAGCTGAAAAACTTAGTATTTTAGCCCTTTCAACACACAAAAAAACAAAAATGTTATGCATGCCTAGGTATTTGGTCTAATAAGTTTACTGATGTACTACATTGACTATCAAGGTTGACATTGAGCCGTATCAAGTCCTATGTATGGCCCCCATTTAGCCCCATTAGCTCCTATATTGTGCTAGATGAGAGTCCTACATACCAAACCCATAATGCCTGTATAGCTCCTACATACCCCTATATGTCCTGCCCAGGTCCCATTCAGCTCCTACATACCACCATATAGCTCCTGTATAAGACCCATCTACCCCCATTTGGTTCCTGTACAGCTCCTGTATTAGCTCCTGTAACCCCTGTATTGAAGCATACGGATCCTGTATGGAATTATATAGGTTTTTTCAGTAGGGCAACCCGTCACCCAGAGGGTGATGTCGTCTGCGTATATACTATGTCTGAGGCCCCCGATATGGTCGAGATTTGCGGGTAGGCCAATCATCGGCAAATTAAATAACAGGGGAGCAGCGCTAAACCCTGTGGCGTCTCTCTATTGCCCAATTCAATCTCTTCAGACCTTCCCTCTCCGACCGAAACTCTTGCAGTGCGGTCGGATGGAAAGTCACTCACATATGCGCAGGTGCGCTGTCCTATCCCAAGTCCCTGACGATTCTCCAATATGGCTCTGTGTGTGATGATATCGAAGGTCTTAGTGAGATCAAGGCCAAGGATAGCCTTAGAGTCTAAAGATATTGTCCCCACGTCGAGTATTTGATGCTTAACCTGTAACATGATGTCCTGCGTTGATAGTTTAGGTCTGAAATGGATCATGGTATGGGGGAAGAGTTTGTTCTTCTCCATGTAGGTAGTGAGACGCACAAGCATCAAGTGCTCCATGAGTTCACCTATACATGAAGTCAGTGAAATTGGTCTAAGGTTATCGAACTGTGCTTTTTTTCCGGCTTCAGAATCCTAATGACCTGAGCAGTCTTCTATTGATGTGGAATGGTCCGAATCTCCCAACACTTATTCATGTACTCAGTGAGAGCCTTAATGGGTTCGTCGTTAAGTTTGTGAGCATCTTATTAGTTATTTTATCAGGTCCCGGAGCGAACCTCGGATTTAGTCGAAGGAGTTCGAATCTAACCTCGGCCTACATTATATCAGCATCGAGTATAAGGTTGTCATGCCCCTTGTAACCGGGAAGTGGTTCTTTTGTTGCGTTTGCGAAGTACTTTTTTCATAGCTCGAGGAAGGGCTCCTCCACTGTTCCTGCATAGTTATGTATTACGTGTTGCTGCTTATGCATTTGTGCAGTTTTTGTATTTTGCGAGTCTAGAAGACTTTGGAGCATGTTCTAAGTCTTTGACATCTTCATTTCTCGATCCATCAAGTTACACGTGGCTTCCCACTGTTGTTGGTTCAGCCTATTCGCTTAAAGCTCTATCTCCTTTTCTAATGCAGCTACATACTTTCTTGAATTACGATTGTATTTTTGTCTTTTCCAGCGCTTTTGAATGCTCATCCTTGCCTCCCACAGATGCAACAGTTTGCTGTCCATCTCCGCCATTCCCGCTTCTTCGAGAACAATTTTAGTGACGTTCTTGACACTCTGCTGGAGATTTTATACTCATTTTTTTATATTTACTATGGTATCATCCGAATCCTTCTCTCGAATCCTGCTGAAACAGTCCCACTCTACAAGTGCAAGTTTTCTGCCTTGCTTTTTTTGAGGGCCTGCACCCACCGTTATAATAACAATATAATGATCACTGCCAAAATTCTGCTGTGTGCTTACCCATCGCGAGTCAGCTACATTTGTCGTAAAAGCTAGGTCCGGTGTTGTGCCATTACTAACGCTGTTGCCTATTTTTGTGGGCTCCTCAAGATTCGTTATCAGCGTAAGGCCCTCGTGTTGAGCGCCTGCCCGTAAGTTGTGTCTGTTTGTATTCTCGACAGTGTATCCCCAAGCCACGTGTGGTGCGTCGAAGTCGCCGACTATGACGAGCGCCTGTATCTTCGCTATGCTCAAGGCTTTGCGGAAAAGTGTACAAAACTTCAGCTTCTGTCCGGGTGGGCTATAACTGTTAAGCAGGAAGAGGCTTCCCTCTTTCTTACGGGAGGGTATTATCTCTAAAAGGACGTGGTCTATGCTGTACACTCCGGTATCATGCTCTGCAGCCGCGAGGTTTTTATGCACCAGAGTTGTGACAGTCGCATTCTCTCCAGAAGTACTATACGACTTGTACCCTGATAACTTTGCCGTCCTTCCGGTCTCCTGCAGGGTGACGACTTCTGGCGCCTCCCTGTTTATCACGAATTGCTGCAGGTTCCCTTGTTTCCTGTGGCAACCGTGGCAATTCCACTGTCAAATAGTCCAGAGGTTACGTGGCGCCATGTTGATTTATGGGATCCTCTCCGGTGACTTTGCTGGTTTTGATTTATACGGCCCCGCACCAAACGACCTATTGTCCTTCGGCGCGCTCTCTATGGCTTATACCCTGTGCTCGAGTCCATTAAATTGCTGCTTTAGTTCGACATACTTGCAAGCCGGTAATTTTTTGATTAGCGAGGTTATAGGATTGTTCAAAGAAATGTTTGATGAACTGCAAAACCAAATTACATGCATGTTCGTCGAAGTAAAGCATCAATGCGCATGGTTCCTGCACCAGCGGGAAGGCGGACGCGCCGAGCGTCGCATCGACAATCAAGCTTTCGTTCGGCGTTTCATTAGAAGGAACTCGTAGGGGTGAGGCCAGCACAACGTCGGTGACCTCCTCCACGTCCCTCGAGTCGGTATTTCGTTTCGTTGCCGGTGTCACTGGTAGAAAGGCACCAGCGACAGCATCTCATTAAGAGCGGCGGACAAGGCAAACCACAGTTGGGCGGCCATGCCCGCACCGTCGGCACGGGTGGTCACATCCTTAACCGACGTGGCCGTGCACACAGCAGCGACGACAATACGGTGTTGTGCACTGGGCTCGTAGAGGATCCTGTGGCCGCTTCTTCGACATACACCCTAGAGACCACGGTAGTCGAACGTGGCACGGTGACCAGAGGTGCTCTGGTAGTTCGGCAGAGAATTAGTGGTGGTCATCTATATTTAACAAACCGCGTTCTAGTGATGACGCCGCGTCGAACACTCATAAAACCACTGGTGACAGGCAACACCTCGTCATATTGGAATAACGATTAGACGAGAGCTTCGTTGGAGACGAACAATGGCAGGAACAGGCAGGCGACGTAGGTCACTTGTGGGCCAACTGGAACGACTTGAACACGCTCGCCACCAATCACCAGGCAGCCAGCATTAACGATTAGAGACATGGAGGCCATGCTCTTCACGGTGACTTGGAAGTTTCGAGCTCCCTGATGCTGCACGCAGTATACCTCTGAGAGGCCGACTATTGAGGCCGTCGCATCAACAACGGTCTGGGCACTAGTCCCCGTAGGGGCAACAACGTCGAAGACAAGCGCCTTTGAAGGCGTCCAAGACGCTACTGGCACTATGGTTTCAACTGATGGTGTGCCCCTGACGTAGAACGTACAAGGACGTCCGCAGCTAAAGCCAATGGAGATTACGCGCAGAGAGTTTAACGTGGCAACTCTTTCTGGTCAGATAGTGCACAAAGTACGTCCTTCTGATACAACTTTTTGTTAGTAAGCATCAAATTTAAAGCAAACTTTGTTGGAGATTAAGTCAACAATACTTGTCTCTGTAAGTTATTTCACCAGAAACAACTATATTTTGATTTATGATTACCGTGCGTGGGGGTCCTCCTCAATTGAAAAGGGTACGTGCATGCCGCTTCTCTAATCCGGCCATAAAGGCGGCTAATTACTACTAATACGATGACGATATGCATCGCAGACGTACGACCCACGGCATAGGGAGCTTCACTCTCAAAAGCCACCTGTATATTCCTACCAGGCCAACTCAACTAAATATGTCGCAGAGTGGTGGGAGTCTCGCGTAAAAGTTGCATAATTAGTGATGGTTAGGGATAGCGTATTTTTTATTCTGTATGTAATATTCATATTTATTGAATGAAGTACAAACATTGCTTTCAACTAGTGGTGAGACGCTAATGTTGCGTTGTGCACAACTACTATTTGAAGGTGCTGTTGCTTCCATCGCATCTACTTGAGTCAAACGAAACGTCAAGTGAAGCGAAATCTAAGACGCCCTTTACTGAGTTCTTAACGCGTGATCTAGTGCCTCCATATACGGGGTGGCTAGTAAACGTTTGTGCAGTGCGAGCAGTTAGTGTTTACTAGCAGACGCTGCATGCATCAGCCTTGCGAGGCGAGAGAAGAAAGGGGGGTGGAGTGACAGTTGACACCAGACCCGAACATGCTGCTCGTCACCAAGCTGCATAGCCTCCTTGCCAGTGGCATCGATGTTTCTCTGCATTGAGTTTAATCGCATGTGGGAATCCAGGGAAACGAGCAGAACGACGCCCTGGCGAAATAAATGCGTCACTCTGCCGTCTCTGCACCGTGCCGTGGTGGCTTCAAACTTTTTGAGGCTCACATTGGGGAGGCTTTTGGTACGCTGCTACACTGCCGATTGTGTAACCAGGATGAAACTACTAATTCGGCTGCCTGACCGGGGTTTCACCAGCAGGGAGAAGTCCCTTCCACTTTGCTTACGCATAGACTGCTCCTGGCCTGGAGCCCGGCGTCATCGGCTTGGCAGAGCCTCGGCCCCTGCGTGCACTGCGTGTGGGGCAGATGGCATCATCAAGCACGTGTTTTTTGTTTGCCCAGCACTTCGCACACAACGAGACATTTTGCAAGCCGCACTCCGTCGCTATGGTCTCCCGCGGCTACACAGAGCGACGTCCTATTCACTACACGGGAGCATACCCAGGTCTTTAAAATGGATCTTCACTTCCTTGAAGACACTGGACTGGACAACCAGCTCTAGGCACCCGGCAACGCATTTAACGAGATCTGATGGTAGCGCCCGAACACAGAGCCTAGCGAGTAGGTGCAGCAAACCCGAGTCTTACATTGCGTAGGCTAGCGAGTAGACGCAGCAAAGCGGACTTGCACATGCATACTATAATTTAATTTAGTTGTGAGCAGAAAGGTCTCGGCTGAATATGTAAGCGCCCAGAAAGCGTTCTTTGAAAACGCGCCAAGAAAGGCATTGGCACTTCAGCGTCTGATTGTGTTCAGCGAGTTTCATTTTCTTGGTATTTTTGGCGGTTGTTACTAATGATGTGGAGGTGGCCCAAAAAGGCTGATTTCGCCCGCTGGTGCACTGTCGGGTGCCCATAGAAGCCGCCCACAGTGTCCTCGGTCATGGACGCCATTTCTCTTCTCTCTTTTTCACATCTTTATTGCCCTCATCCCGCCCCTATAGGCGGTGAGTAGTAGTGCCAATTAGAGCTGCAGAAGTTGCGTCTTTTTATTTCTTGAACTTCTCTCTCTCGAACATATGGCACGAGATGCGAGGCGCGAGCATGCGCTGAGGGGAGGGGGTTCATGACACTGCCAACGCCGAATTCTCGAGTAGGTGCGACTATACAATGCTCCGCATTTAGAGAGAAAACAATCAGATATCCCTAATGTCGACCATGATAAAAAATGATATACACTGTCAAGTATCGTCAAGGCAGTACTTTTTAGAGGTCCGTTCGGTTGCATTTGCAAATCCAGGCGTGGCCGCGTCAGCTCCCGCTTCTTTAAATGTTTCGTACATTATTCTGGTTGTTCTTTATTGCGACATAGGCTTGCGATTAAGACATAATATTTTTTCAGGTGTATATGTATTAAATGTGCGCTGCTAGGCCAGTGTTGTGAATGAAGTGAAGTAGCGTCTTGTGCAGCGTGTTGTCATGTATCCAGCAGATGTAACATGGTTGTGTCACTGTTGCAAAAGGCCGCCTTTAAAAAGGTGACGAGAGCGTTCTGGTTGTAACTCTAGACATGTCCATATGACAAGGTGTGGACCTGATTGCATTACTGGTGTGGTACAATACAGACACTTATCACCAACTGGTAAATGCGGCCAGTTCCATGATGATATAACGGCTGGTCTAAAGGCCACCACTGCCTGATGCTTCCTAAGCAAAACTTCATCGGCCCTATTAATGTCAAGGGGGCAGAGAGCAGACACACGGTGCAATAAAAGCACGTGTATTTTGCCAGGGAACGTTTTTATGGGTATGGAGTGATTTTAAGAGCTAAGGTGGAAGGGCGATAGCTGGTAGGTCTATATCTGGAAAGCAGTGCGCCTGCTGGTCCGCAGCAAGGTTGTGTGGATTCGCCGTGTGGCCCTAAATTGAATGTACCTTGACGAAAGTAGCTCTATTGTGGTTCATCTTATAAATCGCCTTGCAGATTCCCATCGCCTTGTGAACTTTTTTGAGCTCCATGATAGCTCCTAAGGAATCAGTGAATACGTTAATTCCCTTCATCGTTGGCAGCTTAGAGGTGGATTTCCTAGACTTCGTCATAGATAGCTTGGAATTCTAACAGAAGAGGACTAGATTTCGTAGATACAGAGCGCCTTTGACCTCTAACAAAATTATGCCAAGTACTCAGGAATGATGTCCTTTTATTTCTTGTAGGATAGCCGCATTTGTATATTCTTTGAAGGTTTTAGTGCATAGGGCTTTCATGATGAAGCGTTTGTCAATTGTAGCTGATGTATCAGTTCGCCATTACTTTGCTGTCTTGTTAGGTGAGAAGGTGGTGAATTGTTTGTGTTCTCCACAAATATACGGGGTTTTCGTAAACCATTTTTTGTGCAAAGTTACTCTCCATACTATTCTCGTTGAGGTGAGTGAACTTTCCGGCGAGTTATTTGAATTCAAGTATGCGAAGCGGGGCGCGGTTTTCTAAGACTTACCACTCAGCTATGATTACGTAGCTAGAGTTCATTTCGAGGCTGCACCGGGCCTTGTCAGGCCTGTCTAACAATTGACCAGGTGGCGAGGATGCCCAAGATGGTGACAGTTGAAACCAAAGACATCACTCCGGAAGACTTCGACGAAGCGGGGTGGACAACCGTCCTTGGCGCCCGGCGGAAACGAGATCTGGCAAGAAATTCATCGCCTGCTCCCGCTGCCAAGCCTACGAAAACACCGCGATGAGGCATGGTGTCAACGTCCACTCCCGCTTGACAGTTCAGTAGGTCCTAGCCCGTTCGAGATTCGCTCGGCTGTCGAGAGACTAGATAAAGGTCACTGTACTGCCTCGCGGAGGGCTTGACGTTTCGAAGGTGGACTTGGTACTGCTGTCTAGAGCTCTCACTATGGCCCCTGCGCTCACTGAGCAAAAAGCACCAGAGCGTACAGTCAGCCAAAATGAGGTACAGATATACTTATTTCAACTCCGACCAGATCTAACGCAGTCACTAATGCTGTGATTGAGAAAATTCACACGAAAGTAGGCGCTTTCAATGTTTCTACTTATTTAGCAAAGGCTTCATCAGGAATGTTAACCCCTCGATAGACAAGCATACCCTCAGAGGCATAATTGGCATCCAGAGAAACCTGGTCGACAATAAAGTCAAGGGAATCAAAAACACGTATGTTGTGGTTATTGCCACGTGCATTTATGTTGGTGCCCACTTCATCGCGCTGAACCGTCCTCAGCTTATCTACAGTGTGGCGTCGGTGGCTTGTCGTTCCGTCGCTCGCGCGCTGGACATGCCTTTGGTAAGCAGTGAGCAACCACGTGATAATCTGATGCTTACCAGCGAAGAGAGCACGGGTATTCCTTCCGCCGACGCTATACCAGGCAGGCCGTTCGATCATTGATTGATATGTGGGGTTTAACGTCCCAAAACCACCATTTGATTATGAAAGACGCCGTAAAGGAGGGCTCCGGAAATTTCGACCACCTGGGGTTCTTTGACGTGCACCCAAATCTGAGCACACGGGCCTACAACATTTCCGCCTCCATCGGAAATGCAGCCGCCGCTGCCGGGATTGGAACCCGCGACCTATAGGTCAGCATCCAAGTACCTTAGCCACTAGACCACTGCTGCGGGGCAGGCAGGCCGTTTCGAGGCCACCCATAATTTTTCACGCATTTTTTATGGGCACAAGTTCGCTCAATTAAAGTTTATTTCTTTTCAAATTGCCTCGTCTATGTCCTTACAGGCCAAGACCGCCACGTAAGTGTGAGACTTGGTGGAGGTGCTTATGGTTGGAAAACCCACTTCAAGCCGTGAAGCTAGCCCCTTACGAAAAGACGACCGCACTGAAGCAGTGAAGGTAGAGAACTCGGGAGAAATCCGAACCAATCGAAGGCACCTGAGACTGCCTCCGGAGTACGGACTGTTGCGAAACACTGAACGACACGTGGAAGCCCATCCTTCTACAACGATGACAAACGTCACGGCGCCCGCTACGTTTACGTTCCAACAACCGAAAAAACCACCCAAGCTTCATGGCTCCGCCTGCGAAGACCCGCAAGAATGGCTGGACAGGTTTGAGAGAGTCGCATCGTATATTAAGTGATCGGAAGAAAACAAGCTGCGCAACGTCTATTTATCTCTCGGAGACTCCGCCGGCACTTGGTATGAAAACCAGGAGACTTCCTTGACGACTTGGGACATCTTTAAAAGATGACTGGGATCTACATTCCCACATTCCTACCGAAAGGAACAGGCTAAAGTTATGCTCTAGACCCGTCAGCAGCACCATAATGAGCCTGTAACTGTGTTTGTCGAGGAAATTCAGAAAATCTTCTGACACGTAGACGACGATATGGTTGAGGAAAAGAAACTCCAGCACCTGATGCGAGCCATGAAGGGACAGTTGTTCGACGGCCTCATTCGCAACCCGCCGAAGACAGTTGCAGAAGTGACAGAGGCGAAACAATTGAAAAGAAAAACTTGACCTGCGAGCCAGACATTACAACCGCAGCTTGCCAGCTGTTTCTTCGGGCAACGTGAACTTCGATACATTAGACGCTGATAGTCTTCGTGCTACTATACGGACCATATTTCGCGAAGAACTTCAGAAATTGCTCCCTGTGGCTAGACCACACGTTGCACCTCTGACAGGCGTCATTCGCGACGAGCTGCATCAGGCGCTCGGAACAGCATTTTTGAACCAGACAGTCTTGCAACCAGTGCCACAGCCCGCCGTGATGGCGTATGCCGATGCCGTTCGTAGCCAGATGCCTCTGGTCGCGCGCACGGATACGTACACACCGTCACCGTCCCCCCCCCCCAGCCCTACACGCCGTTACCACGACCACCACTGGAAAGCCGACCTATGGCTTATCAAGAAGCCACTGCGAAGAAGGCTGACCTTGGCAGACACCAAACCGACGCCCGTTATGCTTCCACTGTGGCGAACCCGGCCACGTACTCCGAACATGCCCTTACCACCAAATGGACCTACGGGGTTTTAGCGTCAGCGCCCCCCGCCCCCTTCCAGGCCAGCGGCCGCATGAAATTGAGACATATTTGATAGAAATGAAAGGACAAGCGCAGTTCTGCCCCAGGTCGCCTTCACTGCAATGACACCGCACGCAGTCGCCAAACTCAAGGCGTTTCTACGGAACAGGAGAGCGATCTTCAAGCCCTCGCCAGGGAAACTAACGACAGCGACGTGAGGAGATGACGCCGCTTCTCAGTGAACCAAGCAAAACCCTTCAACGCCACGAGCCATTGCCGCGGCGCGACAACTCGATGGCGCGACGCCACGATCTGACGCTGGGTCACTACGAGCTAACACCGCGACAACGCCCAAGTTCGAAACTTGCACTCGACGCATTCATGACCAGTCCAAAGAACACACCGCACAATCAATCACTACTTGACTTTGTAGCCGTATGCTAAGTGCCGACTAACAGGTCATGATCGACGGACGTCAAGTAACTGCGCTCGTTGACACTGGCGCCGATAACTCAGTTTTAATCAGACCGTTTGCAGCGCATCTGAGGAAAGTCAGAACTACGTGGGACGGACCACACATTCACGCGGCAGGAGGGAATCTCGTAACGCCAATTGGACGTTGCACCGCGCGAGTGATTTTTCACGGTAGTACGTACCTAATGAACTTTGTCGTTCTGCAACAGTGCTCACGTGACGTCACCCTTGGGATGGAATTCCTGACCAAAAGTGGTGCAGCGATCGACTTCAAAACGAGATTCTTTTACGTTTACCAGTGAACGTTTCTCGTCACCAGAATGCAGCGGCTACCAAAGTGCCCCCTCGCAATCCTTGATGATGAAGTGACAATCCCACCTCGTACAAGCGCCTTCCCATCCGATGAAACGGAAGAAAAATTAGCCCGGGTCGTGATCAACGAAACAAATGCACAGTTGCTTGTCGATCGACAAATATGTGTCGCATGAGGCGTGGTGCAATTACATCGAGACCGAGCAGACATTGTCGTAACGAACTTCAGTTCAAAGCACAAGCACTTGAATGAAGGCACGACGGTCACATTTGTAGAACCGATTGAAGAAGTAGGAAGCGCATGTACGCTGTCACAATCATCCGCCGATGTATCCTCTCTGATGAAAAATGACCCGACCTTTGACGTCAATCCTGCCCTTCCAGGGCACAAGCAAGAAAAGCTACGCAGCCTTCTTCTGGGCTATGCCGAATGCTTCTCAAAGACTTCGAAAATCGGACTCATGCCGATTGCGAAGCACTGTATAAACACCGACGAATCAGACCGACCCATCCGCCGGAGCCCATATCGCGTTTCACCACGAGAGTGCGATGCAATCAGAACACAAGCCGACAAAATGCTTCACAAAAACATCATTAGGCCATCGAATAGCTTGTGGTCTTCACCCGTCGTACTGATGAAGAATAAAGATGGTAGACCGAGATTTTGTACCAATTACCGCATACTCAATATCATTACGAGCGAAAATGTGTACCCACTACCGAGAATCGATGACGCTCTTGATCGACTATGCAGTACCAAGAACTTTTCCTCGATGGACTTGAAGAGCGGATATTGGTAGATTCAAGTCGATGAAAGAGATAAAAAAACTGCATTCATTACACCGGACAGCGTATTTGAATTTCAAGTCATGCCATTTGGACTTTGTTCTGCACCCACCACATTTCAACGGGTTATGGGCACAGTTTTGGCAGGACTCAAGTAGAAATTCTGCTTCATTTATTTCGACGACGTCGCTGTTTTTGCAGCGTTTTGAAGAACACCTCTAAGGGCTAAAGGCAGTACTCGAGGCAATCAAATCGTCGGGTCTAACGGTAAAGTCAGAAAATCGCCGCTTCGCCTACGAAAAACTTCTGTTTTTCGGCCATGTAGTCAATCGTGACAGCGTACGCCCTGACCCCAAGAAAACAGCCGCCATCGGAAACTTTCCACCACCAGCTGACAAGAAGGTAGTGCAGAGGTTTCTGGGACTTTGCGCATATTACAGGCATTTCGTCCAGAACTTCTCACAAATCACCGAGCCCCTTACTCCCCTCTCGAAATCCAATGTGAAATATTAGTGGCAGAAGCCACAAGAAGACTCCTTCCGGGAACTTCAGCGACGGCTACAGTCGCCACCACTACTTGGTAATTTTGATGAGGACACCGACATCGAGGTTCACGCAGACGCAAGTGACTTAGGGCTTCGCGCTGTTTTGGTCCAAAGAAAGAACGGGCAGGAACAGGTCATCAAGTACGCCAGCAGGTCTCTTTCGATGGCTGAATGCAACTACTCGACAACCGAAAAGGAGTGTCTGGCTGTCATCTCGGCAGTCACAAAGCTTCGACCGTACTTGTACGGCAAGCCACTCAAAGTAGTCAGCGACCACCATGCCTTGTGCTGGTTCACTAACCTGAAGGACCCGTCTGGTTGCTTAGCTCGTTGGAGCCTGCGGTTACAGGAGTTCACCGTAACAGTGGTCTACAAGTCGAGAAGAAAACATTCAGGCGCAGACTGCCTGTCAAGAACACCTGTTCAACCAGCTTCACCTAACGACGATGACGACGACGGTTTTCTCGGGGTAATCAGTGATAGTGACTTCCCCGACAAACAACGCGCAGATTCCGACCTACGCAGCATCATTGACTTCTTAGAAAGCCAAACCGATTCACCACCCAAAATGTGCAGTTGTGTCATCTCGTCACTGTGCCTCCACAATGACGTACTCTGGAAGAACTTTGCACCAAATAGGCCGACGTACCATTTAGTCGTACCACACAATCTTCGGCAAGAGATTTCGCAGGCGTCTCACAACAAGCCAACCGCCGGACATCTAGGATTCACTCGTACTTTATCAAGAATTCGGGAAAAATACTACTGGCCACGTCTCAACGCCGACGTTGCTGACTGTGTAAGAACCTGCCGCGACTGTCAACGGCGCAATACCGCATCTGTTCGGCCGGCTGGACTTCTGCAGCCAATTGACCTTCCAATGAAGCCCTTTCAGCAAATTGGTATGGACCTACTTTGTTCGTTCCGGACATCGTCCAACGCGAACAAATGGGTAGTAGTAGCTATGGACTACCTCAAGCGCTACGTCGAAACGAAACCGTTATCGTCAGGGAGTGCACCTGAGATCGCAAGACTATTTGTGTGGAACACCGTTCTCCGTCGTGGCGCACCTGGGGTCCTCAATACCGACAGCGGAACGGCGTTCTCCGCAGAGCTCACACAAGACATGTTGCGTGTCAGCCACACCTGTCATTGCCGTACGACAGCCAACCACCCCAAGACCAACGGCCTCACGGAACGTTTCAACAAGACGCCTGCCGGTATGCTCGCTATGCACGCGAACGTCGAGCACAAGACGTGGGGCGAAGTTCTACTCTACGTTACGGTCGCGTATAATACGGTGCAGCACGAGACAACGCATGTGACGCCTTTCAAACTTGTTCATGGCCGAGACACTACGACTACGCTAGACGCCTTGCTACCACACGTCGATGATGAGAACATCGATGAAGATGTTGCCGAATTTCGAAAACGAAGGGCCATCAATATACAGACAGATGACGACACATCCGATGTGGTCGACCTTATGTCTGACGTCATGCAGGCTCCTTCAATGCCTCAGCTAGCGAAATCAAAGCCAAAAAATTCCGCCATATCCACGAAGTGAATGATGATGAGTGGGCGAAGCTCCGGAGGTAAACCTGGTAAACCATGAATCCTCTGTACATTTTGCCCACTCGATTTTATTACATCGCTCCCCCTAGCGTACGTCGCCGCACTAAATCGAACGATTGCCTTCAACCAAGGACACGCGCCATATGTGACATCATTTCTATTTTATAAGATCTCGCGTCTTTCATCAACTACAAGTACCGTTTTCTAGTTTATAACATCTTGCATCTTTTCATCATCAGCTACAAGTACCACCATCTAGTAAACACTACAAGAACTAAACGAGAGGTGGCTACATACAGGAGACGGTACCGCCATCTAGTGAACACTGCAAGAACTAAATTAGAGGTGGCTACATACAGGGGACGGTACCGCCATCTAGTGAACTCTGCAAGAACTAAACTAGAGGTGGCTACATACAGGCTACAGGGGACGCAGAGCCCACGCCCTAAGGAGCTTCGCCCCTAAAAGCATAGAAAGACGAATAGTAGGTTTAGAAAGTTTCAATCGGCAAATGCTGACGTAAAGAGGCACTCATACAAATTTATGGCAAGCTCGATCGCCTGGAAAGGCCAATTCCTCAGCCGAAACCTACGATAACAATTCTCACGCCTGACTCGGGATTCACGTCTTTTACGGGACCCCAACCTGTGCAGCCCACGCCCCCTCAGCCAACAAAACCGATAGGTGAAGTCAACACACAGGGGTGTGGTGGGGTTCTTGGCATAAAGAGACCAATATGAGCACGCTGCTTCGAGGACAGCAACAATCTTGAAAAATAAGGTGAGGATTTGAGCTGTTTTTCACACCCCGCCGCAGATGTCTAGTTGCTAAGGTTCTCGGCTGCTGACCCGCAGGTCGCGGGATCGAATCAAGGCTATGGCGGCTGCATTTCCGATGGAGGTGGAAATGTTGTGCGCCCGTGTGCTCAGATTTGGGTGCATGGTAAAGGACACCAGGTGGTCGAAATTTCCGGAGCCCTCCACTTCGGCGTCTCTTATAATTATATGGTGGTTTTAGAACGCTAAACCCCACATATCAACCAATCATTCTGTTTTTCACACTTTATGAAACCAATCCACAAACATGCAACAATCAAAACTCACCGTCGAAAACAAAACATCTTGCAACCTATGTACAGCGTCTGCTCACATTTGGGTGCACGTTAAAGAGCCTCAGGTTCTCGAAATTTCCGGAGCCTTCCACTACCGCGTCTGTCATAATCATATGGTGGTTTTTGGACGTTAAACCCCACATATTGTCGCTACATAAAGACAGAGGTCGTATTGAAGAAGCTGAGAAAGCAGCAGTGGGTCGGTCTTTTTTTATTTACCGCGCGGGATCGAATCCCGGCTGTGGCGGCTGCATTTCCGATGGAGGCGAAAACGTTGTAGGCCCGTGTGCTCATATTTGGGTGCACTTTAAAGAACCCCAGGGAGTCAAAATTTCTGGAGCCCTCCACTACGCCGTCTCTCATAATCATATGGTGGTTTTGGGACGTTAAACCCCACATATCAATCAATATCAATCAATCAAACTTTCTTGTTGTTCCTTTCTGAATAAATGCGTGCAGATGCGCGTATGCACTGTCACCTTCGTTCTTCTCGAAGGACGCACGTGGCTTTTGGCTCCTTCCGAAAACAGCATCGTCTCGATGCGCAGCTGTCGCGCTCTACTTATAAAAATGCACATATGCACTGGCACCCTCAAGACAAGCGAGAGTTGGCTGAACAGGTAGGGTTTGATCTGGACGACAAGCCTGATCTCGGGTGAGCGGTTTCGGCGATTGCAACTGCAATCGCCATCATGAAAGACTTGGTAGTTGACGTCGTTGAAGCGTCGGATGACTCGGTGTGGGACGAAGTATCGTCGTAATAGTCTCTCTGAAAGTCCGCGTTGAAGTACTAGGGTACAGGTTGATATCTTGTTGCCTTGTGTGTAGACTACTAGTTTATGTCTTAGGTTTTGCAGTTTCGCATCTTTGTGTTACTGGTGCCAAATACGCACGTGGGCTAGCTGTCGGGCTACTTCGGCGTGCTGACCAAATTCTTCAGCATCAGCATAAGTGTCATCGCACTCGTGCGGTAGCATAGCGTCCAATGCTGCAGTGTCTTTGCGCCCGTGGATTGAACTAAATGGCGTCATTTCGGGATGTCTCCTGCTGGACGGTATTATAGGCTAAGGTCACATGAGGCAAGATTTCATACCGGTACTAATGTTTTACGTCGGTATACATGCAGAACATGTCTGGGAGGGTCCTATTAAGGCGCTGAAGTAGTCTGTTTTTTTGGGATGGAACGCAGTTGTTCTCCGGTGAGCTGTACCGCTGAGCCTGAAAACCGACTCTAAAAGTTCTGCCATGAACGAAGTTCCCCTATCTGTGAGGACAACTGTTGTAGCACCGTGCCGGAGGACGACGTTTTCTACAAAGAAATGAACCGCTTCTGCTGTTGTGGCCCTTGGCATGACTTTCTTGTCCGCGCAGTGAGACAGGTAATCAGTGGCGACAATGATTCATCTGTTCTCTGCGGTAGAAGTTTGCAATGGGCCCAGTACCTTCAATCTGACTTAGGCGAATGGCTTTGTTGGCACTTGGACGGAATGTAATAAGCCTGCCGGCTTGCCGAGGGCGCTTTGCGTCTTTGTCAGTCGGCCCATGCTTGGACGTGATGTTTTACAGCAGCAGGTAGCTTCGGCAAGTATTAATTTTTTGCCGTGACGACAATTTTCGAGTGTAGCCAAGATGACCGGAAGTAACTTCATCATGGCAGGCTTCCAGAATTTATTTTCGCAGTGATGCCGGGACAACGAGCAAGTATGGGCTGCCAGTGAGAGAAAAGATTTTATTGTATAGAAGCGTCGTTCCTTAAGCAAAATGACGACAGTCCTCTGGCGAAAACTCGCGGCACGTCTTCACGTTGTCCTCCTAAGTAGTGGATAAGCGGAAGCAGGTCGGGGTGACTGTGCTGCTTTTGGGAAATAGTGAGCGCATTGATGACTCCCAAGAAAGCGGCGTCCACATACGCGTCATTATTAGCGGCAGGCTCAATGGGTGACCGCGAGAGACAGTCTGCGTCAGTATGCTTCTTTCCTGATTTTTAAATAATGGTCATATGAAACTCTTGAAGCCAAGGGCTCCAGAGTGCCAAACGGCCGGATGGGTCTTTCGATTAGGTAAGCCAGCAAAGTGAGTGGTGATCGCTGACGACCTTCAATGAGCGGCCGTACAGACCCGGTGAAAATTTGAGAACCGCCCTGACCACGGCGAGGCATTCTTTCTCGGTAGTCGAGTAGTTCTCCTCCACGTGAGAGAGAGCTCTGCTGGTGTAGGTTATCGCTTTATCGGAGTTATCTTGTCGTTATGTCAGTGTTGGTGTGAAGTGCTGTTGGCGCTTCCTGGTCAAAGTGCGCAAGAACCAGAATTGTTTGGAGGCATTGCCGTAATTCAATGCATACCGTTTGTTCCTTTTCGCTCCAAAGAAACGGGACGTCCTCTCGTGTGAGCCGTGTCAAAGGCCCCACAAATGACGAAAAGTAGGCGATGAATCGTCGGTAATAGGCGCCGAGGCCTAAGAAGCGTCTCACAACTCTTTTGTCATGTGGGGCCAAAAAGTTTTCAACAGCGTCAATTTTGTCCGGATTATGTCGAACACCTTCGTGGCTGACCACGTGGCCCAGAAAGCGAAATTCACTGAAACCAAAATGGCACTTCTCTGGTTTCAAAGTCAGGCCAGAAACCAGTTCTCTGGTTTCAAAGTGACTTAGGCGTACCCCAAATGTAGCTGAGAAGACAATAACGTCGTCTAGATAGAATAAACATGTCTTACACTTCAGTCCTAATAGCACTGTGTCCGTTAAACATTGACAAGTGGCTGGCACAGAGCCTAACCCAAATAGAAGCAATTTAAATTCATAAAGACCATCGGGCGTCACGAAGGCAGTTTTTCCACGGTCTCTCTCATGGACCTCTATTTGCCGATAGCCACTTTGCAGGCCCATTGATGAGAAATAACGTGTGTGCCGCAGCCAATTAAGAGAGTCATCTATGCATGGCAGTGGGTAGACGTGTCTCTTCGTTACTTGGTTTAACTTACGGTAATCTATTCGGAAACGCAAGGTGCCTTCTTTCCTTTAACCAATACCTAGAAGATGCCAAGGGATTCTTTGAAAGCTGTGTTACGTCATTAAGGAGCATTTTCTGAACCTCCTTTTTAATCTCCTCGCGTTCTTTTGAAGCTTACAAGGCATGAATTTTGCCGCATTGGTCTCGCATTTTCCTCAGTGATTCAGCACTGAGTCAGTGGTGTTTGCTTGAGCTTCGACAAGCACTAAAACGATTTCGGAACTTGTGTATCAGCTCTAGTTGGCGCTGTTTATCTGAGAGTGACAGCGTAGAGCAAATGGCGACAGACAAAGGTGTCATGCGGGGACCTTAAGATTTTAGATAATCAGCACGGTGGCCTTTGAGATCACTACTGGCCGAGCGTCGTACAACATGGCGACTACAGCTAAATGCAAGGCCACGTGTCGGTCTGTTCATTCAAGCGTGCTGCTCGGCCGGTGCGCGTTGTCTTTATTGTGAGCACCCGCTAGCACCCGAGCATGTGCGGCCGGCTAATTAGCTAATTGGCTGAACGGTGTACTTCGAAGTTAGGCCTGCACAAGCTATGACCAAGCTAATTACACCAAGTCATGGTAAGGCCTAGGTAATTGCGCCACGTCTTGAGAAGACCATGCTGATAAAGCCATGTAAAGTAGAACCTACATGAAGTAAAGCCATGCATGCTAGTTGATGAGCTAACTAAACCTTGCTAATTATTGCAAAATTATTCAAAAGCACGTTATGCAAAGCCATGCTAATTAACTCTTACGAATAATATGACAATTAGTATCCTGCTATTTAGGATTACACATATTAGCCTAATACTGATCATTGTATTGCTAATTGCGCCCAAGATAATTGCATTTTAATTGAATCATAATGAATGAAGACAAGACGGCTCATTGTAATGGTCATTAGGTCTCAGCCAATTAGTGCAATCCAACTTGAGACGGAGCTGATTCTGTCTTCACTTCGAAGCCGATCATGCACGTGAGTACACGACCATCTTAAAAACTTGCAAGACGCAAGGTTATCATAAGCTCCTCCATGGCTCCAGCCTTGCACAAGTAGTGCAAGCTCACCAAATTACTTTATATGCAAAGAAGCTATCGCTTAGCATTCACTGCTTCAAACGCTTCACAGTCACATTGCCACCATCACAGTCACGAGTTGAACTCTGGCCTTCTCAAAATGAACGAGTTTGTGTCCGAGTTCACGCGTCAGTCAGTTTGATTGACAGACGCCCACGGCGAAGATCGAGTACGCCCACCACGTTTGCTCATAGTGGGCAGCAGTACTCATGTTGAGCCGCGCGATTAATTTATGAGCTTCATCGCGCAGACTATGCACACACACACGCGCAAGTAAAAGTGATATCACTACGCGGCTACAATGTTTCGCATTCAATTTCACGGTGCTCACAACGTTACTAATCACAGCCGCGTCGCCACCAGGATGCGAGTGCCCCTGGTGGCCACCTGTCTTTATATTTATCTACAATTGCGGCCGCCGGGCGCCGGCTAATCCCAAAAGCCACGCTAAAATATTTGAGAGAAGCAAAACGAGCAGCTCAAAAGTGCTGCATGTGCACCCTTGCGGCCTTCGAGGGTGGCGACTTTCATGCCGCAGGTGGAACGAAAAAAATTACCCCAAAGAGGAGAAACGTGTGTTGAGGACAGGGGAGTATTTAGTTGGCAAAAACACAGCGCGGCAATCACAGTGACGTTGCGGCGCTGTTAAAATGTTAACTGAGTGGCGACGCTGACGTGCTGGCACACGCTGATTATTTGATAACCGCCGCAAACGTCCCTTATGCGTTTCCAACGTCATGCACGTTCTTGTTGTCATTTTTATGAACGCTGCTATCACGCGCTCCGCACTATCTTCATGTCATAGCCACTGCAGAGCAAGCTTGGAAGAAACTCGTCTGCCGAGAATCTCGGGCCATTCTTCATCGCATCCCAGCCACAAAGATGATTTGGTATTGTGAACTCAGTTTTTATTTAGTGCTTGTGGAGAAAGTGAGTATGTGGTTGGCGCCCTGTATAGGTTTTCGCCTTATTGCTTTATTAGAGGCCCACTGCGAGGGCACATTGATTTGATTTGATATGTGGGGTTCAACGTCCCAAAACCACCATATGATTATGAGAGATGCCGTAGTGAAGGGCTTCGGAAATTTCGACCACCTGCGGTTCTTTAACGTGCACCCAAATCTGAGCACACGGCCCTATAACGTTTCCACTTCCATTGGAAATGCAGCCGCCGCAGCCGGGATTCGAACCGGCGACCTGCGGGTCAGCAGCCGAGTACCATAGCCACTAGACCACCGCGTCGGGGCACTGCGAGGGCACAAGCTTCCAGCAAAGGAGGCGAGATGGTTGGAAGAAATTAAAGCCAGTTTCTGTTTGGATGCTGTTTGCAATGAAATTCAACATGAAAAAACTTGGTTTGTCTCTTTTTGCTTCCCATTGCTTTGCTTCTAGGCTATTTTACAGGCTTGTGGGGGGAGGGAGAAGGTTGGTGTAATATGATTAAGTACCCTACTCTTTTCTGACATTGCTCACAGCTTATTAGATTTTTAAGCAGTCCATTGTACAGATTCATTCACAGGCACTAAGGTTGTAGCAGGAAATCACATTACAGACAAAAGCAATATTCAGGGTATGAGAAACAGGCTAGCGGAGTTATGTGGTTTACAGAGAACATCGCGAGATACCAGACTGTTTGATCTGCTTTCCCTGTCGTTATCGATACCGTCATACAATACAGCACGGGGTCCAAAACGATCTCCATTTGGCACGAGGCGCGAACATGCGGCACAAGACTCGAGACGCGACAATGTGCAGTGGGGGCCTAGGCGACCCCGCCGATGCCGGATTTGCTAGTAGGTGCGACTGCGCCATGCTCCGGATTTAAAAAAAAAACAAGCAGATATCCCTAATTGCGGCCATGGTACGAATGGTGTACACTGCGAAGTCTCGTCAATGGAGTGCTTTCAAGTAAATATTGTTACGAGTGACATTGTTTATTTACAGATGAGGTGAAATGGCGTTGTGAAATAGCAGCGTATTTCTGAGACAGGCCTAGAACTCTTCCACCCAACCACACAGTCCAGGCGCCGCTCCACTACACTTCTTCTTCTTCCGCGCCCCGTAGGCTCGCACATCTTCTTTTCATTTCCCCCGGTGGCAGACGAAGCTCGCCGAGCGAGTTAAATAGGCCTATGATGGTACTGTTTGAGGCGGGCTACGTGAACAATTTGCGTAGTGCGCGAACGCCGGTCATTGGCTGTGACTTGGGTGACAACGTAATTCACGTTACTGAGACGAGTGACTATCACGAATGGGCCGGAATAGTTTGCTAGAAACTTCCTCTACAATCCTTTTCTACGAACAGAAGTCTACAGCCACACGTAGTCACCAGGAAAAAACTCTACGGTGATATGCTTGGCATCGTAGCGACTCTTGCTGTGTTCTTGCGAGGACAATGTTCGAAGGCGCGCTAGTTGACGTGCTTCTTCAGCGCGACACAAAGTCTGAGCGATGAACAGATCTTCATGGTGCGAGAAAGGTAATAGAGTGTCCAGAAAAATCTGTGGATTTCGTGCGTAGCAGAAAGAAGAGCGAATGTCCGGTAACTTCATGCTTGGCGGTGTTACTCTCGTAAGTAACAAACGGTGAGGCGGCGTCCCAGTTCCTGTGGTCAGCATCAACGTACATCGATAGCATGTTCGTGAGAGCTCGATTTGTTCTCTCAGTGAGACCGTTTGTTTGCGGATGGTAAGGGGTGGAGTGGCGATAAGAGGAGCCACAGAGGCGCAAAATGTCTTCAACGAAATCGGCCATAAATTGTCGTCCATGGTCACTGATGACAACACGTGGAGCACCGTGACGCAGTATGACCCGTTGTAACAGAAAAGAAGAAACAGCGGCTGCTGTGGCCGATGTCAGTGCGTCCGTTTCCGTATAACGCGTTAAATATTCCACGCACACTATAACATATCGGTGGTCCGATGGGGTCTTAGGAAGGGGTCCGAGCAAGTCGATGCCGACTTTTTCAAAAGGGGATGCCGTTGGAGGGATGGGCTGCAAATAACCTGCCGGGGCAGTGGTGGATCGCTTGTGGCGCTGACATATAGCACAGCTGGTGACGTACTGTTTTGTGCTCTTCCACATTTTCGGCCAGTAGAACCTCTGACGTAGTCGATGTAGCGTACGTGTGAAACCGAGATGACCGGATGTTATGTCATCGTGCGCAGAACAAAGAACGACTTGGCGTAGGCTTTCTGGCACCGTTAGAAGCAACGGGAGGCCATCGGCTGAATAGTTTGTTTTATACAGCAAGCCATTTGAAATTTTAAAGTGCTTGTCGACGGAGTTATGTGCAGCTTCGAGCAAGGGTTTCAGAGTAGGGTCGCGCTGCTGCTCACGTTTGAAGCTGCTGGTATCTGGGAAGTCGGACGAGACAGAAACTAAATAGTCATCAATGTCATTGTCGTCAGCATTGGTGTGTACTGAAGGAAGGCGGGCCCGTGTGCTCAGATTTGGGTGCACGTTAAAGAACCCCAGGTGGTCGAAATTTCCGGAGCCCTCCACTACGGCGCCTCTCATAATCATATAGTGGTTTTGAGACGTTAAACCCCACATATCAATCAATGAAGGAAGGCGGGATAAGCAGTCGGCATCTGTGTGACATCGTCCACTCTTATAGATAACAGAAAAGCTGTACTCTTGGAGGCGCAACGCCCAACGAGCCAGCCGGCCAGGCGGGTCACGAAGTCCCACAAGCCAGCAAAGTGAGTGGTGATCGGTCACTATTGTGAACTCGCGGCCATGTAGATATGATCGGAACTTCTGAACGGCGAAGACGACTGCTAAGCACTCGAGCTCGGTGACGGTGTAGTTTGTCTCTGCTCGGGTCAGTGTCCGACTGGCATATGCTACGACGTGCTGGCGGCTGTTGCAGAGTTGGACAAGCGCAGCACCAACACCTAGCCCACTAGCATCAGTATGAAGTTAAGTCAAAGCATCAGGATCAAAATGCTTTAGGATGGGTCCTCAAGTCAATAAAAACTTCAGCTATTGAAATGCAGCCTCACATTTATCATTCCACAAGTACGGTGTGTCTTTATGAAGAAGGGACGTCAGGGAGGGGGGAGGGGCAAGTAGTGCGAAGTTCTTAATAAATCGGCGGAAATATGAGCAACGACCCAGAAAACTTCGCAGGTCCTTCACTGTTCGTGGTGGTTCAAGGTCGTGAACCACTGCGGTCTTCTGTGGGTCTAGTCGCACGCCTTCTTTATCCACGAGAAAGCCTAATACGAGAGCTTGACGTTCTCCAAAACGACACTTCTTTCAGTTTAAAACAAGGCCAGCTTCGCGTAAGCATTCAAACACAAGCGACAAGCAATGGTTATGCTCTTTAAAAGTCTTGCCGTAGATAATCACGTCATCTAAATAGCACATGCATATTTTCCATTTTAGTCCGCGGAGTCAACGATGCAACGATGCAACAACGATGCATTGATTTAGCCACAATGCACGCTTATCCGTCTCAGCAAAGCTGAATCAACAATGCATTTCCATACCATTGGTAACAGTAATTGATATGCTGCGGTCACGAACGTTCTAATAATGATTGATTGATATGTGGGGTTTGACGTCCAAAAACTACCAAATGTATATGCGAGACACCGTAGTGGAAGGCTGCGGAACTTTAGACAAGCCGGGGTTCTCTACATGCACCCAAATCTGACCACCTGGGCCTACAGCATTTCTTCCTTTATCGGAAAAGCAGCCGCCGCAGTCGGAATTCGATCCCGCCGCATGCGGGTGAGTAGTCGAGTACCTTAGCCACCAGAAAACCGCGGCGGGGCCTGTACGTTCTAATATTTCACTCGCCCGGACTGCCTGACCAGCCCGGACGTCACTTGGCGCTGTATGAGCTCACAATTCGCTAAGTGAGACTCACTGCTATATATTGACAAAAGGGCATAATTTGCGGTTTACAGGTGAATTCATAGCTGGTAAAGGCACCGCGACACAAATACTTACTGCACAATTATGCGGCGGCACACGCTCGTAATGGCAGCAGCTGGTCAGCCAGCAGTCTTGCGAGGACTTTGTGGCGTCAAGGCTTCCACTTTGCGCCGGCCGAGTGGCTTGGCGAACACTTACAAAAACGTCGCAATTAAGCCCCCCAGTCGGAAACTTCGCTGTATCGCGGGCACTGTTGGTTAAGCATCAAACTTTTCTGTCACCGAAGCCATCGTGTGGTGTTTGTGCCGAGCAGTGCGTCGTGTTTGTGAGGTGAAAATTTTTCTAACAATTCTGTAATCATGTGAGGATGTGATAAAGCTTGTAGGTGCACGTAAATTCAGCTGGCGTATTCTGGTGAAGAATGCCATGTTTGCCTGGAACAATTATTAAAAAGAAAACTCGCACTTTATTTGCAAGAATGAAGTCAACATCATTCACGCTCGGCAAACACAAAATACGCGTGACTTGCACTGCATTTTTTCTAAGATGAACAAGCTTTAACTATCCAAACTAGCCTTTTGATTTTATAAGCTGATAATATTGATTCGAAACTGTTCATGTAGAACAACATGAAGCATACTAAACCTGAAATTCGGCAGCCACCGCGTATTAAATGCAAAGCATTTCTTAGCGAACTTCGGCGACTTTGAGCGTATCTATTTATGAATCTAGCCGCTTGCGTTTGCGTGCTCTCGTGGTCACCCCATTAATTTGCCTTCAACCAAAATTAGCATGAGTGGGTAAGATGGTTTGACGAACATCACGCGCTGGTCAAGATTGATTGATTGATATGTAGGGTTTAACGTCCCAAAACCACCATTTGATTATGAGAGACGCCGTAGTGGAGGGCTCCGGAAATTTTGACCACCTGGGGTTCTTTAACGTGCACCCAAATCTGAGTACACGGGCCTACAACATTTCCGCCTCCATCGGAAATGCAGCCGCCGCAGCCGGGAATCGAACCCGCGACCTGCGGGTCAGCAGCCGAGTACCTTAGCCACTAGACCACCGCGGCGGGGCGCTGGTCAAGACATCAATATTGTCACAATACCTTCGCGTACATCGTCAAACACTTCGCGCCAGACAGTGGCACATACCCACGGGCGGTTATGAGCCGCTGGTATGCGGGTATGCGCCACAGCTGATTGACACTGAGCATCTACCTAGGAACGAGGGGAACACACATGGGCAATTTTAACGCGCGAGCGTTAAGAAATACCCGACATCGGTAGCGTCGACCCGATGAACGCAAAGAGTTAATTTCAGGGTCCAAGCTGGTATCGAACCCAAGCATTCCGCGTGGCAATGAAGCATTTTACCACAGAGCTCCACGTGGTCTCTGAACTTCCTTTCAAACAGATGCTAATCTTCCCGAAACGTCAGTAGTTGTTGCAGTGCTGCCCACCCAGTTTTGTGAATATTACATAAGTGTTCCTTTGATACAGCCGTCTCATCTGGTTAACGTCAATTGTGCTTAGTTGCCATGCGCTGAAGCTGATTTATGTAGCAGTGTCTAGGTACAGCATCCTCGCGAGCATCAGCGCTTTATATCAGGTTCTGCTGTTGCTAGAACACATGTTCCAGTTGGCATCGTTGTGCAAGTGAAAAGAACTGGTTATATAAACATGTGCAGCTCTTTACATATGTCTGTGCGTGTGATAATTGTGCACATATTTAGCGTCATTTCATGACGTGTCGCTCAATAAAAAACTTGCAACATGGCCGCCTCTTTCCGCATGCTTCGTATAACGTCAATTCCCAGGTACTTGGGATCAGCCGAATTTTTGCAAGTCAGAATTGAGACGCCCACCTCGCATAATGTGTCCACGTTGTGATAGTCATAAATCGCTAATGGCGGCGACGGTGGTCTCGAAATAGCGATGTGTGACCAAAAGATGAGGCACGCTTTGGCCGCCTTTGCCGCTCGACGCACAAAATGCTACAACAAACAGATCATTGCTTACTTGACACATTTTTCCTCCCTTGGTGTCTTCCTATGCGTAACTGTTTTCAGGTACGTGTCGAGGGGCGCTTGTGTCAGTGTGCTGCTCGTTTTCGTTTAAATTATCTAAATATGTAGTTTCTACGAGCCGATCACACCAAGATGCATTAGGGTTTACTTATATTTGACATAATCGCGGCACTAGTACACGCGAAGCCACTATCCGATACTAGACAATATAGAACCACGAGAACACATGAAGGTATTACAGGAACTAGTATGGCACATATTGTGGCATCTGTATATTGTGTCATGTCATGGTCACTATATTATGCATATTCAGATATTCTGGAAAAATGACTGCATGCTCATACTGTCCTTTAGGTCATTATGTTATAACACAAGTGACACGCTCCGCAATTGCTTTATTCATATATTTTGTGTTACATGTCTAGACGAGTCACTCATTACCGCATGTTTTCCACTTGCTAAGGCACATTTTAAGTGCTACGCATTTATTTGCATACTGCAGGTACTTCTAGCATCTATCTATCTATCTATCTATCTATCTATCTATCTATCTATGTATCTATCTATCTATCTATCTATTTTGCCGCCGTGATCGGGATGCTCCCGTGTTGGCCCCCTTAACTCTGGGTAATCGAAAATAAGTATGGAAGGGTAAACTGGTTTGAAGAAGATGGCGATAAGATAAATAATGACAGGATTCCATTGAATAAGTGTCACACCATTATCGCCAGACATGTCTGGCACATACCCGCATGCCACGGGAGTTGGACATGTGTCGCAGGTATGCAGGTATGTGCCACAAGTAATTGGCAGCATATATCTACCACGGGACAGTTAGAACAGGCGTTTGTAGTTCTGATGTGAGAGCCTGCAACAAAAGCGGGCATCGTAATCATTGAACCGACCAATACAATGAATAAATATCAGAATTCTACCAGGAACCAAACCCCGCATCCTGCGCATCAAAAGTGTTCTATCACAGAGCCATACTAGGTATCCGAAGTGCGTTAGAAGTAGACTCTAGTGTCCGTTAGATGAGAATCTTTTTTTGCAGGACAGATTATCCAATTTTACAAACAATACATTTGTACTTATATAATACGGCCGTCCTGTCACTTTAACGTTAATTGTAGCTAAGTGCCATCCACTCAATTCGATTTAGAAAGCAGTGTCAAGGGCTATCATGCTTGCAAGCACAAGCGCTACATATCAGCTTACCACTTCTGGTGATGTGAATACCAATGTTGTGGTGAGTATCATTACGTATGTTTGTAAACAACTGGTTATATGAAACATCTACGATAGTTAACATGTGTCGGTGCGTTGATTCGTACACGAGAAGGAACGATGAGGATGAGTATGTACAAGTGAGAACGATGAAGTGCCTGGAATGTGCTTACAATATGTTTAGCTTCAGTTCATAAAATTCCGCTCAGTACAAAAATATTACACAAGCACCTTCCCTCCACATACTTCGGATTCCACACACTCTCAAGATACGGGTAGGTGCCGAACGTTTCGCATTCGGGCTGAAGCAATGGTCAGGAAAGCACGTAGAAGCAGTGAGATAGACTGTGAATTACACGCAATTCCCTATGCTGTAATTCGTGTCAGTCACACTTTCATATCGTGGCATGCAAAGCTTGGTATACATTAAGTCAACAATAAGGTAGGTGAGAGACAATGCGTAGGTGACTAAACTACATGTTACATGCCAGGCACATCAAAGCATCCCTGTCATGACTTATCGGTCACGCTCCTCATACGTTGATGCCATGATATGCAAATTTAGTTTGAAATGTCAAGTCACTGAGACGACGACTAAAACAGACAGACATAAAAGGCAGGTTCAATTTTTATGCAATGATTGTAATATCACTTCACGATACGTGTGCTTCTCGTACGCTCCAGCCATGCTATTCTTTTATGCGTGAATGAGGTTCAAAAAGGCCGTGGCAGCAAGAAGGTGCTGACGACAACTTCAGGATCTAAATATGTGCCAGGTATGTCATATTGCTCTAAAAAATTTACATTCATGCTACTGATAGGCAGCTTGCATGCTATACGAATTTTATAGTCGAATGCATAGGGTTAATCAAACAGCCATAATACCCCGAAGGTAGAAACAGCTAGATAATAATTTCTCATACATCTTTAGCTTAATTTTAATCCACTGGACTACGGTTTATCGTTCTCATTTGTATGAGCTATGCTAGAAAACATTCGGTACACATTCCCTTAAAAAAACGCTAACGAGTACCCTAAGAAGTAAACGAGGATAATATGTTTCACTTGGCATGCCTTTCTTGGCTTTGTTGTTTTAATATATCGTTTATGTTTTTCATAAGTTCAAAAGATGCATTGAAGATTTGCCTTAGTTTAGGCTAATAAAGTGGCCAAGAGAACACAAAATTGCTGGCGGAGAGAGTAATAGATAGATAGATCAATCGATCAATCGATAGATAGATAGATACATAGATAGATAGATGGATAGATAGTGAGATATATAGATAGATAGATAGATAGATAGATAGATAGATAGATAGATATAAGTACTCTTTGCTTGCCTAAGAAAATAATCACAGTGAGCGTGACTTGGTTAACAGCTCGACCATAACTCACCTTACGGACTGATTTTGTAGCTGCACCAATTGATCTTTAAGTTTCAATCCTCTATGCTGTAACACAGTGGAAAAAGGCTTTGTAAGAACTAGCGGATAATTATATTTCGAACATGGATTTGTACTGCACAAAATATTTTTGTGTACGCTGTCAAATTTTGTCTTCCTCCTGCAACACTGCATTCAATATTGAGATAAAAGAGTAGCCACTCAGAATAATAGCTGTTTATCACCAGTGCTGTTTAAACTCGCCATTAGTTTATCATCGGTGAACTACTCCTTGAAAAGAAAAATCTACTGTACGCAAAATTTGTGAAAAGACACCATAACAATCTTTCTGAATTCAAGCGGTACAGAAATTTTGTAACGAAGCACCTGAGAAAAACTAAGGACGCGTACTATGAAGCTCTCTTCAAGAGCAGCACTCGTGGCGACGTGCTTTGGCGAGAAATAAATAAGCTTCTATATAGTCGTTCTCGATACAATGCACTTGAGTTAAACATAGATAATAAGATAGTAAAGGGTCAAGAATTTGCTAATAAAGTTAACGTGTACTTTCCAACGCTGGTGTCCTCTGATTTATTAAACCCTATCGTGCCTGAAATAGCGATTACAGAGACTTTCTAGGTGTGCCAAACAAGAGTACTGTATATTTTTAAACACAACTCCTGAAGAATTATTGTCTGTATTTATGTCACAAAAAACAATACTGCTCGGGACATAGATGACCAACAAATTAAGCCTAATAAAGCAGCACTTGATCTTTTGTTACCCGTTCTTACCATCTGTTTATTACTTGCTTATCTATGGAAGTTTTCCCAGAAAGAATGAAGCATGCGAGAGTTGGTGTCTTATACAAATCTGGTGACGGAAATATGTTTTCTAACTATCTTCCGATCTCCATACTTCCTGTTAAATCTAAAGGGCTAGAGAAAATCATATATAAACGTGCCATGTCTGTTTGTGAAAAGTACTTTATATTATGACCGCATCAATTCGGCTTCCGACGGGAAATGTCCACGGAACTGCCTCTTCTCACACAAAAACAACTCATTTTAACTCATTTTAAAAGAAACTGTTAACACAAACTGTTAACACTTGGTGTTGTTATTGACTATTCCAAAGCATTCGACAGAATCAACCACGAAATACTCTATGCGAAATTGCGTCAATATGAATTTCGCGGAACCCCACTTGACTTTCTGAAATCGTATTTACCACCACGAAAGCAATCTGTACTTATAAATGACAGCCAATCCTCTTTACAAACCATTACGTCAGGTGTACCTCAGGGCAGCATAGTATGGCCCCTACTGATTAATATTCATATAAACGACATAACAAGTGTCAACAAATGTGTGGACTTTATAATTTAAGCAGATGACTAGTGAATTTTTTCATGGTAATGATTTGGGTAAGCTTGCAAACACAGCCAACATCATTCCTAACGACATTTTTATATGGAGTACTGCAAATTATTTATTGATCAGCACAAAAAAAAACCTAAAGCTGTGGTATTTGTACCGGTTCAGAAGGCTGTCTGTCGTGGTTTGAATATACACCTAGGACCAAAAAAATTGTGGTTGTCAAAGAAGTTTCATCATTAGGAGTATTTTTATTGAAAATCTTAATTGGGACGAACACGTTATTAAAGTAACTAGAAATATACCTAGAACGTGTGGTACACTCTCTAAAATTCAGCAGATTTTTCCAGCAAACATTAAACTTTTACATTATAGTACGTTGTTTTCATCTCACATAAACTATCGTAGTCTAGTGTGGGTAGATGCATCCAAGGAAAATTGGAATAAAAGATTTTTCCTGCAGAAAAAAAGTGATTCGTCATAATGCAAACCTACCATACGACGCATATACAAGTGATTTATTCAGAGAACATAACATTTTACCGATCGATTGCATACCCAGCTTTAACTTTATTATGAAATACAAAGCTTGCTACCAAACAATGCTTGTTTTCTCAAACTGTGTAACCTCAGGAAAACTTCACAATTCCATTATGACATTCGGAAAAGGCCTTTCCGGTTCGTTCCTTAATTGCGAACTTATCATGGTTTGAGAAGACTTGAACAGTATTCCTGCTTGCTTTAACATGTTTGAAAATAAAAACATCGCTATCTTTATTACACATAAAAAACAACTTAAGAAGCTTCTCGTCCAGAATGGCGGCGTGTAGTTTAGCTTCTAATTGTGCGGTTAAAATACTATATGTAAAAGAAACGCCCATCAATATTGGTCGTGTGTAACATGGCTTCCTATGATGTTTGCTTTCTTTGCCATTTTTTTCTTAGCTTTTTTTTTCTACGAGTAAAACATGTAACACTTCACTCGTCAGTGTTACCTTTGTACATCGAAACTTGTGCTTTTTGCATGCCCAGTGTTGTAAACGTTTTATAATCATTTTGTAATGCTTTGTTAACCGTCTACAAACGTGTGCATTGTTTCATAATTGACCGTACGCTGTTTTCTTGTTTTATTTGTTCTTTTTCTCTTTGTGGTTAGCTTATTTTATGTAGACCTGAAAACTATATAATTTGATGCCTTTTTTTCATTCCCTTATTTTTTGAAGTTTGAAAATCCACGTCAATTTTTTTTCATGTTTGTACTTTGCGGATTCGTAATGTCAAGTGAAAAGGGGTAGGAGCCTCGTCAATCGGCTAATATTGCAGCTTTTTGCTCTTATCTTTGCGTTTTCTTTCCGCAACTCTGTAAAGAAAATGCTCAATAAAACTGAAACTGGAGCTGAAAATAAGTATAATCATGAGCCAGCATGGTCTCTTCAGCCCCTTGCTCTTCGACTGCATTCCAGAGATACATGCGCCTAATTTTAGGGCATTTGGTGCAGTGACTTCGATGAGTGAGAGCACGAGTACAGAGAAAGCAGGAGAGAAAAAAAAACACCGGAAAATTAGAGAAAAAAACAAAATATAAAAGCGGTGACCTCTTCCGCGCCGATCGCAGGTAGTGTATGAGGACGACGATCACGGGTGCGCTCGTGACACGCGGCATCCGCTGGCAGCGTACAGTTGGGGCCAAAGAAGGTTCCTGGACTGGCTCCGCGTATTCTCTGCACGTTCCGGGCCGAGCAGCCTCAAAACCTCTACATTTGACGCCCAACGTGAATATCCCCGCCCCCAGGCCACAGATATCAAGCCCAAATTAAGGACGATGCTGGAAAATGTGCTCCTCGACATCCATCCGGCAATTCTATTCGACTCCCGAAATTGCCCCCTTCGAAAATTTTAGTGGCTACAAGGAGCTCTGACAACTGGAGCGGGCCTGCCTGGATATCCCGCTTCGTGACTAGCGACGAGTTTCAGCTGCATCAGCCGGTTCAGATACTCCACGGTATTTTTTAATCCACGGCGATAATGCCCGACGAGATGCGGCGCGTCTCCGTCTCGTGGCGGTACATCGCTCCTTTCATCGGCATTGGGCTACCCGTGCAGGCATTGGAGGGCGTGGCGAGATCGTCCACTCGGGCGTCCATTCGTGAAGACAAGTGAAGTGGTGGTGATGCTGTCGCACACGACTGAAAAAAGTGCGCGCCTCTGAGTGCCTGCGGCTGCGACAACACCCGGCGCCGTTCCGCCGCGACAGAAGCCGGCACAATGATGAAAAAAGCATCAAAGGCACCACGTGTGCGCCCTCTCTCCTCGCCAAAGGCGCTTCCGCTACACTGAACAATCTTTTTGTACCTATCGACAAGCGAACTCAATAAACATCGAGAAGAAAGGCGTGAGTCACTGCCTGGTTGCGTCACGGGTCGCAGAAGGTTAGAGAAAATTATTGCTCCTTTCTTAGCGTTCGATAAAAGTTCCACAACTCAGGGCGAACATATAGTGAGCAGCTGATTATGGTGATCAGGAGGCGAGTTTTGTGCCACCGTGCAAAAGAAATGTGAAAATGTTTTCCACCTGCTGGTGAAGGCTTTTATTACAAGCAGGAGGAAAGTGCGTGTCTTAACAACCGTGGGCGAAGACGTGATCTGCAGTCGCAGCACGCGAGTGGCCAACGTGTTACCGGCAAAGAAGTTTCGTTAGGGGAGTGCCGACATTCGACGAGACGAGAGTTTCCTGGAAGAGAAGCCTTGGGTGCAATGGGTCAACAATTAGCGCTGGAATTTCAGTGAGTGTTTTCTTGAAGAGGAGCATTCAAACTGAGGGAAATTTTAGATGCGTCAAAAATATTACAAGAAGAAAGACACACAGAGGAAGAGCGTCAACTCGCAGCTAACGGCCAGCGTTTGACGACTGCCACATGAAGGAGTGACCACCACCGATACGCGACTTGTCCAGACAGCTACAACAAAAACGACACACAAATGCTCAGGACTTGCTGGAACTGGCGCTTCACCAGTAGTATAGCCGTTAGGTTACGCTCTAGCCGACTACTAAGTTCGTCAACCTGAGTGAGTCCGGTGTGCCTCCACTTGCGGAAGGCGGCGGAGTTGGCCCCTCTGCGTGGATTGACTGAGCTGGGATGTTGCGTTGTGTGCCACGTGTGATCCGTCGTGGCCAGGACTAGCAGCTACCGCATCACCAGCCTTTCTCTACTTTCGTCGAAGGAGACGGGGCAGTATGGGAACAGTGCCAGCAAGCGCCGATCGGAGGCAGAAGAGGAGGATGACGATTGCGGGTGCACTCGTGGCAAACTTTTGCCGATCAAATCATTGAATAAGTTGCTCGAAGACCACGTCAGTTGCCCACAAATAAGTTCAGTTATAGCCATACATGCTTCCGTCAATGCCGAGAAAGCAGGAGTGGGCATCTATTCAACGGCGTTGAATTGGTATTATTCACTGTGACTGCCCAATTTTACGCTAATATTCTAGGCAGAATATTTGGCAATGAGTCTGGCCATACGCAATCTGTTAACTTATATCTTTTCGGTTGTCATACTAACCGATTCTTTGTTTGCGCTGCTGTGACAATACCAATGACATCGCCTTGTTTATTAGAATTTGGTACATATATACCCAATGAAGTTTGTTGTCCGTTTGGTTTCAGTGCCAGGTCACACTGCAATAAGACTAAATGAAACGGCGGACACACTGGCGGCCGCGTCAATTTAGGACCGCATTCTGAATACTTTAAGACCTTGCTACCTATATGTAAAATTTCTGCATATTTCAGGAACACACAGACTTTTCTGTTCTATATGGCGCAGAATTTTAGCACCGCAAGTGTCATTTGTACTGCGCGTGATGTGCAACCAGACAATTTGAAGTGACATTTGCTGAATTGCGATGCAGGATTACACCTTTAAATATTTATTTACACAGATCTGCTTTTGTTTCTTCTCCCATTCTTACTATTGTACACAAGCAGAAACTCCGCAGCACTGAAAAGCCGAACGTGTAAAAATTTGGGGCAATAATTTCCTACATCAGCTTTGCAAAAACATGGACTTGAGCTGCGTGAAACGGTACTACTTTCCCTAGGGGCTTCGGTGCTAGGTCATTGCAACAAAGACATATATGTAGCGGTACATAACCATATACATGGTGTCCCACGTAATTTAGTCAGACCTTTAAAAAATGCAGGAATACGCAAATACGACGCGACCAAATGCATCTTAATGCACGTATTTGGTCGCGTTACCTGGAGTTAGACTATTTTTCGTGCTCTCAAATATTGATAAATTAGATCTGTTTTATTATTTAACTTTTGAAAGAACAAAGATGGATAAAAAAATTTCAATGAGAAAGTTGTGGATCGGTTTGCAAAACGTGCAATTAGACAGTTTTGAACTTTATACTGGTAAGTATTAGTGTTTTTCTGCTAATTACAGAAGCCCACGAAATACAAAAAATATCACGAGACAAGCCCACTTGTGCGTCAGTGTAAATGAGTATTCTAGTGATCCCTAACGTTCCAAGTACGCTTCCCTCGCCCCAGTTTATAAGAGCAATTAGCAGTCATAGTGATTATTGTTTTTGTGGCCGATATCAAAACGTGTTCATCGTAAAGCCACCACAATCATTGCGGCCCTGCCGAGGCGGCACAATGGGGCAAAAACAATGGTCGTTCTTATGCGGAACGTCAGGTAGCACTAGAATCATTGTGCGCACTGGCACACAAACAGGTTTGTAATGTGGTATTTTTGTATTTCGTGGGTATTTGTAATTAGCAGAAGTACACTAGAACCTAAAAGATATAAAGTTCAAAACTATCTAGTCGGACGTTTAGCAAACTGATCTTCAACTTTCTCGATTGAAATATATTATCTATCTTCGTTTCTTGAAAAGTTCGTTAATTAAACATATCTAATTCAACAATATTTGAGAACACAAAAAATAGTCAGACTAACTACAGACAGCGGGGAGCAACATGCATTTGGTCGCGTCGTAATTAAGTCTTCCGGCCTATTTTTAAACTCTGGCTTAAGTTACTTGGGACGCCCTGTATAAGAATTAAAACGGCTACCAAGCGAATCTCACAAATACACACTTCTTACTAATTTTAGTCATTTGCTGTGATTTTTCATAACTTCACTCTTTTTAATTTTGAATTTTTTATACCAATATATCATATTCTATTAACGCAACTACTTTTTTGTTTATTTTAAATAGTTTAGGCATTCCCTCACCCCCCACCCAAAAAACACACCACTCCCACGCGATTCATGGCTGATCTCCCTTGATGATTAAGCCATTCCTCTTGGGTCCAACGAACCAACGTGGCAGCCCCTGGCAGCAGGCAGTTGCGGCCGAGGCTTAGAGGAATAAACAAGGCTCCTGGTCTAGTGCCACGTCTTCCCTGTGGGGGCTCTGGACCAGGCAGCCTGGAAACCCTCACAAAAATAACAGCTATGCCGCAAAAGCAAAGCAATGAACGCAATAACAACCAATTGGGTTGTTACCGCAGAATGGCAAGGAGATCAAAACGTGCCCCACGTTTCTCACGCACAAATAACGCACGAAACGGGCTACACGTACAAATGAGCGCGGATAAGCGTCTCAGTTGTTACTTCTCTACGTCTAAAAAGCGCGCTCATTTCACAAACGGAGACTGTGCAACGATTGCAGTGATCTTTGTGCGCCCGGTAAATGCAACAGAATCGTTCCGGTGGAAGCGAAAGGTCAGCCAAGGCATACGAACCTCCCCACCATGAGATAAGGTCACGCTAGTGAGCGACCGTCTTCTCCTATCCCCGTGGCAATGTACGCGCGGGAGACAAAACGCGTACTCTGCGCCATGTTGTCGCTATTGCTTAAAACACGATAGTCCCCCTTCCCCTCAAAAGCTATCACTAGCGGCAAGCAGTAGATATATATAGCTTGCCGTTCAAACGTTTCTGGACAGGCTCTCCCGTGGCTCAGCGGTTGAGGCCTCGCATCCTAGACTGCAACGTCCCAAGTTCGATTCCGCTCGCCGGAGTCTTTTTCTGGAGTTTTTCTTTTTTGCATTTTCATATAGACATATATGCATATACGATGAATGACGGCGATGGTGACGTAGACGGCGACGTCGATGCCGGTGGCTAAATGCCGTCGAGAGTGTCCATATATTTGCTATCACAACAAATATAAAAATGAGGACAAACAAACATTCCTGGCGATGAAGTTTCTTAGAGAGGTGGAACCCGCGTACCAATTTTTCGAAGGAAGCATCATTACCCCTTGACTGTCCAAGCACACCAGCAGAGCGTACCAAAACCTTTTACTGCATAATTTTGACCTTTTCACTGAGGGTCCCTGGGCACCACCATAAACCTCTCTGGACTCTTGTCATTGCGTGTTTCCCCCCCAAAAATGCCCTGCCGGGGATGTGAAGTCGACTTTGAAACTCTCATGCAAAACCCCAAAAAGGAGGATTACTTTGTCTTCATAAAAAGGTGCATAAAAAGGGGTTGAAAACTGACTGTGTGAAGGAAATTAAGCATAATAAGAAAGGAAAGAAAAAGAGTAGACAGTGAAGCACAAATTTTAAAATTGATAAAAGTGAAACTAGAAAGACAGAAAGTGCATCCATATTCACGAATTGAATGATGACGAGTGAAGCTCTGTAGGTAAACCTCATAAACAATGAATCCTCCTTACATTTTGCCGACTAGATTTTATTACAACGCTCCCATAGCGCACGTCGCCGCACTAAATTGAACAATTGCCTTCCACCAATGACAGGCGCCATTTGTGACATCAATACTATTTTATTACAACTCACATGTTTCATCGTCAACTACGAGTACCGAGGTCTAATTTATACCATGTTGCAGCATCTTTTCATCGATGGATGTACAACTGGATGAATATGGCTCTACCCTATAGATCGGGCAGTGGCTAGCGCCACCAAGCCGTACTACTCAATGAACCAAAAAGTAGATTCATTTTTTTTCTTTGAAAAAGTGAGGTTGAGGATACGTCCTTTGCAGTGAAGCGTTTAATTTTCAATCGTGCTTTGACTTTAGCGACCAATCAGATAACCTCCTTCTGGTTAATTCTACCCACTTAAAGTCTATTTTGCCCTCCCTGTCCCTAAACCCAAGTGCTTTGAAAAACTCTGTGCCATCATCCTGAACTATAGGGCGAAGCTTTTTACAGAACATTTTCAAGTTTTCGGCAGTTTCATCTTCTTCTCCACACGCACTGCCTACCAAGTCTACCCCTTCGTATTTGGCACGATATGTCTTGGTTCGCAATACTCCCGTCCTGGTCTGAAACAGTAGAGAACTACCCCGAGTATTATCATAGATCCTTTCCTTGATAATTTCCTGCTTAAAAGTTCGATAGACCTCTAGTGCGGACTTCTTAACCATGCCAATTCTCCACATATCGGTCTTAGCTTCCTTCACCTTCTTCTTAACCGATAATCCTTTTTTGCTTGATCCCTGCTGTTTTCTAAGTATTTACCAGTCAATTTTCTGGTTCGCTTCCCCCACTTTGTATCGACACTCTTCATGTTCAAGTAGCTGAATACCTTCCAGCCCACGCTCCTCCCCCATTTCTCTCAATCGCTTCTCAAATTTTATCTTGCTGCTAGCTTCCCTGCCCTCAAATGATGTCCATCTCATATCACCTTGTACTTCCTGATTTGGTGTATTCTCGTGAGCTCCTAAGGCAGGCCTACCTATTCCACGTTGCTTAATTTATAATATTGCTTGGACTTCGTATCTTATGCACAAGACCGCATTGCCGAACGTCAGACCAGAAACCATGACCCCTTTCCATATTCCTCTGACAACATCATACCTATTGTAATTCCACAGTGCTCTGTTTTTCATTACCGCTGCATTCCTGTTACCTTTAGTCGTCACGTATATTTCGTGTTCCCTTGAGTAATCGGCCCCATCGCTTATCCATACGCCCAGATATTTGTATTTATCTGTTATCTCTAGCGTGACCTCCTGTATTCCAAGCTCACTACCTTCAATGTCTATAAAAGTCATGACTGCTAATTTTCCCTTACTGAATCTGAAATCTAACCAATCTCCCTTATTACCGCTGATGTCCAGCAATCTCTGCAAATCTTCCTTGTTGTCGGCCAATAGCACTATATCATCTGCGTACATCAATGCTGGTAGTGCCCGTTAATGAGTTTTCCTTGTTTGACGAAAGAAAGGTTGAAGTCCAGTTCAGTTCCCTCTAATTTCGCCTCTAATCCTTGTAGGTACATCATGAATAATGAGGGTGACAGGGGCCACCCCTGCCTAAGCCCCCGTTTGACCTCTGCAGGCTTGGACACCTGTTTTTCCCACTTTATAACTACCTTGTTACCTTTATAGATATTCTTTAAAAGATTAGTGGCTACATGTTCCACGCCTAGTGTGTCCAGTATTCCCCACAATTCCTCTTGAACCACTCTATCGCATGCTCCCTTGATATCCAAAAATGCTAACCACAGGGGCCTGTGTTCTTTTTCTGATATTTCGATGCACTGCGTCAGTGAGAACAGTTTGCTTTCTAACCTCCTGTGTTTCAAAACAGATTCTGCAGTTCCCTCCGCACCCCTCATCGTGTATCCATGCCCGCAGTCTTTCTTTTATAATCTGCATCTTTTATAATCTGCCTGTAGACCACTGATGCCACTGTTATAGGACGGTAGTTGTATATGTCAGCTTTGTCCCCCTTTTCTTTAAAGATCATTCTCATCCTGCTAAGTTTCCATCCATCGGGAACTTCACCATCGAATATTAGTTAGCTCACTGCCTCTCTCAAAGCCTGCTTAGACGTCGAACCTAATGACTTTATCAGCACAAACGAAATGCCATCTGGGCCTGCTGATGTACTACTAGGAACCCTTTTCTCAGCCCTTTCCCACTCTCGTTGTGAAAATGGAGCCATTGCTTCACTTGATTCGTCCTTGTCTATTGTGGGACATGAAGCACTTCTTTGTTGAAATTTTTCTGTCACCCTTGTTCTTATATATTCAATAGCTTCGTCCCCTTCTAGGATAGCAAATTGGGCTGTAGTTGTGAACCATTGCTCTAGGCTCGTCTCATTTCTTAGGGAGTTTAGTTGGTTGCAAAGTTTTGCAGCTGCCTTTCTATCTTTCTAATGTGCTTCAACCACTTAGATCCCTTTCTTCTGATCTTTTAATTGATCAGAAGGGATGCATCCTTTCTACAGTTTAGAAAGGTGTCCCATTTTCTTTCAACATCATCTGTCGGTTCACGCCGCTGCTTAGCATGTCTGTGTTACCTAGAGGCTTCCTGACGTTTTGCTTTAGCTCTCTTAACTTCCTCATCCCACCAAATCTTGGGTTTTTGTCTTATTTTCCGGGGTGACTTGTCACGCGTCTCAGCAAGTTCTAGCTCAAACAGTCTAATTAGATTGGTGTATGTCCACACTGTTTTTTATCTTCCGTGATTACTTTCTCAATTTGTTTATTGGCTATTTCAATTTGCCTTTCTGGATAAAAATTTTTCTGTAGTTGCTCATCTTGTCTCCTTCCCACTTTCACTGCTCTTCCAAAACTTAGCTTGATACGTTAGTGATCTCTACCCAGATCTCTGGAGCCACCATCTATGTCCATTCCCCTGAGATTATCATACATCCTATGTGACATCAGTGCATAATCTATTGTCGACTGCAGCCTTCCTACCTGCGATGTTATTTGCCCTTCCCACTTCTCGGTACTGTTACAAATGATCAAATCAAGCCTTTCACACATCTCCGTGATCATTTTGCCTGTCGGGTCGGTATACCCATCTATATCTTCCATGTGCGCATTCATACCTCCTAATATAATTATCTCGCACTCTCTTTCTATCTCCTGAATGTCGTTTGATATACAATCTACCATTGCCTGGTTTTCCTCTCTGACCTTTGCTCCCGTCCACAAGTACACGAAACCAAAGAGTGTCATTTGACCTGCCACTTTCCCTTTTAGCTATAAATCTTCCTTGCACTCCTGCTTGACTCTTTCCCATTCTGTACTTTTATGAATGAATGCCCCAATATCACCCCCCTTTCTGCTGCCTTCTGTTCTATTACAATATTCCCATACGTAGTCCGGATTGCAAGGTGGTTGCTCCATGTCCCGAAGATGTGTTTTCACAACACCATATACCTTCAGCTCCTCCTGCCTCAACTGCTCTTCTATCTCTTCCCACTTCAGCCTGTTCCTACCACCCTTCATGTTAATATACCCTATGACTGAATTGGCTCGGCACTCGTTGCTACATCTATTTCTGCCCCAGACTCTACCTATCTTAGATACTGGGGCCACTTTTGAATCGTATCTGTCCATACCACCTGTCAAAAAGTCTGCCTGGTTGTTTTCCTCGTTAATAGCTATCCTGCACCCAAAAGGGCCTTCTTGCCCCCCAAAAAAGCTACTGCGAGTCCTGCAAGTCGCCAACCCACCTAGCACGCTATCATCAGCTACAAGTATCGCCATCTAGTGAACACTGCAAGCACTGAACGAGAGGTGGCTACATACAGGAGACGTACAGCCCAAGCCTTAAGGAGCTTCGCCCCTAAAAATTAGCAGATCCCGCGTACAGTGGGAATCGATGATATGCGCAGCACGAATGAGAAAGGTTGTTATGTCCCTTTGAAATTAGCACAACGTTACGAGGAAGATTTAAATAATGCCCTGCTTGAATTCCGTGTCATAATTATAATATTTGGATGTGTTGTTCACCTTTGTCATCTATTCACGTCACGTTATACCAAATTAAGTATATGTGGAGCTATCAAAACGGCCACGAGCACGCTATGAGCGTGGTATGTTGTCACGTTCTTACAAAACACGCGTGTCAGGATTCTTGTGTTTGCACCAGTCATATATTTCGTCATCCATTGACGTGTCATAACACCGACTTTTGTGGATGAGGAGCTCGCAAAACAGCAGCGAGCGCATCATGAAGGGCCCAATACACTATAATGTAGCCTTGAAGCGTGCGCACACTGGACCCAGCTACGCTACGTTAGCAAAATGCGAGAACTCTATAGTCTAACTTCAGGCGCGGCCAGCGCGACAAGCGTCCATTGGCGCGGCCCGATGGCAACTGGTACAAAATGTGACAGGCTGCATTTCGCGCCAATGTGTTACCCAGACAACACTGCGTCTCCCTCTTTACACGGCGGGGGGACGCCAGACTCACTGAAACGCGCATGCATGAAAGCAACGCAGCGCAGCGTGTGCCTGCAGGTGTATGGCAGAACGGCGCCTGGCATGGCAACGCCGGCGTAACGCGGCGAAATGAATGCCGGCGAGCACGTGCACCGCGTCACGTCGAAACGTATTAGCACTTTGACTGTGGCATGTAGTCATGCTTTCACAAGACACGCATCTCATAGTTATCATGTTTGCACCAGTCAAATACATACGTCATCTATTGACGTCTCGTAATACCAAATTTGGCATATGTAAAGCCCGCGAAACAGCCGCGAGCGCATCAACAGTAGGGCATGTAATGATGTTGTTGCATGACACGCATGTCGTGATTATCATGTTTGGATGTGTCATTTACCTATGTCGTCCGTTCGGGTCACATAATACCAAATTAGGTACATGTGAAGCTAGCGAAACGGCCGCGAGTACATGATGAGCGGAGCATGCAGTCATGTTGTTACATGACACTCATGTCATCTTTATCATGCTTGCTCCATTCATACATTTTTCATCCTGTCACGTCCCGCAATACCAAATTTGGTATATGTGAAGATAGTGAAACAGCCGCGAGCGCATCATGAGTGTGGCATGTAGCCAAGTTATTACATGATACGCATGTCATGATTTTTATGTTAGTGTCTCGCCCTAGTGCTCACCATGCAATCATGCCATACCATACCTGTTTTGAAACATGTCTTGAGAAGGAAACCACCGCAAGAGTAACAGAACTATAAAATGTAAATCATGACATTCATAAAAACATGTCATAATTTTCTTGTTATGACTAGTCAAACATGTTTTTCATACAGTCATGTTGTGCCATAATAAGTTTGGTATCCATGGCACACCGTGGTGGTTTAGCGACTAAGGTATTCTGCTGCTGACTCGCAGGTCGCGCTTTGAAATTACGGCTTCGACAGCTGGATTTCCAATGAAGGCGGAAATGCAGCCGTTTGGGCCACCTGGGGTATTTTTTATGTGGTTGAAATTTCCTAAACCCTCTACTACGGCGTCTCTCATAATCATATTGTTGTTTTCGGGCGTAAAACCTCACCTATCCCTCGATACCATTATCGAAACGGCCAGGAGTGCTAAAAGTTGTTGGCGGCTAACTAGATAGATAGATAGATAGATAGATAGATAGATAGATAGATAGATAGATAGATAGATAGATAGATAGATAGATAGACAGACAGACAGATAGATAGATAGATAGATAGATAGATAGATAGATAGATAGATAGATAGATAGATAGATAGATAGATAGATAGATAGATAGATAGATAGATAGATAGATAGACAGATAGATAGATAGATAGATAGATAGATAGATAGATAGATAGATAGATAGATAGATAGATACGCTCAAAGTCGCCGAAGTTTGATAAGAAATGCTTCGCATTTATTATTGGCTGATCCCACGCACAGTGGGAATCGATGATATGCGAAGCAGGAATGAGAAAGGTTGATATGGCACTTTATGATCAGCACAATGTTATCAGGCCGATGTAAATTATGCTCCACATGACTTCTATGTCGTGATTATTATCTTAGGACATATAATTTACCTTCGTCGTCTATTTTCGTCCCGTGATACGGAATTCGACGTATGTGGAGGTACAGAAACGGGCGTGAGCGCTATCAGCCTGGCATGTAGTAAGTTTTTACATTACAAGTTTATCCCGACTATCATGTTTGGATGTTTCATTTACGTTTGTCGTCTATTCACGTCACGTATTACTGATTTTGGTATGTGTGGAGCTAGCTAAATGATCGCGAGCACGCTGTGCGCGTAGCATTCAGTCATGTTTCACATGACACGCATTTAATGATTATCATGCTAGGACGAGCCCTTTCCCTTCGCCGTCTTTTCACGTCACGCGATACCAACTTTTGTATATGCGCAGCTGGCGAAACAGCCGCAAGTGTGCTATGAGCGCAGCATGAAGTGATGGTTTACATTACATGCATGTCATTATCATCATGTTTGGACGGGTCGTTTACTTTCGTCGTCCATTCATGTCATGTATTGCCAAATTTGGTATATGGGGACCTTGCTAATTGGCCGCGAACTATCAGCGTAGCATATAGCAGTCGTCTTTTACATATTACGCATATAATGATTCACATCCTAGAATTTGCCATCAACCTTCGTCGTCTATTTACGTCATGTGATATAAAAATTTGGTATATGTAAACTAGGAAAACGGCCGAGAGCATGCCATGAGCATGGCATCTATTCATGCTTTACATGTCACGTAAGTCTTGATTATCGTGTTTGGAGGTATCTTTTACCTTCGTGATCAATTTGCGTCCCGTGAAACTAAATTTGGTATAGGTGAAGCAAGCGATATCACCGTGAGCGCATCAGTAGCGTGGTATGTTGTCATGTTTTACATTACACGCATCTCAAGATTTTGATGTTTGCACCAGTCATGTAGCATCGTCATTCGTGTATGGGACCAGGGATCAGCGTGACAGCAGGTGCGTGCGTCAGGCAGCTAGTGCTGCCCCGTTTATTCAGTCCGTCACATTTATAATACACTCTGGGCAACGCCGCTTTCATCAACACGCGATAGCATCAAGATCGGGCGAAGCACCTTGAGCTTATCGTGCGTAGCGCACGAGTGAGGCGCGATACGATACAATTCGTTCACGTCCTCTAATAAGAAATTAGGTATATGTGAAGCTAGCGAAACGATTGAGAGCGAACCGTGAACGTGGCATGTAGCCATGACTCACAATACGTTGGCACCTGTCATATATGTTCGTGTTCTCAGCATTAGCAGCAAGATGCTGCATTGAGTGCGGCGGCTTTCTTTCACGCCTACTTTGGCCCTCGTAGAGAGTAATGTGGTCTACGCTCGATCGCGTGCCCCTATCTTGTAGTGGGAAAAACTCGTACGTCATGGAAAGCCTTGGAGTTTCGTGGGAACGATTCTGATGTAGTTACTAGGTGTAAACGTTTACTGCAATCTTTGCACAGACTCCGTTTGCGAAAAGAGCGTGCTTTACAGACACAGCGAAGTAACAACTGAGACGCTTATTTGCATTAACCTGTACCTGTGAGTACGTTTCGTACGTACTTTGTGCGTGAGAAACTCGGGGCTCATTTCGATCTCCTTGCCATTCTACGCGTGACCTTCCAAGTTGTTGCTATCGCGTTCATTGCTTCACCTTTTCGGCAAAGCTGGGACTTTTCATTTCTCTGTCATTTGTTGCACTACCACTTTTTCTTTAGATCTGGCTATCTATTTCTGTATATTTGTTTCTCTATCGTTCTATGTCTCTTGCTGCCCTTCCGTCTAATTTACTACATTCTCTTCTCTTATTGTACAGCTTCACTTCTAACTATTTCACTGGTTTCGCTGGCTCTAGTTTGCGTAAGAGACTTTTTGTGTAACACTTGTAGCTGCTGTGCTCGGTAGTGGAGCTTGACCCCTTCTGGCGATATAGACACACGGCACCTGGTTGCTAGATGCTGACACCGAATATTTTAAAGACGTTATAGAAACCTCTGTGGTCACAAAAGCAAGAAAAAAATTGGAAGGAAGTCACAGACAAAAAGACAGTCGAAGAAATAAATAAATAAAAATCAAACAATCCAATGCAAGAAACACTGAATAAACATAGACGAGAGCAAAAAAGAAGAAGAAAAGAGGCAGAAAACACAAAACTTAAGGGGAGCTCTTAAGGTTTGGCACCACTATCGTGAAGCTCCTCATTTCTTTTTTCTTTTACAGTGAATGTATAACTTTCCTGCCATTCATGTGCGTTGCCTGTCTAACGATTGACACCAGTTACGCAGATGAAAGCTATTTTGAAGCCTGATTCTGATACTTTTTATAAAAGATATGCGGCGCTTAGGGTACCCTTTGATAACCTGTGGAGATCGATTTTCTGTTGCAGTGCTAAACAGTTGAATAAATTGGTATCATACTGAATAATATGAATTCACGCTTCATGCATTGTTCAGTTGCACAGTTTCACATAAGTGGGCAACTCTTTTTAGCCTCATGTCCTTTCTTGCTTAAGTACCAGCACTCAGCCACCTTCAGTTTGACTCTTAATGACTTTTAATTTCACAGCAATGCAGTACCACTGCCGTTAACTAGTCAAAGGGATAGCTTGGGTCCAGCGACGCTAGTCTATTGTACAAGTCCGCAGCTACATCCGGAGGTAAGAAGGACAGCAGGTGCTCCTACTTGTACTGCTGGCTGGTGATACCCAGTAGACGAAAGTGTGCCTCAAACTAGAGGAATTACGTGCTTGGTCTGTTGGGCCTACAATGTGGCAGATTGAAATGCAGGAACTCCGCCAGCACAGCACCACTAAGTGAGGCATCTTTTTGAACGTCAGAATTGGTAGGAAGGACAGAAGAGCCAGCGAGATCCATGCAAGATAGTTGGGGCTGCGGGGTCTTTATCGGGTCACCATTAACTGTCGGCGTTAACACGAGAAAGAACCTGTCCCGGCAGCGTTTAGTTTCGAACGGATTTTTTTTGTTCCGAACCTACACACGCCACGTGACCGAATGCCATCTTTTTTTCTTTGAACAATAGATAGATTGGTAGATAAATAGAGATAGATAGATAGATAGATAGATAAATCGATAGACAGATAGATAGATCCTCGCCTAAAGAAGCAGATTATCACTGATGAATGCTTCGCATATAAATTGATGGTATATTGAATGGCAATAGGTTGTCGAAAGTGTATATTTATTGACAAATTTCTCACTGACAACCATCTCACAGCTTTAAAATTTACGAATATGTGACAGCTCAAACCACAGTCGCATAATCAGTCGTGAGCGGGTAACATTGACTACGGTTAGATAAACGTGAAATTGGGAAGAACTGTCTGCGAATGCGCAAATCTGAAAGGCATCTCGTAATACCGATTCAGAGGTACGAAGAAAGAGTGACTGTCATGAATTCCTCGCTTATTGCTTCGTTCAATAACTCTACTGAATGACTAAATGTGCAAGAAGCCACTTAGAGAAAAAATAAGCGTGGTCACTCTGAGAAGTTGCTCCGGCGCTACTTCGGCCCTTACAAAGTTCTGCGCCGACTCAGTGACGTTACGTATGAAGTTCTCCCTGAGGGCACCTCAAGACGTTCCCGTCGGTTTCCACAAAGTGATGTGGTGCACGTGTCAAGACTCAAGTCATATTTCTCGCGTCATCCATCGAACGTGCACTAACTTACCATGCAATGACTATTTTTTTGCCACTTCGGTTTTTTTTTATTGTCTTGTGTACTTACTCCTTTCTTTATGGACTTCTTCTACGACGCCAGCCCATTTTTTTTCCTTACGACGGTGTTGTTGGGTTCCATGGTAGCATCATTTTTTTCGCATTTTTTTCTCAACGCTCATTACCAGCATCGAGCCGATGCTTTTCGAGGAGAGGGAGTAATGTCACAGGTAATGGGTATGAGCCATCAACTGTAGGGGGAATCCCTTGGAAGTGAAGAAAGAAGAGGGCTTTTGCGTTCTGGTCTGAGGGCAAGCAAGACGTCGTTTCGTCGCTCTCTGTTATTACGTTCGTGGCAATATAATCTTGAGATGCGTGTCATGTGACTACTCGCCTACATGCCACAGTCAAGGCGCCAATGCACTTCGACGTGACACGGTGCGCGTGCGCATCAGCGTTCGTTTCGTTGCGTCAAGCCGCGTTTCCATGCCAGTCGCCGGTCCTGCCATATACTCGCAGGCGCGCGTCGCCCTGCGTTGCTTTGACGCATGTGCATTTCAGCGCTTCCGGCGTTCCTTCATCACGAAAAGAGGCCGACGCAGTGCTGTATGGGTAACGTAGTGGGTGTGAAATGCAGCATGTTGCATTTCGCGCAGGTTGGCGTTGGGCCATGGTGGCGGACGCTAGTCCCGCCGGTCACACCTGGCGTCAGACTATAGATTTCTCACTGTTTGCTGACGCGTAGCGTCTCTGTGCACAGCGTGCACGCGCATAAATGTTAGATTGGAGTACATTGCCCCTTCATGATGCACTAATGGCCGTTTCGCTAGCTCCACATAACCAAATTTTGTCTCACGTGACGTCAATAACGAAGGTGTAGGAATGGTGCAAACATGATAATCATGACACGCGTGTCATGCAAGAACTTGACAACATACCACGTTCATAGAGTGCCCCCGGCCTTTCTATTAGGTTCACATATACTAAATTTGGCATCACGTGACGTGAATAGATGAAAAAGGTAAACGACATATCCAAACATGATAATCATGGCACAGAACTCTTGTATGGCATAATTTATTTCTACGTCGTAACGCTGGGGGGATCTTACAGTGACATATCAACCTTCCTCATTCGTGCTTCGCATTTTATTAATTCCCAATCTACGTAGAATCTGCCAATTTTTTCGAAACTATCTATTTATATCTGTTTATGCACTCACTATAGGCTTCTTCGGTGCTTTTCTCTATTTCAAACATTCTCTATTTCAAACAGCGTATGAAGAGCACAGACAATGAAACGCAAAAATATTGAGATGTGGTGAGCTTACCTCAGTTTCTGATAACTTCTTGGTAGGTCAACTTATGCCACAGTTATGATAGCACAATCACTTTCTCAACATGCTAGTTCCGCAGTTAAAATATTACATCACTAAGCGCGAATGCATGTTAAGTAGCAGGATGCATGTTAAGTAGCGACGAACTGCTAACTCAATCATGTAACTTCTTTAGGACAATGTTAGACAACCAAGCCCAATAAAAATATTGCTATGGCATCGACATATTCGCTTCTCGTATACAAATAATTTACAACTTTGTCGCGTAAAACACAGCAGTAGGTGGTAAATAATTAATAGGTTCGCAGCAGCCGAAGACAAACGAAAACGGCAGCAACTGTCAATATTAGCCACACACGTTCTCATTCACTTACTAATTTGTGTATTTGAGAACCGCTATGAGTTGTTTGCAGCTTTTCTCATCAAAAAACAAAACATTAAAACAGCCGCGCCTGGCTTATCCGAAGCTGTCGCTTCTTAGCTACGCCCGCCGATGGGGACAAGCCCCGCAGCATCTGCGCTGAGTCTGCCAGCTGCGCGAGCAGAGTGTGAGCTACAGAACTAGGGAGGTGCGAAGCACGCCAGGAATGTCATTTTAGCTCCTCCGACCTTAAACGTGGAGAGGAACGAACAATGACGTCTGAAGGACGTCGTACGCACATGCTGCGAGTTTTTCAATTAAGCAGAAAAAAAAATTCTACTAGCAGTACACAGCAGGTCAACATCCTGTGCCTATATATATGGGGTCAATGGTAAAAGGTTCGGCAGTGCGTAGTCTCACGTGGGCGATAGAACGTTATTATAGTGGAAGCGCGTTGTCCTGTCTCTCGCCACGCGTTGAGTGCTGAGGCGAGAGAGACAGCAAAGTTCTTTCTTGGCGGGACAAGGTGGCCTCTGTCTTGCGCTCAAGTAAATTGACGTCACGACACCAGATGAAGGACTATGCATGCCGACATGCTGGGACTCTACCAAAACAGTGTTATCCACTCACCTCACAATTACTGGCTGCAACATTCGCACTATTATTATTTCCGACCAACAGGAGGCATCTGTGACGAAAAAAAATGCTTTCACCAAAAATGCCATGAATTCATTTTACTATTGAAAGTGCTCTTAGAAAGGAGTACAGGTTCATGCTTGAAGTAATTTTTCGCTATTCACAAGCAACGATCCCTTAATTTTCACAGGCGTCCTGTTTCGTTGTTCCTCAAGTTGAATGTGAATGCACTTTTGTTTAAGCCTCCTAGTTCCCTTACACTAGTGGCTACCATGTGTATTATTTTGTTTAAAAAAACGAAGCGAATACAGTATTTCCGGATACCACAGCTGATATCTTCGCGGCTTGGTATTCAAGCTTTTCTCGAAACAATATTATGAAATATGCGTCCATTAGACCTTTATTTATGTTATTTCTTTATTATGATTTAGCTCAACGGGTACCACCTGAACTAAAGAGACATATTCCTCCACTAACTCTAGAGCTTCGCAACGTATTGCAAAGCGCCGTTCACTGGTGAGACTGTTCCTCATTACTATAGTTTTATGTGTAAATATTATGAGGTCTGGTTTTCTACTTTTAATATCTATTGCAGTTACCATGAGTTGTTCTTCTGCTGCTGAGTTACTCATCAATCCATTGTCATCAGTGAATTGTAATTTACAAAAGTTCTCTCCATTAGCTCATATCCCTACTCTTGCAAGTCTAGGGCCCCCAGAACTTGTAAACACGTGGTTACTAGAATTCTTGAGACCACGACTCTCTGCCTTACATCCTTTATTTGGATTCTGTCACTTTCTCAAATGAAAAACTTCGGTGGTTGTTGATTCAATCTAGGATTATTCTACTGTATTTATATGTCCTTCGTGGATGGCCTGATTCCAACGTGTGTCCATGACTGCTTGTATATCGACCAAATCAAATACCTTCGCAAAGTATATTAGGTTATTTGATTTATAACTTGTTTAGGAATTTTCTTAATCCCGTTTAAGGAGTGGTTTTGCAAAAATACAAATATAGTGGTGCTTACTCAAAAGGTGTACATTGCATATATAGTATTACACTGATAACAATTAAGCGTTACATCATTATCTATCTATACGTTAAACAATGCAAAACGTTAACACTGCCACAGTTTCATAGTCAGCGTAATAACAGAAGAAAATTCGAGATGAAAGCCAAACATATGATACAAAAATGATAACTGTATCAGTGTACATCACTAACACCAGACACACAACTCAGAAAGACAATAATGAACGCAATAGTTATAGAGTCGCTTACGTGTTGCTGATAGAATCGTTTGACCAGCAAGTACTGCAAATGTTACACAGTGGGCTCTGTGACCATCGCTTCTGATAAGGCGTTCCACTTCCTAACAGTGCGCAAAAAGCTCGAGAAACTAAACGCATTGTTGAAGCAAAGGCAGTCTAGGAAAGTGGGATGCTGCTTATGATGTATTTTATTGGAACTGTTGTAAGAAATCTAGGTATTTGAATCTATTTTAGTTTTGTTATGCATAATGAGGTACAAAAAATTGAGTCGGAATAGGATTGCACGACTACCTATTGTAAGATGATTCAACTCTGATAGCATCTGTATAGGCTAGTCGGTGCGTCTACATCTGATTCAGAAAAAAACGCGTGGCTTTTTGTTGCAAAGCTTCAATAACAGCAGTGTGATTTTGGGTGAACGGTAACCATGTCACACACTCTTATTCTAATATTGGGAATATGATCGTCTAGAAGGGCAAAAGCTTGTAGATAGGTAAACTGTATTCCGCCCATTTCTTTACACCTGAATGATAATATTAGTATGGTCGATTGTAGAGTAGCCTGTATGAAATCCTTCTTGGTCACTTGGTTGATTCAACTGTAATATTATCTTTACACTAACTAGTATTATTTTTGTAAATATCTTGTAGAGAACGAACAGTAACTTTGTTGTCCAGTAATTTTTCTTGTCCTTGACGTGCCATTGCTGGAGCATTATGATGATGGTGTTTTTATAGGATTCCGTGGCCCACTCTGTAAAGACACCCTTTGTATAAGGATAGCAGGGTACCACAGGTTAAACAGGCAACTGGGAGGAATGGCTGAGCGCACTCGGGACTTATTTTCTGATTATGAATGTTGATTTCTCACTATCATAAAGGGGATGAAACTTTGGGTAATACTTCATACTTGAACGGCACCGCAACCACACATGAACAGAGGAAGGTGTTAGGACAGTGAAGCTTTGAGCGCAATCCTGAGTAGGGCTCTCGTTCGGAGCAAGCCTGTTTCATGTACGTCCTTTCCTCAGTCCGTGCGTGGCTGTACCACCCTCTCATTATGAAGTGCCACTGTTAGTAGCTGCCACTCTAGCGTTGCCAGCGCGAAATCGGTGACGGAAATGACAGCAGCTTTGTTCGTTCCGTACGCAAGCAGAGACAGTGAAGAGATCAGAGACGTGAGAAAACAAAACAAACTTTACTCTAGTGTTATTGCAGCACTAGGGATCTAGTACAACATTTCAATGCTACTAACAAAACACATCAACACTTGATACAACAAAAAATACATAAAAACAATAAATCACTTACGAGAGAGAACAACTACAAACTACACAAATTAACTACAATAGAACTATGAAGTAGAAAGTTCGAAGATATAAACAGGTGAAGGCATACGTGTGATGACCGGCAGCGTTGCGTCCCTTACGATCGGATGCGAGAAGTCGAAGAGAGTTCTGGCACGACTGCGATGTCGATGGTGTTGCAACGCTGGTGGCTCCGGGAGGCTAGTGCTTGCAGGTGACCTCGGGCAGGTTGCTAACTCGAGGCGACGTCTCGATGTCTACGTTGCAGACGTTGATATCGCGTCTCAACTAGACGAACGGCTAAGCTTAGGTGGTCAGCCGATACAAAGCCACACTAAAAACTTCCGAAAGAGATACTTGTTGATCTGTTTCTAAACCCTGTTCGTAAACGACTAGACTGCCTAGCAGGACAAAATCCCGCGCCTAAATCCTCTTCGTATACCTTCGCTCTCTTCCTTGGGGACAAGAGACCTCTGCATGGGTCCAATCATGCACGTTTCATTGTTGGACACTCCGCCCCAAGAAATATATTTACCCCACCCCTTTTTAATTAGGAGAGAGCCCTCAACTAGTGAGAGTGACAACCTGTTGGGGTGCTGTCATACGGCTTGGCCACCGGAAGTTTTCCAGTGGAAACGGTCAGGCTGTTTGGCTCTCAACCGGTGCGTCCCGTAGTCTAAACCTTGTTCGGGGTACATCGCGGCCTTCCACGACCCTGCATATGCCGCCCTAGGTACAAATGATCAAACGTCGGCGGTGACGTTCGAAGAAGAACACCCCATTCTGCCCTTCCCGGCTCTCTTTCATGCGCCCGCCGTTCCCACGGTCAGCGGGGTAGTACGGCACCCGTATATGCCGAGACGCCGGGTCGCAAAAATGGCAGTCCATGACAATGCCCCCCCCCTTTCAGGATGTTATTCATAACATTTGCTCACACGGAGGAGAATTTTTTTGACAACAAGGAACAAAACACCACCAACAATGGAGACATGAGGACTGTCTTCTCATACACAACATAAATAGGTAGAGCGCATCAAAGTAACAACAACAGGTAAAAAAACCATTGTTAGAGTACTAGCTTCAGTTACACGCAACAATATCAATGCGCCATACAAACAAGAAAAAGAAATAGCCGTGTACGGCAGCCATCAATACAGAATACACTGCACGAATGTATACTACGAAACAAAACGGAACAGGTTCGCTCCTCTACTGTAGCGAAATCCTTCAATGTGCATTACAACATGTAAAAACAACCAATGCACCAAGCAAAAAGAAAATAACTCAAAGTACACTTGTTATACAATGAAATACGCACATACAAACAGAAAACAAACGACCAAAGGAACAAAAAAAATAGCATGCTCTCCAGACTTCAAGAACTATTCCCGGCTCAAGTAATCGGCTCCCTCGTTTTCGCTACCCTTAATATGCGTAATGGTGAACTGATACTCTTAGAGTAGTAAACTCCATCGAAGTACTCGAGCGTTCAGCTGTTTTGCTTGTTGGATATAACTCAGAGGCTGGTGGTCTGTCTGGACACAAAAATGTACTCCATATAAGTACATGGAGAATTTCTGAATTCCCCATACCAACGCGAGACATTCACGTTCGATGGTACTATAGGAAGCCTCCCGTGGAAGCAGCTTTCGGCTGGCATAAGCTGTGGGGTGGAGCTTGCCTTCGCGGGCCTGCATGAGCACGGCTCCGAGACTTGTTTCCGATGCGTCCGTTCGAAGTACTATTGGGTGGTGCAAATTTGGTAGCCGTAGTATCGGCTCCGTAGATACAAGTTGTTTGAGACTTCGAAAAGCCTCCTCGTGGGCTGCTGTCCATTTCACTGAGTTAGCTTCGCCCTTCTTGGTTAAATCTGTAAGGGGAGCGCTGACTTCTGCGCAATTCGGGATAAATTCGCGATAGTACCCAATCAAACCGAAGAAGGCGCGCACTTGTCGCTTGGTTGAAAGACGTGGTGCAGCTTCAATCTTCTCGAGTGTTTTCCCCAATGGTTGCAATCTGCCCCTGCCAACTCAGTTTCCCAAGAAGTCGATTTCTTCCACACCAAGTTCGCAATTACTGGGGCGCACTGTAAGCCCGGCCCTCTGTATGCGCTCAAAAAGCAGTTCCAGAGACCTCAGGTGCTCTTACCACGTCTCGGTGGCTACCAGTACATCATAGTAGTAATGGTCTACACCGGGTATACCTTCTGAAACCTTCCGCATCAAGTTAGCAAATACAGCAGGCGCTGTCTTGATGCCGAATGGCATGAAGCGGAACTGATATAGTCCCGATGTCGTCGAGAGGGCCGTCTTCGCTTTGGACTCTTCGGTCAGCGGGATCTGCAAATAGCCCTTCACGAAGTCGAGCTTCGAGAAATACTTCTTCTTTCCCACTGTAGCAAACACCGCGTCAGTTCTTGTCATGGCTTCGGAGTCGCCCACCAGAACGTTGTTCAGGCGTCGAAAATTGATACACAGTCGATTTGTACTGTCGGGTTTCTTTACCAAAATGACTGGCGAGTTATAAGGTGACCCTGATTTCTCAATGATGCCGAGCTTCTTCATCTCCCGCACCTCTTTCTCTACACCTTCCCGCGTTGCAAAGGGAAGAGGGTATTGTTTCACGTGAATGGGGATACTCATGGTGAGTTCGAGGTTGCAGTGGACCCAGTTACTTTTGCCCGGGTCATCCGAGAAAATACGAGCGTGGTCCCTGACAATTCTTTGCAGCTGTCCGATCTGCTGAGCGTCCAGTTTGTCGGAGACTTTCGCGTCTTCTTCCCCTTCCACTTTCAGCCAGTAAGGGGTTGGAATATTCTCGTCCTCGATCGATTCCACAACACGAAATGTCAAGTTGCACACCTGGGTGGAGGGGCTGTCCCTCTCTTCGTATCTTTTCAGTAAGTTGGCGTGGAAGATTTTTCTGCCGCCAGCCAAGTCTACGACGTAGTCAGCTTCACCTTTTTTTTTCCTGGACCTCAAAAGGCCCGCCCTTCCATTGCAGCAGCAGCTTGTTCGTGTCGGTGGGAAGTAAAATCAGTACCTTGTCTCCGGCGTTGAAACTCCGCCCTTCACTTTTCGATTGTAGAGCTTCGTGTGCCGTGCTCCGGCTTTTCCAAATCCTCGTGTGCCAGGCAGCACGTTTCCTCCAAACGGTTTCGAAGGTCGAAGACTTGCTGGTACGTCGTCTCAGCTTCTTCAGTCAAGTCGGCGTTCGTCCACAGCTCCTTAAGTATTGCCAAGGGTCCCCTCACATGGCGGTTGTAGAGAAGCTCGAAGGGTGAAAACCCCATACTGACCTGCGGAACCTTACTATAGGCAAAGAGGAGAGGTGCCAGGTAGCAGTCCCAATCTCTCGGTTTTTCGGCGCACATGCGCTTCAACATTAATTTTAAGGTGCCGTTGAATTTTTCCACCAAGCCATTCGCCATGGGGTGATAAGGTGTGGTGTGGAGCTGGCACGCGGAAAGGAGCCGCGCTATTTCCTTCATCAGGTCCGATGTGTAGTTCGTGCCACGGTCGCTCAGTACCTCGCAGGGGACGCCGAATCGGGAGAACATCTCGACCAAGGCTTCGACCACTCGCTCAGTTTCGACACTCGGGAGCGCCATTGCGTCTGGATACCGGGTGGCATAATCCATCAAAGTCAAAGTGTATCAGTTCCCAAGCTTTGAGGATGGGTGAATCGGTCCCACTATATAGATCGCTACTTGCTTGAACGGGGTGTCAATTATAGGTGCCCTCCCCAGTGGAAAATGTGGTACACGATCATTTGGTACGGTGCGCTGACAAATGTCACATGAGGCGACGAACCTTTTTACTTCAGCTGTGATGCCTGGCAAAAAGAACTCCTCCGAGATCCGGTCCTCGGTTTCCAGCGTGCCCAAGTGTCCTGCCATTATACCATCGTCTGTTGTTTTAAGCAGAGCTTCTCGGTGGCAGTGTGGAACGACTAATTGGCGTACAAGCCGTCGGTTAGCCTCTGTGTACTGTCAGTACAGCAGTCCCTGTTTTTGTTTATACTCGACGCTTCCCTTCTCATTTCGGTATGTTTGCTTCCTTCCGATCTTCTCAAAACACTGTTTAAGTGTCGCACCTCACCTCTGCTCGCAGCCATAGTTATCTCCCGGCAATCCCACCGTTTTTCTAGGCGTACGAAGCTTGGCAAGTTTTTCAGGCTGTGCATGTGCTTGGGAACGGGTAATAGCTGCTGCTACAGGCTCTTCCCTCAACTCCTTTGTCGAGACCGATTTTTCATTCTCCCTTCTGGGATCTTTAGGAGGTCTTAAGCCATCGATATTGCCCAGAATGAGGTCATCCAGTGAATCTTGCCGACATAGTGCTGTCAGATTGCCAGTAAAGCAGGGGGTGTCAACCTCAATTCGTGCTTCGGGAAGCATCCTCGCTCTTCCGTCAACCATGCAGACGAGTCTGCTTGTACCTGTCCGCTCGTCTTCCTTCACCAACTTTCTCCGCACGATTACTGTGTTGCACCCCGTATCCCGCAACACTGATATGTCTGTGCCTCGGAGGGTGCCTGTGGCCACTGGTAGGTTCTCGGCCAGATTTTTCGGCGGTGTCACCCTTACGGCGTTGACGATAAGGACTTTTTGCCATTCCTGAGCTCAATATACGCGTCGCATATGGGATCCTCAAGCGTTTTCCTTGGTGCGTAGAGGCAGGACGCCTGAAGTGAGTTATTTGCTCCTGACTGGCAGTCGTTTGCCTTATGTCCTTTTTTCCCACACTTGAAGCAGACGATGGCTACATTATCGGCAGGTCTGTTGCGACACAAGTGCGGCGGGTGATTCCCACTATTTCAAATATAGCATCGTGGTAGTAGTGCGTGGCTGTTGCCTCCTTTCTCGTATTTCCCCTTCTCGTCCGTTATGGGACCATCTTTCTTTGTTTTCGCTAGGCTTGCTCCACCTTGAGCTTCCAAAACTGGTCTGCCAGCTCAAGCATGTCTCCCAGGGGTTCCGCCCTCCTTTCTTTCAAATATAATGCCAGGTTCTAACCACATCCATGCGAAAACCTCTCTCTAATCAACAATACACGGAGGGACTCGAATTATGTCTCAGTTTTGGACAGCTCAAACCATTTGTCGAAGTAATGTCTTAAGCGAGCCGCGTAATGTGTTGCTGTTTCACCCCCTACTGGCTTCTCCTTATTAAACTTGTCTCGCAACTCATCCGCCGTGAAGCGAAAGCGCTTCAAGAGGGCGGTTTTAACCTTGGTGTAGTCCACTGCATCTGTAGGCGGTAGCCTGCCATAAACGCTTAGCGCCTCTCCTGTAAGACATGTCGAAAGCGCCGTCGCCCATTGGCTTTCAGGGGACATTTGCCCTCTGGCGATGCTCTCAAACCGGCGTATAAACGTATCTAAGTCGTCCCTTCTTTTGTCAAAGGTGACGAGCAGTCTACCTGTGTGTGTTCTCAAACTCGGCTCCTCCCCGACATCGCCGTGGCAACACGGCGATGTGGCCATCGCCGTGCTCACTGCTGGATCGGCTCACACTGCTACTCTCACTGAGGCGAATCTTCATTTGCAGTAGCTGCCCTTCCCGTTCTCCGGCTTCCCTTGCCGCTTCTCGTTCTTTCTCCCTTTCTTCGCGTTCTCTCTCCTTTTCTTGGCGCTCTCTCTCCCTTTCTTTTTTCTTTTTCTCTTGGGCCAGTGCCCGCTCTTCTCTGGCTAACGCCTGCGCATGTTCCTGCTGCTCCGCAACTCATTGTCTCAGTTCGGCGCCCTCGAGGCCTAACTGTTTACCGTGTGCATTCCACTTATCAAAACTCATACACTCCATACTGCAAACTGTCACTATAATGCCACTATAAAAACAGCGCAATCATATGCAGGATGCAACCGCTTCAACTGTGCGGCTCTATCAACATGCTGTCCGCACGGTTCTCGTTCACCCCTCACTGCCTTACTCTTGTACGGAACGTCCTCGTCGCGGACTCCAGTTTTGTTACTAGCTGCCACTCTAGCGTCGCCAGCGCGAAGTCGGCGACGGGAACGACAGCAGGTTAGTTCGTTCCGTACGCAAGCAGAGACAGTGAAGGGATCAGAGACGTGAGAAAACAAAACAAACTTTACTCTAGTGATATTGCAGCACACGGTATCTAGTACAACACTTCAATACAACTAACAAAATACATCAACACTTGATACAACTAAAAATACATATAAAAACAATAAATCAGCTTACGAGGGAAAACTATTACAAACTACACAAACTAACAACAATAGAACTACGGAGGTGAAAGTTCGAAGATATAAACAGGTGAAGGCATACGTGTGATGACCGGCAGCGTTGCGTCCCCGACGATCGGATGCGAGAAGTCGAAGAGAGTTCTGGCACGACTGCGATGTCGGCGGTGTTGCAACGCTGGTGGCTCCGGGAGTAGTGCTTGCTGGTGACCTCGGGCAGGTTGAACTAACTGGAGGCGAAGTCCCGATGTCTACGTTGCAGACGTTAATATCGCGCCACAACTAGACGAACGGCTAAGTTTAGGTGGCCAGCTGATACAGAGCCACACTAAAACTTCTAGAAGAGATACTTGTTGATCTGTTTCTAAACCATGTTGGTCAATGACTAGACTGCCTAGCAGGGTGAAATCCCGCGCTTAAATCCCCCTCGTGTCCCCTCGCTCTCTTCCTTGGGAACAAGAGACCTCTACATGGGTCCAATCATGCACGTTTCATTGTTGGACACTCCGTCCCAAAAAGTATATTGAGCCCACCCTTTTTTAACTAGGAGAGGGCCCTCAACTAGCGAGAGTGACAACCTGTTGGGGTGCTGTCATACGGCTTGGCCACTAAAAGTTTTCCTGTGGAAACGGTAAAGCTGTTTGACTCTCAGCCGGTGCGTCCCGTAGTCTAAACCTTGTTCGGGGTACATCGCGGCCTTCCATGACCCTGCAGACGCCGCCGTAGGTACAAACAATCAAACGTCGGCGGCGACGTTCGAAGAACACCCCATTCTGCCCTCCCAGCTCTCTTTCATGCGCCCGCAGTTCCCACGGTTAGCGGGGTAGTACGCGCTCGTTAATTGCCGTGACGCCGGGTCGCAAAAATGGCAGTCCATGACAGCCACTATCTTTCAAAAGGTAGCTGCATCTTGCTGATAGTTACATAAGACGCCGGAACCTGGAGGCTTACCAAAATGGTTCAACTTATACTACGAATGCCTCGCCCGCCAATGGAAAGAAAGCTTGTAACCTTGAGATACAGGAAGAGAGAATGGTAAGTTAGGGAACAATCGGGGTTGAGTATATCACAGCTGAAATCAAAATAACAAGAATTGCACCATCTCCCGCTCAAAGAGTCCATTGGTAGATGCGAAGCAGTGGACGCTAACGCTGACACTGGTGGCGTTCACGCTGGTGCTCATCGCAGCGTAGCAGAGGAGGGAAACCTAAAGAGGCACAAAGAACACAGTGATGGACCTGTGTTTGCTATTCGAACTTGCCAATCGCTGCTAATGGGCAATGAGAAAGAGGAAACTCCACCTGGACGCACAGATCCACAGACCGTATTCAGTTAACGTGCACGCTGCAAATTTTTTGTTGTTTAACAACGCACATAAGAAATTTCCCGGTGGCACTAACGTTGAGGTCAAGAGCTAGTGCCTATAATTACTAGGTGGCCAGAGAATGGTTGTGCAGCGTGAACCATCAGTTTTCCAATAAAGAGAACTTGTTATCAGACGCTGGCAGCGTCGACGGGGCCGCCCTTGTAACCCGCAACCCTGTTAAGGTGCCTGCTGCGGTCCTTTCTGTAGTGACACTGCGACCTGCTTGCGCGACAAGCGCTGCCTCTGCTACGGTGACAGTCACGGCAAAGGACCATGTAATATGACATTCTGCACTGCCTCAACTGAAGCGAGAACCATGCAGCGAACAAGCCGCGCTCCCCCTCCTGGTAGCTTCAGCACAAAGCAGCCGTTATCCTTGCCTCGTTAGATGGCTCGTGACTCCCCGCCAAGAACTGAAGTGCTTCCGCTCCTCTGTAAGCAACAGCGACAAGCGTGGTGGTGCATCTGTCCTTAAGGTCCGCTCTTTCCACGATGCTGTCGCCGGTAGCCGCGGAATGACCTCAGATACCACCTTGCAACCTTCCTCAAGTGCGCACGCCACCTCCTTGTGCCTTACGACTACCTCCACCGCTTCTTCAAGTCCACCAGACTCCGTCAACGACCCAACATGATATCGTCATGGGCAGCTGAGTTTTAAAGAACTCAATTTCGTTTTTTAAGGGGGGGCGGGGGCAAGAGATGCGCGCTCAGGCGTGTGCTTCGCACATTGCTGTTTTAGTAATGCGCTACTCTGGCCTGTTGTGCTTCTTCTTCGGCAAATATTTTCCTCGGCTTACTCGGGGGCCTTCCATTCAGCTGCATCTGGTGTGTCGCGATTCGACCCTGCATAAGGATGATTCGTTACTTTCTTTTTAAAGACGATAGTCTTCCTTGGGCACCTTCCACGCAAAAGTTTTGGTCTGTCTGTCTGTCTGTATGTCTGTCTATCTGTCAGTCCGTCCGTCCGTCCGTTCTTCCGTCCGTCCTTAACGGTTCCCTAGACGACGCCGAAGTGGCCAAACAATAATATTTGCGAGATGTTTCAGCAAGCGAACGAAGGAAAAAGGACAGGGTAGATGGAAAGAGCGCTGACTTTCAACTAACTTTATTTCACAGATTGGCAAGAATATGTACATCTAAAAAAGGATGATTACGGAGCATGAAGGTAAAATGCAAGCCTAATTTACACATCAGTAACAAAGCACGTGTGACGTGTCCTATATTGCCTCAAAGCCCAGCCAGGTAATCACGTTTAGCCTGTGATAAAGCAACCGAGGAAGTTCTTACGCATTTATCTCCTAGTACGTGTATTTTTTCGGCTTCGATAATTTCTTGGGTGAGCTAGTCCCTGTGCCTTGCAACTATAGAGCACTGATCAAAGAGGGGGGTGCACCCACAATCTCGGCAATTAATGCCAAGATGCCCTTGTAGCACATAGTGCAAATTGTTCCGGTGTTCTCGGAGGTGGTCATTTATGCACCTGCCAGTTTGGCCGACATAGATGCACCCACACGTCAGTGGAAAAGTAAACAACTTCCACTATGCATGGGACGTAGCGTGTCCTGTGCGCGACAGAGCACGAGGCATAATTTGCGCAAGGTGTATTGACCCGTTTGCAAAGCCTCTGCAATTTTTTCCAGTGCAGAAAAAACCACAAGAACGTTGGCGTCTCGAGCGATCTTTTTAGCCTGTGTGAGATGTAGTGCACGTAAGGTAGTACGGCAGGCCGGCTCTTTCTGACACTGTTTCGCTCATCCGGTTTGTCGCCTCGCTTCACGACAGTGACAAGCTTTTCTGCCACCGAAACGAGAACATGCGCGGGGTAATCAGCTTTGGTGAGACGCTCCACTTGTAGAGCAAAGCTGCGGTGTACCATGTGGGGGCAGGACTTCTTCAAAACGTTGGCAAGGCAGAGATAGGCAACGCCCCGCTTGATCAGTTTAGAGTGAGCTGAGCTGAAGGTCAGAAGTGGCTTGCCGCTTCTTGGTTCATACATCCAGCAAACATGTCGGGATTCTAGCAAAAGCTTTCAATCTTGAAACTTCAGGTTGTTATCAGTGGATGATTCATAGGTTAGAACTAGTGGTTTCAGGCACTCTCGGAAAACAGTCAGCACGTCAGAGTAAATGGTCGGAAAATTGTGACTTTAACATTTCAACAACACTAAATAGTCATCAACCAAACGTCAAACTCTAAAGACTACAGAGTCATCAAGCTTGTGTGACAAGACACAATCATGATGTGCTAGAAATATATCACTGAGAATGGGTGCCAAACATGAACCAATACATTCTCCACTTTTTTGTAAGTAGTTTTTGTCTTCCCATGATACAAAAGTGGCCTTTAAATTGAAACTCAGTAATTTTAATAAGCTGTTGTTATGAATTCCAGTACGCGTTTGGAACGCTGATGATCCGAAACGGTCTATTGACTCCTCTACACATTTAAGTAGTTGTTCATGCGGCAAAGAGTAATACAAGTCTTTAAGATCCACAGACATTGCCGGGAGTCTTGTGTTAGTTCACCCAATAATGTCAATAACAGCGTCAGAGTTGTTGACAAAAAAGGGTCGTCTAATGTTACATTTTTTAGCTTTTTCTGCAACAAAAGTGCTACCATCTTCTGCAAGGTCCCCCTTTCTGTTAGTTGGGGTGAACGCTCTTTCTGTCTACCCCGTTCTTTTTCCTTTGTACGCGCACTGAAACATCTCGCAAATATGACTACGCACCAACTAGTCCAAGCTTCCACTCTTGTGGACCAAACAATGCTCTACACGGCCGACTCCATCCGCAGCACCCACCAATATTGCTCAAGGCTCAGCGTTCATACTTGTGCGATTGTCAAATCAAAAGCAATTATTGCACATATCTGGGCACCATAACAACACGTCAATATTCTGTGTGTCTCTTACTAGAAAAGGCATGCATAAGTAATCATAAGGATCGTAGCGTTTATCACGTTGCGCAGACCATGGAACGCTTGCACGAAAAGGCAAGTGTTGCCAATTCTTTGCTAAGAAGACACAGTGGTGGCAACTACCCGTTGCCTTGAGTTCTATACCTTATCACCTCCAAAACGAGCGCGCGGGGCGTGCGCGCTTTGTTTGCCAAGATAACTGCCAGACAGCGCTCATGTCTTACGTGTGACATGATTTGATGCACTCGTTCGCCTTCGCTGCACGCCCGAGGCACTCAAACGCGGCGCCTTCAGAATACCATTCACCAATTTTCTTGCGCAGAACATCAAAAAAACTTTATTTTGCTCTCTCTAGGCGCAAGACTATCATCTTTTGAAGATATTTACAGTGTAACATGCAGATGCGGGGCCAATTTATTATCTCTGACCCTTTTTTCTTTTTACATATATTTCTCTCCTTACACCCTTACTCCTGTACACTACTGCTGAGGTGTCCTCTCATGCAGAGTCTGTTTCGGGGTACACTTTTGTTTGCATAACCCAATTCGAAACAACTTCCCCCCCCCCCCCCCCCCGAGTTGAGTGAGCGGTGAATGTTGGAGACAGGGAGCGGACGCGCATGCGCAATGAAGCTCTATAGCCTAGGGAAGGAATGCTTAGAAAAGAGAGAGGGAGGGTCAGCGCAGACCAGCAGACGCTGCCTGCATTGGCATTGTGAGGCGAGAGAGGGAGAAGTAGACGCATGCGCAAGGGAGCGTGAATGCCAGGATCAAGCTCCCTCATAAGATGCTACGCATGAAAATGAACACGGGCCGGGTACACATAAAATAGGTGGGATACCCACTGCTCATGTAGGGTAACTGATCGGACTTCAAACAAAGGCAAACACGTGAGAGGGTGACATTATTAGGTGATCAGAAAGCACAAGACTGGATTCGGGAACCTGGGAGAGACATTTGCGTAGCAGTTGGTGCACTCAGGCTGATGATTAGGTTGGTATGTGGGGTTTAACGTCCCAAAACCGTCATATGATTATGAGAGACGCCGTAGTGGAGGGCTCCGGAAATTTAGACCACCTGGGGCTCGATAACGTGCGCCCAAATCTGAGCACACGGGCCTCCTTCATTTCCGCCTCCATCGGAAATGCAGCCGCAGCTGCCGGGATCAGGCTGATGATTACTACGACAACGTTGATAATGATGAAAAAAATTGCCCGCAGCTTCCCTCGGGGGAACACTGAGGAGGATGCGGACCATATAATTGGTTAACGGGGTGTTAAAGTGCGACTTACTTGGGTCGATGGCTAAATTGGTTAACGTGGTTGTGAAATGTGGTGTTAAATTGCGACTTACTTGGGTCGATGGCTAAATTGGTTAACGTGGTTGTAGGAGGGGATGTTAAATGAGTGAACACGTACACACGTATGCGAAAGGGCGGCGCTGGTCGAAGGGACGTCGATCATTGTGTTTGTGGATTCGTTGGAATTAATTTCACCGCTACCTTGGACGTCGACGCGCCGTACAAGCCAACCGACGAGCGGCAACTGAGCGAGCGAGCGCCGACCTTGAGTATATATACAGCACGACGGCGCATGCACTGTCAGCTGTTGAATGTTCTCGAAGCGCGACGCCACATGCGCGTCCACTGGAGAATCAGGAGAATTGTAGATGTCGAACGCGGTGTGTAGAGGAGGAAGGGTGCACAGATGGTGGAGGAGTGAAGCGCGCGCGGTGTGTAGAGGAGGAAGGGATGCACAGATGGTGGAAGAGTGGGCGACGGCGCGACGGCGCATGCGCGCGCGTCAGCTGTCGAATGTTCGAGAAGCGGTGTGGACGGCGCGGACGGCGCGGACGGCGCACTACAAGGCGCGAGTATAAGATGCTTCCGCATCTAAAATTTCTGTTCTGAACGATTCGTTTACATGAAAAAACGAAATATAATAACGCATACTTCAAAGGTCATCTTTTTAACGTAGGTAACAAAGTTCACACAGGGCGTCTAATGAGCCCAGTTGGCAAACATTGTGTTCAGTTTTTTAAGAACTTTTGCATGAATACATACCGGAAGACAACATTTAAAATTGTGAAAAATAATACAGCTTTCATTATGAGTGGTACGTGATTTCCACAGTTCAGCAGTTGTCGGGGGTTTCAGGCGTCAATCTATTTGCTTAACCTGCAAAAAGATTTATACAATATGAAACAAAACACTAAAATTCAAGTCATTTCATTCACAAACAATTCATACTTAAGTTCAGTCACTTGCTATTGATTGACAGTTCATTCACTTGCCTTAATGATAATTGGAAGCATTGTGTGTTAGGTGTGTATTGGTAGTTTTCTTTTCGTTCATTTCAGTTAGTCGCCCTCACAGTCTGCATACTTAGCTTGTTTTAAGATCAAAGCTTATAGTTAGATCATGAAGAGGGCTGATGCGCAGAGAAACGGTGACCATATTGTTGCCATAGCACCAAACCGTACATGCACTGACGGCACACCGCCACCATGAAGTCGGTGAAGAAGTACCTACAACCTAATACCACTATTTAGTCTCTTCGCTGTCTCAGTAGGACCCTAAATATTCTTCTTGGCTATGCTCCAACTTACTCAACATTGCACTCTGCGTTCTTCCTCCTTCGAATGCTTGCTTTGTATTTGTGTCACGGCCATTTTTGCAGCGAAAGGCCCTCTTCAGGTCACTCGCAGTTGCACGTTTGTCCACCGGCGGCGGAACCACTGCCGCCGCCGCCGGCGTTTGTAATCACATCGTGCGAAATTAGAAAAAACCTTGCACCAGTGCTTGCAATTTGTCAAACTTACCTTAGGCCGGCATGAATTAACACCAATGGCACTGTGGGGCTCGTAGCCGGGTCCGCTGTATGCAAGCCCAGTATTCGACCACTCAGCTACACCGGTGCTTGTGAGTTGCTGTCAAACTTGCCTTAGGCAGGCATGACGTCAAGAAACCAATCGCGTTAATACGGCTAATAAAGCGTTTTTTGACAGCGAAAGAAGAACCCGTAGTCGCACAGTGCGAATAACGCAACGAGTGGGCCGTCCAATGCTCCAACCCTTTACAAAATCTTGTTCTTGTTTCCCTAATAACTGTGGCGCATATCCACTTCAGCCTTAATTTATCGTCGTCGTCAGCCACTGCATGGACAATTGGCACAAAATTCCTTGCGAGTGTTTAGCGGATACCATGCTTCTCAGAAGGATGATCAAAAATAGCATAGTGAATACCGGCCTACCACCAAAAAACTTATTATTAATTCCCTCGTGGGTACGAAGAAAGTGCGCTTGCAGTAGTTAACCAATCAGTATTTTGAAAAGCTTTTGAAAGGCCGCTCTTCTGGCTTTCGCTGTGACTGTGCTGCACCTACCAAGCAGACCTGGCTTTTTTTTTGGTATCCGAATTTTAAATGCGAAGCATTTCTTAGCAAACTTCAGCGACTTTAACGTATCTATCTACTATCTATCAAGCCACCTACGACTTCTAGCTCTCCTGACCATTTAGATAATGGTATCAATACCAAACTTGGTATGGCATAACATGACTGCATGGAGAACATAATTTCACCAGTCAAAACATGAAAATTATGACATGTATATCATGAATGTCATGATTTACATTTAATGATCCTGCAGCTCTCGCGGGGTTTTGTTCATTTAGCATGTTGCAAAACTAGTATGGTATGAAATGATTGAATGGCGAACACAAGCGACTGCAAACATGATAAGCAAACATGATAAACTTGAGATGCGTGTCATGTAACAACATGGCTATAGGCTACGCTCATGATGAGCTCGAGGCCACTTCACTAGCTTTAGATGTACCAAACGCAGTATTACGCGACGCGAACGGATGACATAAGTAAATGACAGACACAAACTTGATAATCACGACATGCGTGTCGTGTAACGCCATGACTGCGTTGCACACTAGTGATCCGCTCACTGCCGTTTAGCTAGCTTAACATATGCAAAATTTGGTATTACGTGACACCAATGGATGACAAAGGATGATGACTGGTGCAAACATAATTATCATGAGCTGCGTGGCATGTGAGGACATGACTACATGCCACAGTCAAGGTGCCGATACATTTCAACGTGGCGCGGTGCGGGTGCTCACCAGCGTTCATTTCGTCGCGTCACGCCAGCGTCGCCACGCAAGGCGCCGGTCCTGATATATACTCGCAGGCGCGCGCCGCGCTGCGTTGCTTTGACGCATGCGTGTTTTAGCGCGTCTGGCGTCCCTCCGTCATGAAAAGCATCGACGCAGCATGTCGCAAGTTGCGCCGGTTGCCGTCGGGCCACACCGACGGACGCTGGTTGCGCCAGTCACACCTGGCGTCAGTCTACAGAGTACTCCCGTTTTGCTAACGTAGCGTCGCTGTGCCCATAGTGCGCCTCAGGCAGCGGTACATAAGAGTATATTGGGTCCTTCATGATGCGCTCGTGGCCGTTTCGCTAGCTCCACGTATACGAAATTTCGTGTTACGTGTGACGTCAATGGATGACAAATGTATATGACTGGTGCAAACATGATAATCGTTACAAGCGTGGAATGTAAGAGCATGACAACATACCACGCTCATAGCGAGCTCGCGGCCGTTTCCTTAGCTTAACATATACTAAATTTGGTATCACGTGACGTGAATATATGACAAAGGTAAACGACACATTCAAACATAATAATCATGACACGGTAGTCATATAAGGCATCTCTTACCTCCACCTTGTAACATTGTGCTGATTTTAGAGTGACATATCAACCTTTCTCATTCGTGCTTCGCATATTAGCGATTGGCACAGTACGTAGGATCTGCCTTTTTTTGTATCGTGATACATTCTAAAATACCTTTGTATCTCTGTAGAGAATTGTTTTAAGGTGCTTCTTCTACAATGCGATACTTCACAGGGGAGGAATAACTCGTTACTTTTTTCTTGAAAAAGGGCTCACCTCTTTCTGAAGGTTGAAGGAATACCTGTGTGCTACACTAAGCAAAGATACGCCACTGGTTACCGACACTGTGAGAAATACTAACGGTTCCCCTCAAGCAGGAACTGGCCTATGTAATGATGCACCTGATGCTGTGATAGAAAAATTACGGAAGCCGAAGTCGTACGCTGCGGATTAATGTTACAGATGTTAGAGGTAAATGAAATATCTCCAGGGCAGCTGTTTGGAATTGTTGGTTTGTCATATTACAAGGTTAAAACACATAAGACCAGCACAGAGCAGACGCATGTGACGCCCAAGCACTGCGCTCGTATCAATTCAAGCCTCTTCTCTGTCCTTGTCCTATGCGCTCTCACCCTACGTCATGACACAACCATATGTTTTCTGGGCGGCAAGTCATTTCAGAGCCTTGTGTTGACGCTGAGCCGACGCTGTCTAATTGACACCCCATTTTAGACGCGGCTGCTTGTTAAATGCAACAATCATCTGAGCCATAATAAAAATGTGCGAAGAAAAACAGCACCATCTTTTCTAGCATTGCTTTGTCTGCTAGCACTGCACAGCAGCTGTGAAGAAACCACTTGATATTTGCAATTGAAGACGCTTAGCAAGCGCTTTTGTCGTAAAAACACGGCCTATGGGCCACGTAGCTGTCGACGCCGGATTGACTTAGTCTTCATAGCTAGTAAGAATGGTCAGTGAATTGACTGGGACCGATCGTCGCAAGATCAAGAAAAACTATGTAAAGTTTCTGAAAATGAAGAAGCTTGCAGTGGTCACGCAAGACTTCAAATAAAAAATCTGGTCGATTCTATGGCTATAGTTGGCGAAGAAATAAATTGGCAGCATATCCATGGATTGAATGATAGAGAGTGGGGCGAAGCATTCGTCCGTCCATTTGTTCTTGCTTCCGTCCGCCCCTGCGTCCGTCTGTGTGACCGTTCAGGCGTCCATACGCCCGTCCGTGCGTGCGTCTGTTCATGCGTCCGTCTCTACATTCGTCCATGCATCCACCCCTGCGTCCGTTCATGCATCCATCCGTGCATCTGTCTGTGTGTCCGTTCGTCAATCTATTCAACACTCTAAGTACCACCATCTCGCATCTTTTCATCATATATTCCCCACTTGGAAGTACCGCCATCCAGCGGACATTCCAAGGACTAAACGAGAGGTGGCACACGCACACTTTCTTATGGCTTGCGCTTCGGGTCTACTTCCCACCTTTAACCACCTCGTTCATGGTATATACTAGTTCACTGTATTCATGGCACTGCGGCCGAAAGCTCGCTAAACCTTTCTAAAACCAAGGAGGTTACACCCAGAGAGTATAACGTAGCAACCTTTTCCTGTCAGATAGTGCTCAACGTACATGCCAATGGCTGCTAATGGGGATCGCAGCGTGTGCGTTATCTAAAAGCCGAAGGCTCCTGTTTCTCATTCCCCATTAACAGCCATTGGCGTGTACATTGAGCATTAGTTTTTATTGTTCAACAACGCACAGAAGAAATCTCTCACTGGCACCACCTTGGAGGTCAAATTGTTACACTTGTTACATACTACAACGGTTACGACGGACGAACGGGTGCCGCTATAAGGCCGCGTTCACACTGAGCATTCCGGCCGCCGAAAGTGCTCCGAATCCGATTCGGCGGCGGCGAGATCCGCCGAAAGGGCCCTGTCCGCGCCGATCGCTCTCGGACCGATTTTTGCGGTGTCTGCCGCCGAATCGGTCACCGCGGACCAATAGGAGCGCTAGTCAAGGAATTTTGAAAAATGGCGGCCAAGCCCTAATCACTTGTTATGCTGCAGTGCACGTAACTAGATGTTGAAACCAACGGGAGTTTAACCTACTCTGTGCCTACTGCGCCTCCATATTTCATGAAAGAGGTGACGGAGCTTGCTGTTGGCGTGACCGAGCTTGTTGCGGTCTTGCAAAGCAAAACGAACCCACCAACGCCGCTTGCGTCAGTGGTTTTTCTGCTCTTCGTGCATTACAAGACAGCGACTTGCCAGCAAAGTAAGCAGCACTGTCTTTTCTTGCTTCTTGCGTACGAGAATCATCAAAGTATACACCACTGGATAGCGTAGTAGCGTTTGCGAGCCGCGACAACAACCAGGTGACAGCGCATCCATCCCGCGTTCGCCCCGTAGTAGATGGCATATTCGGCGGCACGGGGCGCGTCCAGTGCGAACGACGCTGTGTTTCGGCGGCAGGGGAATTTCGGTCGCTGTAGAAAGCGGTTGTTTCAGTGTGAACTAGGCTTTAGGAGCTTCACGTCGGCTGCTGACTCTGGTCTGCAAGTGCTAAGGACGTCCCTGATCGTTCTACGTCAGGGGCGTCCGTCAGTAGGAGTTATGGTGCCCGTAGCGTCTTGGACGCCTTCAAAGGCGCTTGTCTTCGACGTTGTTGTCCCTACGGGGACGAGTGCCGAGACCGTCGTTGATGCGATGGCCTCAATAGTCGGCCTCTCAGAGGTATACTGCGTGCAGCATCAGGGAGCTCGAAACTTCGAAGTCACCGTGAAAAGCATGGCCTCCATGTCTCTAATCGTCAATGCTAGCTGCCTGGTGATTGGCGTCGAGCGTGTTCAAGTCGTTCGCGTTGGCCCACAAGTGACCAACGTCGACTGCCTGTTCCTGCCATCGTTCGTCTCAAACGAAGCTCTCGTCCAAGCGTTATCCCCATATGGCAAGGTGCTCACTGTCACCAGTGGTTTAATGAGCGGGCGACGCGGCGTACTGACTGGAACGCGGTATGTTCGATTGGAGATGAACGCCGCTAATCCTGTGCCGAACTACCTGCGCATCTCCGGTCACCGTGCTACGTTTGACTACCATGGTCTCCAGCGTGTATGTTGAAGACGCGGCTCAGGGGACCATCTACGAGCCCAGTGCACAACACCGTATTGTGGTCGCTGAGGTATGCACGGTCACGTTAGTGAAGGATGTGACCGCCCATGTCGACGCTGCGGGGACGGTCACCCAGCTGTGGTTTGCCCTGTCCGCCGCTCTTACTCAGACGCCGCCGCTGGTGCCTTTCCACCAATGACACCGGCAACGGAACCAACTACCGACTCGGGGGACGCGGAGGAGGTCACCGACGCCGTGCTGCCCTCACCCTTACAAGTTCCTTCTAACAAAGCGCACAACGAAAGCGCGATTGTTCATGCGACGCTTGGCGTGTCGGCCTCCCCGCTGGTGCAGGAACCATGCGCTTCGAAAAACGCAGCGCACTGCCCTGCAAATGGCGTCAGCGTCTCTTCTCTGACGCCACTTGATATTTGGTGCGCAAATGACCTCAGTTTTCCGGCTGCTTTTGTTGAAGTTGACCCTACGAGCACTGTTATTTCGGAAAACAGTGGCGAAAATACCACAGGCTCTTCTGTTACGGCCGCTCCGACCATTCCGACATCGCGTCGTACACGTAAAAAATCGCCCACACAAAGGGTGCCTACACTGGCCTGCCGAGACGTGGACAGTGCTGCCAGCATCAAGGATGTGGATCCAAGCTTGCCGGCGGCTCAGTTCCTACCTCCTCGGGACACGTCTTCGGAAAACGGCTTCAGCCTGGGACTGGATAGTAGCATCCGACTGCATAGCCTTGCCGATTTTGACGTCGAAATGGGAGCTCCACGTGAAACAAAGTGAGAGCACACTTTCAGCTCTTGCTCCGATGAACGCAGTGATGGCCGTGGTAAATCCCAACGGTCCAAAAAACCTCGACCCTCTTCTGGAGGGTCGAACAGTGCGTTGTAATTTGGTTGAGCAAGGGTTCCCTGGACACTTTCCAGCACACCGTCTAGAACTATGCGTCCAGGTTAGTCTTTACTTTTTATCATTGCTACTACACTGCATATTATTTCATTGAACGTTCAGGGTTTTCACAGTCCGGCAAAGCGGGCTGAAGTGATTAGTGTTGCCCGTGCTGCAAATTGTGATGTTTTGTGCCTCCAGGAAACAAATTTCTTCTCGCTATCCGACGTGCTTGCTTTTAAACCAAAGTTCAATCTAGATTGTTATTTCTCTTTTGCTACATCTCGTTTTACGGGAGTAGGTATTATTATTTTTAACCGAGCTCTGTTAAGGGATAATCATGCTTTTTACGATGGCGTGGGCAGGGTTTTGGCTTTAGACTGTAGCTACTTTTTTTTTCAGATTAAGGATACTGTGTGTGTATGGGCCAGCGCAAGCTAGACAGTCTAATGACTTTTTTAGAGACCTGGATGTGTTTTTTTCGTGACGGTCGTGATGTCATTCTAACTGGCGACTTCAACTGCGTTCTAAACACTCGAACCGATGTACAAAGTCCTGGCTGAGGCCGGTCTGCTTGGAATTCACGCGAGGTGCGTCGCCTTGTCCACCACTTTTCATTACTAGACGCGCACAATGTAGTGCACGCAAATACATTTGTTTGGACCTGCTGGATGATCCTCCAGCAGGCTCGACTGGGCTTATATCCCAAGAGCGTTAGAGGCGTTTGTCTCCGATTTATGGGTTCCGTCCTTCCCACCCTCTCTTGTGTACGTATCTGACCATCGGCCTATTGTCTTGAAGCTCGAAGTTCCTTTTTTTTTTCGGAAAAGCCATGGCGTCTTGATGTTCGCGTCCTGCAGGACGCACGCTCAAGATCAGATTTGTCACGCGCAATACGTGCGTTGCTCACAGCGTCTGGTCCTGAAGATTGGGATGCGCTTAAAACACAGTGGCTCCTGCGCTGCGCAGTAGAGGGGCGTTCGCTTCGTCGACGCGTTTCTGAAGAGCTTGCTGATACTGGGATGAAGTTACGCATTGCTTTGCGCGCCGACACGCCTTCTCCTATGATGCGAGCATGGCAGCGTGAACTGCGTGAACGCTTTCAACGCTTGACTGCTGCTTCGTCCCTGGCGGTAGTAGCTTGGCGCTGTAGACACAACCCTTGTGCACATCTCGATGTGCTGCGCTACGCGAGACATTCGTTTTTTGGGCAATCAGAGCCATCTGTCCCTATAACAGCACAAATACCACCTGCGCAGCGGCTTCCTACGCGTGATCAATCTGTTTTCTTGACGCATTTTGAAGCAATGTCGTGTTCGCCCATGCGGACAAACTGTGATGAAACACCGCCAATGCTTAGTAGTTTGCCCCGTATTCCTCAAGAAGCTGCGGATTGCCTGCACATCCCTCTGTCGGCTGAAGAGGTAAAGGCAGCACTGAAATCTATGAAACGTGGAACGGCCCTAGGGCCAGACGGTTTTCCTGTTGAGTTTTACTTGACATTTTGGGATGGGATTGGTGCTACCTTTACCGCGGTAATCCGGCGATTCTACGAGGACGGTGTGTTTCCTTAAGTTTTTGAGATGAACGCATTGTGCTTATCCCAAAGGGTGATGCTTCCTCTGTTAATCCTGAAGATTGGAGACCTATCACGCTCCTCAACGTTGACTATAGTTCAACGTTTGAGGGGTCTGTTGAACACCCTGGTAGGTCATCACCAGACTTCATCAGTGCTTGGACAAGAAATACACAGCTTGTCATATACCGCATGGCATATCATAGCCTATACTCTGTCGCGATCTGCGCGTGGTATCCTTGTGTCTTTGGACCAGGAAAAAGCGTTTGACTGACTAGAGCACACGTATATTCTTATGTGCTCACAGCCTTCGGCTTTTCTCATTCGTTTGTGGAAATGATTAAAATACGTACAATGGTCTGAAAAGCACACTAGTTCTGAATTGCTGGGAAAGTGCCGCCTTTTCCATAACACGTGGGGTCCGTCGGGGATGTCCATTATCTCCTGTGCTATTTGTCCTCAGCCTTGAGCCATACTTGCGTGCTCTTGACGCGGATTCACGTGTCCGGGGTCTTGCGCTTCCTGGTAGCGGTGTCGTTAAAGCCACAGCTTTCGCTGATGATATAACCTTGTAGCTTTCAGATGAAGATAGCCTTTCACGCAGTCTGCGTGTATTTTCCCAGTATGGCGACATTTCAGGTGCAGCGTTGAGCATCTCCAAATCCCGGCATTTCTTCATTGGCTCTCCAAACACCAGGCTTACTGCCGGTTTTACCATTCAGCCGGCCGCGTCCCTTCGTATTTTAGGTATTTTATACAACCACTAAGGCATTTGCGAATCTGTTTGGTTAAACGCTCTCGAAGAAGTAAGACTGAAAATTCAGGATGGTCAGAATTTCGACTTCCCGCTTCTTGAGCGGAGGTACCTAGTGCAGACTGTATTTTGCGGTCGCATTTGGTACCTTTCTCACGTCGTGCACCCATCCTTACGTATCGTGCGATCACTGCAGTCTGCCTTGTGTTCCTTTTTTTGGTCAGGCGGCACTGAGTTGGTCTCTCGCGCGGCACTGGGACAGCAGCGTTCTCAGGGAGGCTTTGCTTTTCCTTCAGTGTCCATACGCTGTCGGCTGCTGGCACTGCGCTTCCTTTTACGTCTAGTGCAAGGGAAGGAATCTCCTGCGCGAGCACTTGCATATTACTTTCCGGGTACTCACCTTCGGCATTTGATGCCTAATGTGCCACTTAACAGGGGGCCGAAGTCAATAACACTTCCTTTGTTTTATGCAACAACTGTTGCATTTTTTCGCCATGTCAAGTCGAGCTGTCGTGGCATAGATGTTTTGAACAACCACATAGTTGAGACAACTGCTGCTGTGTTGCTTCCGTTGGTCCCACCAGTCCGCCGTGCTCGCTCTAGGCGGGTGTCGTGGAGCACCTTAACGGCTTCTTTTCTCCCTGAACACCTCCGGGACTTCATGTAGCGCCTGGAATGAGGTGTGCTTCCCACTCTCGACCGCCTCGAAAGGTGGAGAATAGTCCAGTCAGCGACATGTCCGAACTGCTCCCGTCAGGAAACAAATCAGCATTTTCTAACGCATTGTGTCATTGCTCGCGTTTTTTTGGAGAGCCGTACATGCCGGATTTCACTGCCTCAGAGTAAATCGCTTCGTTTCTTCTAGGCGTTGTTCGCGGGGCCGCTTCGCTTGTCTTCTCATTGTTGCCGGCTCTTTCTGCCTCTGGCGCGACCGCTACGAGGAGGTTGCAGCAGGCGGCCGCCGCCGCGCGCTCTACCCGATCCTAGAACGATTGTACTCGGAGCTGCTGTCTGTTTTGTCGGAGGAGCTCTTCTTTCTCGGTGAAGGGGAATTTCTTCAGCACTGGTCCTGCCCTTTTGTGTCGGTCTATGACGGATGAGCGAAACTTGTCTTTCGGCCGGCCTGGTATTGGTAGGCTGATCTGTCGATGCGCCGGCAGAGATAGCATGCCAACATGTAAATATGCAAAATGTACATATTCATGTTTTATTTGTGTCTATTGTTTACCTTAAAGTATTTTTTGTGGTTGTGTTTGTGTGAACCATCGAATTTACATGTTCTTTCAACGTCATCTGATATCCATGTTCATGTAAATGTTGTCTGTTTTGTCATCATCGTTAGAGTATGTCTAAGAAGGAAATGTTATGTTGAGTGTTATTGGCGTTTGTGCCAATCAATTTATTCTAAACAAAAGCTCGTATAGGAACCTTCTCGACATTGTTTTACCGGTACCACTTTACGGAGCTTTTATGCTGCTGAACGGAGTCAAAATGTACTGGGCCAAGTAAAAAAAGAATGACTGTCCCATCCAGTTCAAAATCATTTTACTTTAAGGTTCGTACAGGAACTTCAGAAGTTAAAACGCGGATGCAAGGAAGGGGACTGTTTGTACAGTGGAGAACGCCCATTTTTCTCTGTCGTAAACCTTAGACCATCAAAATTGTCTTTCTGGATTATTGAGAAGAGGTGTTCTTCTGGAACATTCTGCAAAGAACTATCAAAAATTATTTATCTAATGCTAGCTAGTGATCAGGTTTTTACTAATTACTAAAGAAGATAATGGAGCACCTTATGAAATTGTTGTATTGCTCGTCCTTGACAGTATTTGGAAAAAGTACATGGCAGTCCGCCATGCCGACATCAACACACTTGCCATTCGTGAATATTTCCGCCAAATTACCAGGAAGTTTATCGAAGAGTGTAAAACTAAATATCCAATTCAACATTGGTACGAACATTTTTAGCCACCTATTCGTATGAAAAAATTCAAGTCACTATGTAACCATTCCATTCGTGACCTTTGTTTGTACTGTGTACACACTGTATTATTATTGTATGATACGCAAAAGTAACAAATAAAAAAAAGCTAGCGGAACGACCACGAGTGCACCATGAGCGTAGCATGGAGTCAGGACTCGTGACTTACATGACATGCACCTCATAATTTCTACGTTAGGGTCTGTCTCTTGTGTTCGCCATGCAGTCATGTCATATCATATCAGTTTTGCAACATGTCATGTGGAGAAAACCACTGCAAGAGCAGAAAGACCATGAAATGTAAACTATGACGTTCGTGACATACATATCTTCATAGTAATGTTATGACTAGTCAATTGCGCTCGCCATACAGACATGTTATATTATATCAAATTTGGTATTGATAATATTAACGAAACGGCCAGGAGAGCGAAAAGTCGTAGGCAGATAGATAGATAGATAGATAGATAGATAGATAGATAGATAGATAGATAGATAGATAGATAGATAGATAGATAGATAGATAGATAGATAGATAGATAGATAGATAGATAGATAGATAGATAAGCTCAATGACGCCGAAGATTGCTATGAGCTGCTTCGCAATAAAAACCGGCTGCTCGCGCTGCACAATTGCTCACTGGCCATCTCGTAATCACCTTTTCATAAACGCCTTCCTGGGCGCCGCCATAGCCCTCCTTGGGCTGTGCAAATCGGCGCGTCTTCTCAGAAATGCACTGCCAACGCTGTGTCTTTAGCATTTGTACTACCGCACACAGCCCATCATGGCGGTATTTTTTCCTTCCTGTGAAAAGGTGTATAGGCACCGTCAGCTTACTAGAAGCAGCGGTGTTGCTGGCACTAGGCCATCCTACGTTTGCGGACGTTGGCCGTAAGGGGACGCAGAAAGCAGATTCGTGAACGCGTCCCCTTGTATCCTTGCTCCACTCCACCCGCTCACACGGGCAGGGAGATGCGGACATCGTGTTCCATTTTGACTGACCCAATCCAATAATACCTTTATTTTCCACTAGGCATTGCGTTCTGGCGCTAAAGTCACACTATAAAACTCGACTGCATGGTGCCTACATATTGGCACTGGTTCCTGACCTTCAAGGTACTGCACGTAGACGATCTTTACTGTACGTTGTCCAACAAGTACAATGCGCAGCGTCCGCGTCACCTCAAGGCAGACTGTGGGTCTCTGTGTCCAAACGGAGTCTCTTGTATCTCATTACCCATTATCAGCGATTTGCATGTTCCAGTAGAAAACACCGTTTCATAACTGCATGGTTTTCGCCTCACCGGGTTTCTCTACAATGCAATCACACATTGAGTACCAGCGTCAATGGCGCCGCCAGTGTAAGCGTTAGGGCCCTCTGCTTCGCATCTACGCATGCTTCCCTTTGACGGGAATTAGGCAGAAAACACATCGACTGTCACGAGGTCATTAAGAAGTTCACTTTGGCAGAGACTCTCATGCTGGTAAAATGCTTGAATACAGATTAAGTACGTTTTCCGGACAATGGTAGGTACGCAAGTATGCTGTCTTCGTCGCCCAAAATGTATATTCACCGAAACCTAATTTATGCGATCTCACTTACGCTTCGGTAAAATTAACCTTTTGTGGTGCTCATTGCACAATTGTAAACACCACTCGGTCTGGGAATTTGTAACTACTACATGATATAAACAAGAACCGAGATATATGTTTGAACCCCCGGTCTCTCACCACATAATAAGGTTGTGTTCGTTTATTTAATTTTGAAGTTTAGTGTTGCATATTATTTCTGTGCTGAAAGTACATTCACTTTTCGCAATTTGTTCATAATGTCGCTTCCTGCAAGCCACGTGAAAAGCCTGATCTTTTCAGCAGGAAACGAAAAATACCAAAAAGCACTTTGCACCATACATCACATTTTATTTATGCCGAAATGGAGTTTGGATTGACCTCATAAGAAATTGCAGAAAGAGGAATGTGGAAGCTTCAGGCGAAACGTTTTAATAAAGAACGGTTGAGTAGAGCCAAGAATTAGATAATTAGGCTTGTCTTCCACTAGTCTATAATGCAACTCTTTAGGTCTAGTCTTGAGAAAACAGTCTGCTTGTCGAAACCTATGCTCGACACAATCACTGTTTTACGTGTTTTCTTAATGATAACTAGTTATTGTGTATAAATAAATAACGCAGATTCATTACAATGACACGCATCAATTAACAAATGTCAAACTTTTGCTTTAACTTAAGGCTGGGTGCCTTGAAACAACGCTATATCAAAAGGACACGTTCACAGACAGTACCCTCTAGGTGACCCTCGAAGTGTTACAGTGAACTATCACCGCAGCACGCGTGTTTTCTCTGAACACGTGAGTTATGTTACACGCTACGAAGAAATCGGCATTTATACACTCCGTCGAGAATGGGACACCGTGTGATGTAAATAAACAGGAAACCTGCAGTTGTCCAACAAAGCATGCTTTACTTTTGACTTCTGTGGTGAATAAAAAATACTTTGTGTAACTAGTTTTATGAGACAATTCTTGTCTAATGGCTATCCAAGTGCTTAAAAAGTATTCAATAGAAAAAATTGTCTACCCGTTTTTAGAAAATAGCTATAATAGAAAGCATACAAAATTAGATGAAATGTTTCTTCGTTGACGAAAAAGTTTACCTCGTTAGTGGTTTGAAGGTCGGACCAGCACCTATCGGGAGAGGTTCCTCCACAAATTGAACTAACCATCATTGAATAAATGGCAGCACACGAGTGAAATATTTTACTGATCCATTGCTATTGGCACAGGGCATGTATATTCAGTTGTACAACGTACACGCAAGGTTGAGCAACCACATCAGAACAGCATTGAACGCTTGTCTGAAGCACCGACTTTGCACGCTCATTCTCTCAATCAAACGTTTTTTTCTTCTCAGAAAAAAAACGTACTTTTATCATTAGTAACTTTATTCTACAAACGGCAAAGCAAGAGTTCTTTCAGTATCTCTGCTTTGTCTTTGCGCGATTCTACAAGACTCAACATCTGTTTTTGTATCGACGTGATATGAGCTGTTCAGCCATTTGCCATGATGCTGTTCACTGATAGCTTCCCCTCTAAGTAAGTCGGTGAAAATCCTGCCCTGGACGAATTCGTATCCTATATCAAGAGCGATAGTTTTATAATGGTGTTCTGCTGCGCCAATTTTAGTCGCTTTTATGTTTCTTTTCAAAATTAGTACTTAACATGTTATTTTCTGGCAGGGGTGTCTGTTTCGCGAGGGGCTGGGTGGGTAGCGTCACTATGGGCCCCATTAATGTTTACCTTTGAACCTTCTCACGCCTAGTAACAAATGCTGAGTAGTTGGGTTTGGAAAACGATGACTTTTTCGTTGCACAGATGTCGGGTGCAGATAACACCAATGTCCTTACCAAGCCAAAGAGTGCAGCTTCTTTGGGCTATAGTAGACTTAAACGGCAGCCTTAGACAAACCCACAAAACGGGGAGTGGCAGTTCGGCTTCTTACAACCATGATTGGCCTCCGATAAGAAGCGGCACTTACTTTATAACTAAATGTATTGCAATAAACAGACCCTTTTTATTGTATCACGCGTTTAACATTGGTGGCAACCACCTAATGCATGGAAGATATCTAGTTTTTTTGGCGAAATACCACGAACCAGAACAGCCACGTTTGCGCTGAAGGCGCAGCGCAGTCACAGCGAGAGCTTGAATAGCGGCCTTTCAGAGCCTTTTGTGAACACTCATTCGGTAAATACTGCAAGCACACATGCTTGATACCCAATAGGTCAGTTTTATTAAAAATATTTGGGTGGTAGGCCAACATTGGCTATGCTATTTTTTCGTCATTCGTCCAAGAAGCGTGGTATTCGCTGAACGCCTGCAAGAAATTTCGTGCCAGTTGTTCATGCTATGGCTTATGACGATAAGGAATTATGCCTGAAGTGTGGATGCGCCATAGGTAACACGAGACAAAGAACAAACTAATGTAATGAGTTGCAGCTTTGGACGACCCACTCATTACGCTATTCACATTGTGTGACGACTGGTTGTTCTTTCGCTGTTTTAAGACACTTTATAGGTCAATTTCTTTTCCGACTTCAAGCCTGCCTAAGGCAAGTTTGAGAACAATTCCCAAGCATTGGTGTAGCTCGGTGGTAGAATACCGGGCTGGCACCCAGCGGACACGAGTTCGAGCCACACTGTGGCATTGGTGCTCGGTCAAGCCTGCCTAAGGCAAGTTTGACAAGTAACGTGTACCGGCATAAGTCAGGGGTAAAATAGAGGGATGGCACCCAGCGGAAACAACTCTGATTCCCATTGTGTCATTGGTGCTCCGCGAGGTGGTTCCGGACACCAACGGCGGCAGCCGACAACTGCGCGTGATTTGAGTTAGGATCTCGTAACACCTTTCGCTGTAAACAATTGGTAAATAACTGCAAAGCTAAAAATATCACCTTTGCATTTCTTGCAATCGGCTCGAAAGTACTCCTTGTAGCGAGGCAGAAATGGCAGATCGAAAAACTTGCGGATCTCACCAGCATAGACACAATGGTCATAGAGCGCCCAGATAATATAACATAGGCTGCCATGACATATTTAAAGGGCGTCGTCTAAACATCATAACAACAACACAGTACAGAATGTAGAGTCGAAGCATCAAAGTTCAAAATTAATTGGAATATCTGACGCACGAACGCTATGAAAACACCTATCAGTGACGTCTTGCAGTAGTGCAGCGCCTAAATTTCTCGAAGCTTGACATGTGAAGGTCAACATAACTACACCCACAAAGCCTAATGTGACAACTAATGTGCTTGAAGCTTCGATATGAGTCGTAGTCATGCAGAAATAGAAGCATATGTCAAATACAGCGCCAGCGTTACTTCGTTGAGCTGTATCATCGCTGCTGGTAATTGACAGTACATAGCCTGTAAAAGTACACGCTTGTAAGCGAGACAAAAAATGTTACGCCTTTGCAGTGTTCGTTTAGCTGACTAAAATTATAGGCGGCGCCTTCCGTAGACGTTCCGAAGCGTGTTGGGTGCATAGTTGGCCGGCACCACAAGAGACAGAGTTCTGGTCAGTCGCCCATCTCATAGGGGACACTGAAATAGACCGGAGATATTTCGTGTCGGATCTCGGCTAGTGAAAGGCCGACTGCTGACGTCTCTTGCGTTCGTTGCGTTCCAGCGACGGCTTCTTCTATCGCCATAAGCAGTCTACAGTGTGGCGTTAAGAAAAATGTTTTTGAGGTTATTTCAGTACTCTAACCAAGGTATGGGAGGCTAATATGCATAAGATATAACAGACCCAAGCAATTCGCACATAATGTGATCAGAAATATTTCAGAGCGAATTCACACAAAACACACGCGAATTCGAACTCGCAAACATTGAATTAGCAAGCGCCTACGTTAACCACTAAACCACATCACGCCACGGCGCGAGCAGTAAAATCACGGTGTGATATGGCCAACAAAGAGTCGGATCACGTTTTGACATTTTAGTGCAGTGGAGTCGTTGATTGATATATTGATATGTTGGGTTTAACGTCCCAAATCCACCATATGATTATGAGAGACACCGTAGTGGAGGGCTCCGGAAATTTCGATTACCTGGGGCACTTTAACGTGCACCCATATCTGAGCACATGGGCCTACAACATTTCCGCCTCTATCGGAAATGCAGCCGCCGCAGCCGGGATTCGAACCCGCGACCTGCAGGTCAGCGGCCGAGTACTTTAGCCACTAGACCACCACGGCGGTGCACAGTGGAATCGTTGTAACGAGGGCAACGTTCAAACAATGATACGTAAAACATCGCTGCGTTTAAAGTAGTGTCGACGGCACCTTCAACACCGACGGTTGCCAGGTGAGGGTAGTCGATATTGTCTCTAAGCCTATTCTTTTTGTTTTGAAGCAGTGCTCGGTGGTGCTCAAGAAAAAAAACCTCTGACACTCATAAGCTGCAATAGTCTTATTTGTTTCAGTTGTGGACTCTATACCCTTTTCGCAATTATTGCACAATAAAATGAAATGGGACTTGTAATTGCGCTATTTTCGGCAATATACGTACATACTAATACACGAGCACACCCGAGCAGGTGTGGTGCGCCATGCAGACTCTGAAGCTTAACTTAAACCAATAAAAAAAACTTTCACTCCTTCTAGATATTTCGCATCGAACACGTCCTTCCTCTCAAATAAACTACATGGTTCCTGCAAACTTCATATTTTTTCAATAAAACCCGGGTGGTCGAAGTTTCCGGAGCCTTCCACTAACGCTGTGCCTTATAATCATGTGGTGGTTTGGGAACAGTGAATTTCACATATCAATTAACCAAATTCTACAATAAAGTATGGCCCCCTTGTAACGCTACTCTAAAAGCAAGACTCTGGCACTGTAGGCCTCTGGCGTCTCGATCCCCCGGTGGAGTCCCGGAAGATATGCCGTTTACTTTGAATGCCACTCGTGTGATAAGTATACCTTATGAATTGGGATGGCGTTTTCTTTTAAAGCGAAGCATTTCTTAGCGAACTTTGGCCAATTTGAGCATATCTATCTATCTATCTATCTATCTATCTATCTATCTATCTATCTATCTATCTAGCCGCTTGCGTTTGGGTTCGCTTGGGGTAACACCTTTAACTCGGCGAGAACAAAAATTAGCATGGGAGGGTAAGATGGTTGACGAATACGGCGCCCTGGTCAGCGCATGAATAATGCCACAATCCCATAGCGTACGTCATCAAACAATTCCCGCCGGACGGTGGCACATACCCACGGTTGGGTATGTGCTACAGATGATTGACACTTAGTATCTACCCAGAAATTACGAGAACACAAAAGGGCTATTACCACGTGTGAGCGGGAAGCAATACCCTACGTTAGTAATGTCGACCCAAAGAAAACAGAATAAATGTAAGTGTTAAGAAAAACCAGACAAAGGGAGCTCTGCCAAACGAGGATAGCAAATTAAAAATTTGAGGCTCGCAGCAGAAATGAAACTCAAGCATTCTGCGTGGCAGCGAAGCATTCTACCACAAAGCTACTTTTCAAATAGTCGCTAATCTTCGTGAAACATCAATAGTGGTTGCAGTGCTGCCTACCCAATTTCCACTTATGTAGTAGTGTTGAGGGCCAGCATATGCTCAGAGCTGCATTAAGTTGCGCATCGGGACGATGCTTCTTTCGGAGGGAGGCAAATGTCACGTGCTTGCTCAAGAAAGACGATGGCAGTTGTGCATGTGCCACGAAGGACTACGAAATGGACGAAGAAGAAGAACTCACTTGCGCGATCTAATTAAAAAGATGGACCAGCTTCTGGTGTCTCAATCTCTACGGCAAGACCTCTGTTTTGACGTCGTGACAATATTCAATGTACACATGCTGCAACACAGTGTATCATGCATAAAATCCACGCTATTTTTGGCGGAAGTTAGATTCTTTTTGTGAGAGCACCGAGGAATTCCGCCTCAGTGCGGCCGCCATTGAGAATAATTGAAACTGCTGAATTAATTCACATGATTGCAAGGTTATCAACGCAATTATGGTCAACAATTCCGAAAGTCAGTGAGTCAGGGAAGAAATCTAGATAACGCATAAACACACAAAGAGTGATTCTTGCACTCACCGAACGGGAAGGGAGCCGCTGCGTTCAATTGTTGCCACTTCTGAAAGGGACGCTGCGAACGTTTGTGTATACACCGACAGAGGTGTGCGCTTCGCACTGGCACATATGTTCCCGATAAATATTGATGCTTGTAATATTTATTTGCAAGAATCATTCGTACTTAGGCGTTGCTTGACGCGCACTATAGAGGAATGGTTGATAACCTTTGCGAAAGCTAAAATCACGCCCCCCGTAGAAGTTTTATACCCGCAGATAATTTCAATTCGTATGGCCTATTCATAGAGCGTCGGTTGACAAATCAAGGTTACAAATAATGAGCTTGATGAAGGACGAAAAGCAGATTCCGAAAAAGTCGATCAACACAGTGTGGTAGCAATGACATGGGAGGTAGACTATGGTACACTGCTGCGTGAACGAGGAAAAAATCGCAACATAAACATGGAGTAAGTGATGGTGAGTGGGTCGAAGCGTCCGTCAGTCTGTTTGTGCATCTGTTCATCCGTCCGTGTGTCCAACCGTACGTCGATCCATGCATCCGTCCATTCGTACATCTATCTGTCGTTCTGTTCATCCGTCCATCTGCCCGTGCGTCCATTCATCTATCCGTCTGCTCTTCTGTCTGTCCGTCCGTGCGTCCCTATGTCCGTCCGTACATTCAGTGAACGCTCCAAATACCACCTCATCGCATCTTTTCATCATATATCCAATTTATAGAAGTACCGCCATCCAGTGGACATTCAAAAGACTAAACGAGAGATGGTTACCTATTACTACTACTACTACTACTACTACTACTACTACTACTACTACTACTACTACTACTATTAGTACTACTACTGCTGCTGCTGCTGCTGCTACTACTACTACTACTACTACTACTACTACTACTCTTACGACTACTACTAGATAGATACAATTTGGACGCACGACCCCCGGCTTCAGAAGCTTCTCCCCTAGAAATTGACGCAGAAAGAATAGTAGTGGGGGCATTTTCGGCTTGAAATTTCTTGGGATTAAACAGTGCGGTGAGACTAGAGCGTCCCTGAGTTTATGTATCACAAGTTATTAAGAGATCCACGTAAAGAAATTTTGTAGCAAAGAGAGGCTATCGATTTGGCGGCGCAGAAAACAGTCTGGAAACTCTGTCTCGCGTTAGAATGATAATGTTTTGTCCTCCGAAGAAGAAATGAACCTAGTTGAATGATCACAGTACTATGCCGCTTTTTCAAATAATAAAAAATTACATTTACTCATGCACGCTAAGCTACCACGACTTAAACTAACAAAACCAATCAATAAGCAGCCAAAAAGAGGTATGACACGTCGCATGAAGCATTGAAAAACAGAAGTGTTCCATTGATGCCGTCATGATTGCGAGCGGCGCTTTCACTCCTAAGTTTCAACGCACAAAAACACCCGATGAGCTAGACGGGAAGACTAGCGCTGCCTTGGGTCAATTGTTTAGCATTAAGCAATATATCTGAAAGTTGCCGGTTTGGTCCTTGTCACACGGTAAGTTGTCTTTTAGTCCGTGTAATATTTTCTTCATTATAACAGTATTGCGACCTTAAACTTCCTTGGTGCCACTTCGTTCGTATTGCGCAGTGTCTACAGAGCATTTATCTGCCTCCTGCGCATGCGCGTTACGCAGAAGTTTCTCCAGTTTCAATGCCATCATCCTGACAGTATTAAAAGTTGGACGCATGTTCCTCAAAATCGGGCTTATACCGTAGTAATAGCACGCCGCACAGTGCCCGAAAGCTGAACGCTCCAATCTGTTAACGTCGTTTGATTTACCGTGACCTTACGGGTTTGAATCCCAGCTGCGGCGGCTGCATTTCCGATGAAGGCGGAAATGAAGGAGGCCCGTGTGCTCAGATTTGGGTGCACGTTAAAGAACCCCAGGTGGTCTAAATTTCCGGAGCCCTCCACTACGGCGTCTCTCATAATCATATGGTGGTTTTGGGACGTTAAACCCCACATATCAATCAATCAATTGACCGTGACCTTAGCCAGGCTGACACTTCCCACTGCCGTACCCGAGAGTGGCATTATGTTTGGTCTTCTGTGCTTCAATGACTTCCTGTTTTTTGGGCGCGAAGGCTTTCTAGGTTGAAAGGCTTGCTAGGATGCACTGCGTCTAGAATTGTTTTTTTCAAAATGGCCGTCCGAGCTACCACAACAGCAAAGCGAGATGTCCTGTGCATGTATGGCGCAGCCAATGCCCTTCATTTGCCCAATCTTGTGCACATTGGGAGTTGCCCTCCTAGAACTTACTTAATAATATTTCTTAGAGCATGGTCAGCTTGCTAAGTGTGTGTTACAGTCATCTGTGCATCAAGGTGACATTTCACATGGCTCATCAAAAACGCGGAGGAAAGCCTCAGGTGGTTATCTTCCTTAAGCCCTTCTGCTTTGAAATCCTTCCAATGAGTCTGATTTTTCCCGCAGCATGCCCTGTACTGCCGTGCCGACTAATAACTTCAACAATCGTGCTTAGCACCTGAAGGACACGACTCCTGGTGATCTCGCTCCCAGATGACTTTCGCACCTTACTGCCTCTTTGGGAAGCATTCACCTAACATGCTTGGGTCGTCTTCGAGTTAGGCGTTGTAGTACCACTCCGATTTAGAAGGCGAGAACCACAGACCCATGTTACAAACGTGTTAATCTACGCCGCGCATCGCGTCTTGTATTGTTTCTTCAAAATGGCCATCCAACCCGCCATAGCACCAGAGGGTGATGTCGTAAGCATAAATGCAACTGCCAAGGCCCTTCACGTGCTAAATCTCGATGGCCAAGATCTGGATAACAATGTTAAAATAGCGGCGAGATAAGAGACCCCTGTGACGTACCCCTTTGCCAGACATCGCACGACACTGAGCTAAGATCACCCAGTTTGAACATCGACCTCTTACCTTAGAGAAAGGTCTGTATGAATCTCTCATATTTTCAACTAGGCCAAAGCGAGAGATCAAGCTCAGAATACACCTATGGGATGTATTGTTGGAAGCCTTTTCAGACCGAGACCAAGACTGCCCTTCATGTACCCAGTGGCTCTATTTAAATATTATGCTTGATCTGAAGCATTTTGTTCCGTTCGGAGAGGTGTAGCCAGAAGCCTATAATGTTGTTTGGGCTCTTGTCCTCATTGTGCTTAAAAAACCGATAAATGATCACATGCTTTACCCTCTTGTTGTCATTTTCTTTTTTAAATTGTTTCTTTTTTGAATCGGGAAGTCTCTCTCCAACTACTCAGTGGAGATTCGGTGCTTTTCACCAAAACAGCAGCTATTCCTTGGCTTCTAATACATGTTGTAATTTGTTATTCATTTAATTCACCCCTCGTTTTGTGTACATAAACTTGGTCACTCCTTCCACGCCTCCAGTTCACTCTAGCCAGCAAATCTTAAAATTCTCTAGAAATTCATACGCTCTTTCCTCGCCGACTTTGCATAAATGGTCGTATTCTCTGTATATGAATATGCTGGGAAGATTTCTCTCTACTTACAACTCTGTTTTAACGATAAGACGATCATTTATTAACTGTAGCCTTAGTTAGCCGAGCGAAATTCACCTAACAACCTCACAATAGTGAGGCCTTGAGTTAAATTCTTTGACACGGAATTACCAATACTCGTGGCAAAGTGGGAATCGGTAAATAACCTGAGGCCAAGGTACGCGGTGACCTGCTATACAACTTTAAAAAGTTGACTGTTGGGCGAGTTAGTGCTTTAACATAAAAACCACCGTTACATCGCAAAAAAACACGCCACTCAGGAAGAAACAGACGATGACAGACGCAAAATAGCAACTGCCAACAACCAACTGAGTTGGTAGATCTAGCCTGTTCTCGCCTGTCTCTTTATGTGTGTCGTGTTTAGTTCCACTCTGACGACGAATTTTTAGGCCTGCCAGAGGTTCTCGCCTTTTCGTGTGCTGCGTGTGTGTAACTTCATGTTCGATATTGGGCAAGAAACTTCCCACCCCACAGAAAAAGGAGGCCCTGGCCCGTCTTCGCTTAGCATCTGCCTTCGCCAACAATTAAGAAAAATATTTCTATCACCATCTAGGATAACTGCACACAATGAGAATGAATGAGCTAGTTTTAGCTCGCTACTCATATCTTCAACAGACATTATTCAGTATTGCACCTACCCATCTTTAGGTCATATATTCGATAAATATGTGCCTAATAGAGACCAAGCTGCAAACATCACTATGCAGCCTCTATGCCCTTTTTTACGTACGATCTATAGCCCAACAAAGAAAGCCTATTCACTATAGCTCTTGTAATAAGATATTCAGCAGTCGTGAATCTCTCGACCTGAGGTACGGCTGTAGGGCAGCCCTCTTTTTGAGAGACATCCTAAAAATTTTATTGCCAGATCCCAATGAGGTGCAAATACTGTTACTCACTGTCGTAATGGGAGTCATGAGCTGACTCGGCCAGCCTATATCACGGGGCCCCTCCAAAGCGGTGCGTATACTTTTATCCAGTGCCTTGGCACCCTTTTTACCTCTCAGTTTGCCTACCTTCTATTCAAAGTTCGTCGTCCTTGTGCAAGAGAGGCTTTCGCTTCTGTCGTTTCCACCAGTCTCTTTATTCTCTGCGACAGAATCTGTGATGTGTACCTGAAAGTCGAGGTCATAATTTCAGACACGCTGAGTAATCACCTTTCTCTATGGTGGCCTAGCATCAGATGGGTATCCGTGGGAACTACAGCTCTGAGCAACTCACCTACATTCTCGACTGACTCAATAAGTCACAATAAAAAATTGGCAGCATATCCACAGAGCGAATGATTGAGAGTGCGGTGAAGCATTCGTCCGATCATTCGTTTTTGCTTCCGTCTGTCAATGCGTCCGTCTGTGTGACCGTTCATGCGTCCATCCGCCCGTTCGTGCGTGCGTCTGTTCGTGCATCCGTCCCTGGGTTCGTCCATGCATACGCCCCTGCGTCCGTTCATGCGTCCATTCATGCATCTGTCTGTGTGTCCGTTCGACCATCTATTCACCAATCCAAGTAGCACCATCTCGCATCTTTTCATCATATATTCCCCATATAGAAGCACCGCCATCCAGCGGACATTCCAAGGAGTAAACGAGAGGTGGCACACGCACATTTTCTTACGGCTTGTACTTCGTGTGTACTTCCCACCTTTAACCACCTCGATTTCATGGTATATACTAGTTCACTGTATTCATGGCACTTCGGCCCAACGCTCGCTAAACCTCTCTAAAACCACGGAGTTTACGCCCAGCGAGTATAACGTAGCAACCTTTTCCTGTCAGATAGTGCTCAATGTACATGCCGATGGCTGCTAATGGGAAATGACAGACAGAAGAATTCTCACGACTTGCGCTTCGTATCTACTTCCCACCTTTAACCTCCTGTAGTTCATTCAAGGTATGTGCTAGTTCATTGCATTCATGGCACTGTGGCTCAATGCTCGCTAAACCTTTCTAAAACTAAGGAGGTTACTTCCAGCGAGTGTAACGTTGCAACCCTTTTTTGTCAGATAGTGCTCAATGTACATGCCAATGGCTGCTAATGGGAATTGCAACGTGCGTCTTAGCTAAAAGCCGAAGGCTCCTGTACTCATTCCCTGTTAGCAGCCATTGGCATGTACATTGAGTTCTACTAATTATTGTTCAACAACGCACAGAAGAAATCTCTCACCCGCACCACCTTAAAGGTCAAAATGTTATACTTGTTACATACTACAATGGCTACGAGGGACGAACGGGTGCCGCTATAAGGATATTCGCCCCTAAAAGCACCCTTTCCCACCCTACCTTTTCAATTTCTGCATTTCAGCCTTCAGCTATGAAGCATTGCATCTAACAATAACCTTCTCGTATTCGTTGTGACTAACTTGTTCTAAACTAACATGGTATTATCAGCATCATGTTTGCACAACGCCAGAATACGAGTGTTTAGGACGTAACTATAAAAGAATAGACATGTAATGAAAATACATCGACTTCAACTGAAATTTTGATATCCAAAACACTGGAAATACATACTCGTGACAGAACATCACCACGCGATCGCGCAACCTATTGCATTGGAGCAAGACAATCATATCAAGACGAGAAATTATTGAGGACAATCAATTGCAAATGCTGGGTGATTGATGTATCAGCATGCTTTCGCTTGCTCTGACTAAAAAAGAAATCAAGTTTTTGGCTTTGACACAATAGATTGTGAATTTGCGCTGAGGTGTGGTGTTGTAACCATATAATGAGATGATAACTTTTTGTTGTAATGCAATAGGTTGCGCGATTGCGCGGTGAGGTTTTGTCCCGAATATATATTTCCAGCGTTTTCTCAAACAAAACTTGAGTAGAAGTCATTGCTCTTTCTGACCTTTTCTCTTCTTCTGTAATTACGTCGTAGCTACTGGTAGTCTTGCGCTGTGCAAATATGTTGATCCCTATCACCAACCAGCCCAAGCAGTCTTATCAACCTAATTAGCACTCCCCCCTCCCTTTTCCCCTCTGATCTTGTTGTCACACAGCCCTTGGTCAACCCCTTGGATCGTAATGCGAACAAGTGGAGTCCTGCTGCGTGACCTCGAGAGATGCAATACGGGCTTGTTGGTAGCTCATCTTCTGTAGGTATCCTTGTAGCGCACGTAAAAACCAAGAAGAAGGCACATACAAACAGGGCGCTCGGGACTGTTGGATGCCTGTTTCTCTTTTTATGTGTGCTACAAAGTAACACAGTGGAGCGTGATCTCGCTTTGGAGTCCGATTTCTCTATTCATCGGCATAGACTGCCTTTCGAGTGGGATCGACTGTGCGGGGTAGCACTCGAACACCTGGCTCAACACTACAGAGGTTGGAAGCCTTCCATCGGATGGCCTCGCAGGGAACCGTGATCGAAGTTTTTCTTCTGTCTCTCCTTTCTTTTTGGATGCATAATATATGGCACTTAAAGCATTGCTTGCACTTTTTGCCTGCTGTGATATGTGCGCTTCCACAAACCTACACATTGACTGCAATTCATCTTCCTCCAATTCGGACTGTTGATCGCACCCTGTACATATTACTTCATCTGGCGTTGGGCATATGTCAGCGCGCTGTGCGATCTTGCCACAAGAATAGCAAATATTTGTCTGCCTTCCTAACAATGTACAGCGGAACATGCTCGCACCGCAATCAACATGATTTGCAACTTTTAGTTGCCGAACAGGACCCCCGCCAGCTTCCGCTTCTTCATTAATTTTCGTTAAAGGGCGTTAGGGTTCGTGTATTGAAAAATCAGCGCCAAAAGTCTCAGCGGGTCGATGTCTAGGTCTACCTTTCATATGACTCCCCTCGCACGTGTTGTCTGAGGCCGCCACATATGCGTCGACTTTATACTCCAAACTGCATATAGCAACACTGATTATGCCGTTAAACTCCCTCGGGTTCACTGTCGACGTGTTCACTACCCCAAAGCTTGTCTTGAAGCTGAGGAAAACTACGTTCTCGGCAATATCTACCACTCCCAGACTCGCCGCGTTGGCCAGAGCAAACGCAAAGTTGATTTGGCTAACAAGTCTCATGTCGAGGCCATTGCATGAATTGGGAATCCACCGCAAATGATCTTTCGGAATTCATGGTACACCTGACGTAGCGATAGCTTGTTTTTTCGCGTTTGTAAGCCCCCGACGAGGCTGAGACAGCATCGCCGGGTTGCACTCTCGGTGTAGCACCAGTTTTTAGGCATTGTTTTCACTTTCCCTCTATTTATAGCAGTGGTCTAACCTGAAGATTCATGCTCGTCAGGAGAAATATCCTTCTGTCTGGAGCAACTTTTTATAGACAAAGGGCAAGTGGTTTCACGGCAGTGAAGTGTGGAGACGCACTGTGATCCGTAGCTGTCGCGAATGCTCATGCTCAGTTTGCAAAAGTCTCTAGGCTTCACTCGGAAGCTACTCGACACGGGTAAAAAAGTAGTCTAAAAGCTAATAAAAAACGCCCACCTCAAAAATGCGTATTCGCGTGCTCCGTGAGACTAGACCTGCAGAGTTATTTTAAATGTTTCGTGATTTATGTCTCAAAACACTGCATAACATACAAAATGCAGGAGCAGATATGAGCACCTTCGCACACCTCGGGGACCTGCACACCTTCCCAGAGAAGTTCAAAACAATTACGTCACAACTACGACATCAGCGGCACCTTAGATGTTTGTGATTTGGCCTACCGATGATCCAATGTTATTCGACAAGTTGCCTCACCCGGCATATTGATCTCTTTGATCAGGGAGCTAATTTCGCTGCTTCAGGTTATTTTAATCAGCGCGTTTGTTTTAAATGCAAAGCATTTATTTGCGAACTTTGGCGACTTTGAGCGTATATATCTATCTACCTATCCTCCAACAACTTTTAGCCTTCCTGGCCGTTTCCATAGTGGTATCAATATCAAAATTGGCATTGAAAAAGATGACTTTATGAAGAGCAAAGGTGACAAGTCATAACACAAAAATTGTGATATGTATGCCATGAATGTCATTATTGACATTTCATGGTGTTGCTGCTCTAGCGGTGGTCTCGTCCAAATGGCATGTTGCCAAAGTAGTATGGTATGACATGACTGCATGGGGAGCCCAAGCGACAGAACGTAACGTGAAAATCATGGCATGCGTGTCATGTAACAACATGAATACATGCCATACTTCTGATGTGCTCGCGACCGTTTCGCTTCCTTAAATTCAGTGTTACGAAGTTGTCACTCTGGATTTAGAATGATTCCGGAATCATTCCATAATTTGAGGATCCCGGATTAGATTGGAGACCATGCTTGGAAGAATGGAATGGGAATCAAATTGAGCACATTTTGCTCGAAATGGAATGGGAATAGAATGATATGTTATCGAAAATAAAGCAAGTTTTCGTCGTCTACGTGCTTTACTGAATATAAGCATGGTACAATAATAAGCAAGGCACCCTCTACTTCTGTCCTTATCAATACTGTGTTCCTTCGAAATTTGTCTCTAATATACAGCAGCAACATACCCCTCTCCCTTGCTGCCTTACGATTCTTTTTTTCCTCGGTGGCGCCCCAGCTACAGACCCCAGCCACTTACTCCTTCCCCGCCCTTGACGTCTTTGTGTTAGGTTTTGTTGGTGTCGGAGACTCAGCTACATATTAAACGGTTGTTTATTTCGGACATAGTTACATGACATGAAATATGTCCACGAGGCAAGGCAAAAGGAGACTCGTATGTCTCCTGACGAGGCCTTCACCCCGGACTTACACGTCAGACAGCCAGAGAATTATTCGAGAAATAAAACGCCTCTCTTAGTTGTGATGCGTACTAATGCTGTCGCGATGCTTTTATTCACTGCAAACTTTCGTATTCACCGAAAACATCTGGGCGCCATCTTGGGCGTTAAAAGAGGTGGTGCCACCAATTTTCGAGAATATGAAACAAGCCTTTCGCGGGTTTCTTCTGTATGCTGGGACACTCCACATGAAAGCTCGGACAGAGCAAACGTTCAGAATTTATTTAAGTTCACCCTGAAATTGTACCTCAATGCTCGTTCTCCCAATCGAAACTCATCGCAATTACGTCTATAACAGTCGTATCGTATATAACAGCGTAGACAGGAGCAAGTTGTCCCTTCAGTGGAAACAAAGGTTCGTCGCAGTGGACCCCTTCCCTATTATTAAGTCAATGTATGGGGCTGATTTTGCCCCTACCTCAAGTCGCAGCGCCCCCTGCCGATTATGTCAAAGCGTGTGACTGTGTTTACACCCGACCTCGTAGATAACTACAAGAGCAGCTCCCCCCTTACTTCCATCCCTTGCGCACGCATATTGTACTGAGGTGAGGGACTTCTGAAGAACTCTACTACGTACGTGCCGTCAAACCATCCCTGCTGCTGTTCGGTTGTTTTGCAGGTGCTTGTGTGGCACGTCTGTGCAAAAGCAGTTGTTATTGAGCGTGACGTGAGTCCCAAATCGTGTGTTCAAGGGACCAAACCACCTACACTGCGATGTCACAGCTCGTTTCGCCGCCCAGAAACTGAAAGAAAAATTGTCAACATAAAAAGGCAATACTAAGTTATAGCCGAGAATAAGTTAATCTTGGTGCATGTATCATGCTTCCTGGGGCCATAAGAAACACTTCCTGCAAAGAACGCGCAAGCCACAACTATGGTGTCACAACCTCTTTAAAAGGGTACTCACGCAAACGATAGCCCAATCCCCCAAGAGTGTAGGAGACGTACCGCTACGCGGGAGCACGCTACAGAAAATAATACAGCAGGCTTTTGAAAGCTAGTTTTGGTTTCTACTGCACTCTGACGCCATGATAAAAGAATTTATGTGGCTGTACATTTAAGGTCAGGCGGTGGCTAACGCCACCAGGCCGTATTACTTTGTGAACCAAAAACTAGATTTATTTCTTCTTCATATAGTGAGGCTCAGGACTCGTACATTGCAGTGAAGGGTTTAATTTTCACTCGTGCCTTGACGTTAGCCCACAATCAGATAATCTTCTTCAAGTTAATTCTACCCGCTTGAAGTCAATTTGCTCTCCCTGTCCCTAAACTCTAGTGCGTTGAAAAACTCTGCGCCATCATCCTGAACTATAGGGTGAAGCCCTTTACAGAACATTATCATGTGTTCGGCAGTTTCCTCTTCCTCTCCACACGCACTGCATACCGCGTCTACCCCTTCATATTTGGCCTGATATGTCATGGTTCGCAATACTCCCATCCTGGCCTCAAACAGTAGAGAACTACCCCGGGTAATATTAATGATTCTTTCTTTGGCAATTTTCTGCCTAAAAGTTCGATAGATATCTAGTGCGGGCTTCCTAATCATGCCAATTCCCCACATATCAGTATCAGCTTTCTTCACCTCTTCATAACTGATCATTCTTTTTGGTTTGGGCCCTGCTGTTTTCTAAATACTCACCAATCAGTTTTCCGGTTCGCTTCCTTCATTCTGTATCGACATTCTTCTTGTGCAAGTAGCTGAATACCTTCCTAACCCAACGCTCCTCACCCATTTTTCTCAATCGCTTCTCAAATTTCATCTTGCTGCTAGCTTCCCTGCCCTCAATTGATGTCCATCCCATATCACCTTGTACTCCTTTAGTGGGTCTATTCCCGCGAGCTCCTAAGGCAAGCCTACCTATTCCATGTTGCTTAATTTCTAAGTTTGCTTGAACGTCTGATCTCATGCACAAGACCGCATCTTCGAACATCAGACCAGGAACCATGACCCTTTGCATATTCCTCTCACAACGTCATACCTATTGTATTTCCACAGTGCCCTGTTTTTCATCACCGCTGGATTCCTGTTGCCTTCAGTCGTCACGTATATTCCGTGTTGCTTTAGGTACTCGGCCTCATTGCCTATTCATACGACCAGATATTTGTATGTATCTGTTATCTCTAGCGTGACCACCTGTATTCTATGCTCACTGCCTTCGTTATCAGTAAAGATCATGACTGCTGATATTTTCTTAATGAATCTGAAATGTAACCTATCTTCCTCATTACCGCAGGTGTCCATATATCTGCAAATATTGCTCGTTTTTGGCCAATAGCACTATATCATTTCCGTACATCAATGCTGGTAGTGCCTGTTCAATGAGTTTTTCTTGTTTGACAAAAAATAGGATGAAGCCGAGTCCATTTCTCTCTCTAACTCGCCTTCTAATCCCTGTAGGTACATCATGAATAACAAGGGTGACAGAGGACACCCCTGCCTAAGCCCCCGTTTTACCTCTGCAGGTTTGTGTACCTGTCTTTCCCTCATTATAACTGTCTTGTTACTTCTACAGATATCCTTTAAAAGATTAGCCACTCCATCTTCCACACCTAGTGTGTCCAGTATTCCCCACAAGTCCTCTTGAACCACGCTAATGTAGGCTTCCTTGATATCCAAAAATGTTAGCCACCGGGGCCTGTGTTCCTTTTCTGCTCCTTCGATGCAATGCGTCAGTGAGAACAGATTGTCTTCCAACCTCCTGTGTTTTTCGAAACCCATTCTGCAGTTTCTCCAGCACCCCCTCATCCTCTATCCATGCCTGCAGTCTTTTCTTTATAATCTGCATTGCCAGCATGTAGACCGCTGATGCCAATCTTATAGGGCGGTAGTTGTTTATGTCAGCTTTGTCCCCCTTTCCTTTATAGATCATTCTCATCCTGCTAAGTTTCCATCCATCGGGGACTTCACCATCGATTATTATTTTGCTCACTGCCTCTCTCGAAGCCTGCTTAGACTTCGGACTTAATGTCTTTATCAGCATACTTGGAATGCCATCTGGGCCTGTTGATGTACTCTTTGAAAGCCTCTTCTCAGCCCTTTCCCATTCTCGTTGTGAAAGTGGAGCCATTGTGCCACTTGATTCATCCTTGTCTATTGTGATGCATAAGACTCATCTTTGTTGAAAATGTTTTGTCACCTTTGTTTTATATATTCAATAGCTTCGTCCCCTTCTAGCCTAGCACCTTGAGCTGTAGGTATAAGCCTCTGCTAAGGGCTCATCTTCTTTCTTAGGGAGTTTGGATGGTTCCGAAATTTCGTAGTCTAGCTCCTTGATCTGTAGTTATAAACCTCTGACCTTTTCGAAAGAGGGCGCCCCTAGCGCCGCGGACGTGAACTACAGTCTGCCGCCATTATGAGGGCACCGCAGCAGACGACACAGGTTGTGTGTCCCAGCGATGCCGATGCGTGTTTCTTGCAGCACCCACAGAGACCTCTTGTGTACCTGCAGGACGCGAACCGCGTCCGGAGGGCACGCCGATGAGAGTCTCTTGCAGGCCGGATCTATGCATTGCAAGTCTTAGCATGCCAAACTACTCATCAAACCCGTTGAAGGGTACAAAATATTGCTCATTGTGCAGCGGAAGCAGTTCGGAATGCTTATGGGAGAGTACTAGGAACTCGTTCAAGCTAGAAAGCGGTGTGATTGCAGCGGATAACACGGAGAACTAGCTCCGAACACAAACATTACAGCACTCACGCATTTGACGGCTCGCTTTCCATGCCCTCATGATGGCGCTAGATATCCCACGCTCCTTTGCGAAGCGAAGCTGACGAAAAGGTCACCGTCAGGTGGCGTATTTATGAACAGGGTCTATGAGACGTGAATGGGTGACGAAGGTATCTGACTGGTGCACACATGATAATGAGATACATGTCAGGAAAGAACATGTCCACATGCCACGCTCATGATGCACTCGCGGCAGTTTTGCTTGACTGACATGCACCAAATTTTGTATTATGATACGTGAATGGATGTTAAAAGTATACGACTGGTGGAAATATGATAATCATCAGACACTTGCCATGTGAGAACATCACTACATGCCACATTCACGATGCGCCCTCGGCCTTTTTGGTAGCTTATTATATACAGAACTTGGTATCACGGAACGTGAACGGATGACGAAGATATATGACCGGTGCAAACATAATAATCATGAGATGCGTGTCATGTAACAATTTTACTCACATGCGTGTCATGTAAAACATGACTGCATGCTACGCTCATAGTGCACTCGTGGCCGTTTCGCAAGCTTCACATATATTATGTGGGTGTTACGTGACGTCAATGAATGACGAAGGTACGCGACAAGTGAAATCGTGATAACCACGAGATCTGTGTCATGTAAAACATGACTAAGTTCTACGTTCACAGCGTGCTCGTGGCTGTTTCGCTAACTGCACATATACCAAATTTGGTATCACGTAACGTGAATGATTGATGAAGATAAATGCCACGTTCAAGCATATGATCATAACACTGAAGCCATGTATGGCATAACTTACGTTCACCTCTCGACATCGTGCTGATTTTAAAGGTACATATTATATTTCCTTACTCGTGCTTCGCATATCATCGATTCCTACTGTAAGGGGGATCTGCCAATTTTTTGTTCAGTGCTCACACAAAAAGTGGGTAAATGCAAGGCATTTTCAAATCTGTTTATTAAGTGTCATTTGCATTGCGGTCTGGAAACTTTCCATTATCTATCAATCACAATTTTTTAGCAAAATATTCACCACTTCTAGTTTGCTGACGCTAGGACAAGTAGTCAACGAGGGCAAGTTCATAGTATCATGCAAAACCAAAGACAAAAAAAGGGCACATCAATGTTCCCTTGACTTCGGGTACAAGCGAAGATTCCCATCAACTTCGAATAGGTGTGCAAGAAAGAAGGGGATCGCAACAACTAGCAGCAGAACAGTTGCGTAAGAACAACACGTAAAGAGTAAAATAAAAAAATATATGCGCAGCGTTATTTGGTGACTTGCCCAGACATTTTCGTAGCATGTCTTGTCTTACGCAAGTACCGCTTCATCTTTCGAGGCAAAATAAAAGGGTCGAAAAAAAGTTATGTTGTCGGAGAGTCCCTACTTGAACTCCTATAAGTGGAGGAAATAGGTTTCGGGTTAGAAACACGTAGTGTTTCTGGAAGGAAAGTTCATCTTTAATTAATTAATGTTAATACTATTATAAATGCAGCCCCTATCAGCACGGCATTTGAGGTCGTCCCTGCCTATATTCAAAAGCAAATATCGTGTAGCCTGTGAAATGACTTTTCCCTCATATTCTGTCAAAATACCTTGTATTTCTTTAAGGGGACATTGAGGCTTGGTAGGTGCAATTGTCTCTCAACTTAATATTTATGTCCTCAATTACTTGGCGTTAGAAAAAAGTCGATAGCGGATTGAATCAACCAAGCATCAGTGTCCTTCTATGAAAAAGACGTAGTCTGTCTTAGGAGCTCCAAAGAAAATAATCATACGTTTCTCTTTCATCTTCTTTCCAAACACCTGGTCATGTATGCTCACCAGGGCTTCCTATATGGTTCTTTTCTAATATGATGTTTCTTTCTATTCAGGTAATATTGAGTGCTCTCTTTGGCTGTTTTTTCCATCAGTTAAAGTCGTTTCGCTCCGTGCAGTTCCTTCGTGAAATTCATGATCACGAACTCGCCCGAGTGTGCAGCGTTATCCCTGTAACAGTCATGACATGCGTATATAATGCTCGGTAAGGAGTGGTAAAATGTGCAGCAAAATAGGTACAACGGGCTATGGGACCTTTGATCTTGTCTTGCATGATTAGCCTCCGAAAAAAAGTGATAACGTTTTTGATTAAGTTTCAGAAGCAATAAGTTCCTTTTCGTGGTATCACATCGTGTGAAGTGAAAACCGTCCTCTCTTATTCCCAACCAAAAGATATCTATAATATTTGTTGGCGAAATTTCTCACAAAAAAAACATAAACGCTCAAAGATTTCAACATGTGCACAGCTATGAATGTTTTCATGTATGCTTGAAGTTGAATGAAAAAAGAAACTATTCGAACAATGAAAAAAAGCAACGTAGCAAAAGTTCTAATAAAGAAAGTGAGAACTACAGACGCACAGTTGCTAACAAATGTGTGATACTGACGTGATACTGACGTGAAATGCTCGTGAAGCAATCATGATCGGCCCGCTACCCTATAGTCTGGGTATGTAAAAGGTCATTACATGACAACATACAAATTAGGAGAAATCATTCATATGTCAGGTGCTTTCACTCGCGGTGAAGTCACGCACAGGGAGGCACAATTAGAAGTGCAGAGCCTGCGATCATTTATTGTACAAGCACAATGCTTATCCTCAGTTTACGAGCTTGCACAGTCTATATCAGTTTTGGCTATGGTGACGAAATATTTTGGCAGTGGTGACGAAAAACACATAAAGGTAATTGCTGTTGACTATTGCTTTTCAGACGTTTAGGAAGATCATGATCATTGATCTTGTACAAGATTCTGTCTTGTATATTGGACTCGCTGGGACTGCTCCTTTATGGCAAAAAATAGGCATGCCAAATTGGGTGCTGAAAGGCCCACTAATACATTGAGGATAAAGGGCTGATAGGTGCAGATCACTCTTGAAAGTGAAAGCCACAAAAGTGGTGTTGTTGTGTACCTCACTCTGTGAATAATTGATGCGGCTACAACCATGAGCCCCTCCCTCATATAAATTTGAAACCTCTTCATCTGCATGAGCTCCACTACAATTATCGGGACTTAAAATAGAGCAGCCTTTTACAGGAGCAGCTGCGCATGATCAGTGTTTTTGTTTGCTGGCACCCTATCGAAAAAACAGCGTTTTCAGGATACCCCAGCGAGTTTCAACGCGCTGGCTAACACTGGAAACGTTGTACAGTGTGTCCCAGTAACTACACCGCACTGAAAGGCACTGGGGCACACTATACAACGTTGCCAGTGTCGCCCAGTGCACTGAAACGCTCTGGGCCACACTGTACTGGGTAGCCCAGTGTCTTAATGGAGGATGCTACTCGAAGACACCTTTTTTTATTCACCCTAGAGCAATGAAACTGGAGCTGTTTATGGAACTTTTTATTCTGATTGATTGATATGTGGGGTTTAACTTTCCAAAAACATTTTATTCTCATTTCAATTATGTAATTATTTTTCTCGCAAGTTGCATACTTTTAGCTCTGCAATATGGCAAAGTGAAACCCTTAACCTTTTTGCCCTCCTTTTTTTCATCCCTGAACTTCCGTAATTTTTTAACATTCATAGTTCATAGCGTTTGAAATAAAGTGTAGGATGCAAATAACTAATTAGGAATCACATACAAAATATGTAATAGGCATGAAAAATATTAGACGTAAAAATTCCACCTTCACCTACCCTAGTGAAGGTTTGCATACAATTTTCAGTATACAATAAAATATTTAAACTTAAACTAAGGAATTGCATTTGCCATACCTTGGAAAAAAATTGGGCAAAACTTCATGCAGATCTAAGCACTAGAAGTGCCTCATAAAGAGGAGTACCTTGAAAAAACGGGAAAATTTGTGTTTCCAGGAAAACGAGTTTTAAAGTTAAAATTGAGTTTTTATTTATCAAAGATATCATTGAATCTGATGAAATTCGACAACCAAAAAGAACAATCCCCATTGTAGTCACCACTGCCACTAAAAGACGCCAGCACCATAAGTTTGTCCCTCTCCGCTTTTTCAAGCTGAATTAGCACAGACATTTCGCTCACAGACAGGGCCATGAAACGCTTGCCAAACTTCCGCTCCATCTGCCAGCGCCATGTGTCAACTGCAAGCTAGGAACAAGTTTGACCGGACTGCAAAATCCAAACTAAGTCCAGTGGCATGCCATTTTGCTGCCATGTTTTGCCACATACCGTCGTACATAATGACAATGTCGTCCCTGCTTAGTTCCTTCACTGCGAGCTCTTTAGATCTCACAAGATTGGCGCTGACGTCATCCATTGCAACATCACGAATTTTCTGGCTGACAGGTGCGAATGACTTTTGGTGCATTGCCTTTTGCAAGCCAACAAGTGCCGGAAATCGGACCAGCTGCTCGTAGCCTATTTAGAGGGTACTAGAACTTTTGAGTGGCGCGACCGAAACGCTTTCCCCTTGCTTTCTCCATCCCCAACTTGTGGCGAAAGTAGCGGCGGCGCTGCCATCGCCCAATCTACCCACTTGGTTTACTCGGCTGGCTCGGCGGCATGGCCGGCATCTCGGTTTTAGTCGCGAAATGACGAAGAAGCAGCGTCTAAACCATTGTTACGCGCCAGGTTGCACAACTGGATATCCGCGTGTGCAACAAAGTCGGAAGTTATCGCTTTTTAAGGCCCCAAAAGACGAAGAACGACGACTTCTTTGGGAGCGGAACCTCCATCGGCTTGACAAGCCACTTGACGCCGATTGTGCTGTGTGCGAGTTACATTTCGAACCGCATTTCATTGTGAGAGACTACGTACATGTCATCAATGGTGTTCAAGTCCGAATTCCTAGGGGAACGCCGACACTTGCTCCTGATGCAGTCCCGACGATCTTGCCCAACCTGCCTGCATATTTGACGCTCAAAACTCCAGCTCCGTGGACCCAAACAAAGCGGCGGCATCAGTGTGTGCCGGCTGAGAATGACAACAGAAAACGGCGACGCATTAGCACTCCTGCACAGCTCCTTGTGGATACCAACGGTGCAACTTCTTCAGATGGCGACGAAGCTGACGAGACAAGCTCAAGTCTCTCGTCTGACGCGGTTGTCACTCTCGGTGACCTTCGTGGTCTTGTCCTACCATCAAAGTCATGGGCGCTGCACGAGTTTCCTGGATTTTACGGCGTGTCGTACGTAGCGTGCTCACTGAATCCTAGCACTCGTGAACTTTGCATTCAACGAGCCGTATACTTCACCTGTTTGAACAAGTCGCGGGATGACAAACGAAGAAGCGCACAGCAGCACCTAAAATTGAGTAGGCTATAAAATGCTACAGTGGCGTAAAAAGGATGTCATTTTTCATGCATATTTTCTTACACACTTAATTTTTGGACGGTACACCAAGAAGAAAAACAATTTTTCCTAGAAGAGGCTTGTAAGCGAGAGAACGTGCAAATAATGACGCGAAATCTCAGAATAAATCTTTGATCTTGAATCTTTTTGTATTAAATCTGTGATGGTAAATTTAGCAGCATTAGGGATCTCGGTGCATAATTAATCAATCTAAGCCAAATCATTGTTACACTTCAGTGTCCCTTCAAACGATGTTTCGACAATAACATCTTTTTTTATTTAAATGCATTTTGGAAAGACAACCTAAACTCTGTCGTTTTGTTTGCTTTGTTTTATGTTATCTTTTGTATCCTGGCTCTATATTTTACGTTTTTTACAATTTACCTAAATCCAAATGTATTGTTTTTAAATATGTAAACCTTGCATTTTTATATTATCAATTAAGATTATCATTAGTTACGACTTTGCTTTGCAGTATTGTTGCGTTTTTAAACTCTCAAAATCTTCGACTACTATGTTTCACCTAAGACATTCTTCTGCAGTATTACGTATTTGCATTTCTGTGAGTCCTACAACAATGAATCTATTCCCATATTTTAAAACCAAAAAGAGGTTAACAATAATGTCAATAAAGCCTACATTTTGTCGTGTGTGCACGCAGCCACAAGCAACAAACCTTTTATTTGAGTCCAGCTTTGGTGTTTTACGTGGAATTGACCAATAGCTCTTCGTTTTGTGTGCAGCATATTCCTTTTTTTTTTTGGGGGGGGGGGCGCTTCTGGTGTGTACCGGCCAGCTGGTTTCTCGTATAAAATATGTACACTTTAAAAATTAAAAAAAAACGCGCTCGTTATATTCTACAATGTACTATGCTGCTTCGGGCTGCAGTGCGGTAAGCAGCAACTTCAATAACAATAATATCAAATAACGTTTATTTGCGCGGAAAAAGGGAGGTATGTGAATAAGAAAAAAAAGACGGAGATCATCTTCACACTTGGCGCGACAGAGAGGTACCAACACGTACGCGGAACGCCTGCCAGCCATCCGCCCGGGTAGATTGGTCGACGCCAGCGCCACCACATCATTCCACGCCGAAACGGCCGCTCCCAGGCAGCCGCTCGCGCCACTCAAAAGCTTCTAGTACACTCTAGCCTATTCTTACAGAGTTCACCGCACAACGGCTTTCACTGGCGAGCAATGACCTTTTCATTCATAACGGAGATAATTACACGAGAAAAGCATTGCTCAGCTGTGCTTCTCAACAAGACATGGACCCCACAAATAGGCGTCACAGAACATACAGGCGCGCAGCGACCAAAGGCGGTTTCCCGATCCGTACCACGTGATAAGCCAGTCGCGGCGCTCAAAAAATGCGCAGAAGTTTTTATTTGTTCTTGCTCTGCATCAGCGAGAGAAACTGTTATTACTTGAAGATTGAGGCTCGACTCTTCGGCTCATGCGATCAACAATGGCGAGTGGCGGCGCATTATCGGCAGTAAGGTGCTTGAAGACTACACATTTTGCACCTTTTAACAGGCACCTTGGGCTCTTCAGGATGCACTTTTAAAGCATTTCCAGTTAGGTCTCGACCTCTACTTTTTTCACAATAGTAGAGGCAATATTCTTATCTAAACAGCCAAAGATAGGAAATCGGTCACTTTGATTGTTTTTCGACCCGGATCTCCCCTAAAGCACGCCGGGAGGCGCTAGTCAAGTGGTACAGTCTCTACCGCACACTGATAATCTTAGTGGCACATATGCAGAAACTAGGCGCGATGGGCGCACTTTCTGTAAGGCTTCATAATGAATCGCGACATGTCGAGCGTAAAATTTACCGAATATGATGGTATTCCCATCTGTGCTACACATATATAGCATCAGTTTTCTTAGGCAATAAGTGCGAGTACGCTAAAGCATTCATATGTTGATCGCGTGGGTCAGAGGTGCTACCAGGGTTTTGCTGGAGGGGGGGGGGGGACAAATGACTTTGTTCTTGCAGGGGGGCAGGGAGCACAGAACTTATGTGTGGAGTTTTACACATGCTTGCTCTTGGAGATGGAGGGCAAAGGGGGAGGGAGGCATGCGAGATTTTTGGGAAAAAAAGGTTCCAGCCCACCCATGGATGCCTCCCTGATGTGGGTGCGCTTTCTTTGATGTTTGATTGAGGTACGTGAATGTATTTCATAAACGGCATTGATAGAACTGAGAATTCGCAATACGAAATGACAGTAGTATCAGTCAGATAATCGAGACCAACCTACACTAGCAGTCAGTCGTTGCGGCTCGTACTGTAGAAAGCCGCATGACCCCGGCAGCAGTTATCCACTGCAAAGCCCGACCTTGGTGTTTTTAGCCTCGGATTTGTGTAATCGAAGGTGAAAGCATGACCAGTCATAAGTCAGTTATAATGAAAACTACATTGTAATGATTATTAGACTCTTTCTAACTGAATATATACGATCTTCATGGCAACCGTGGCACAAGAAGTATGGCCCCAAGCCTAGTGGTCATTTCAGCTAGAGTGAAATGCAGTGACTGCTGTGTGAACGAGGAGGACAGAGAATACTTCCAGACTATCGAGGGGTGAAGTCAACAGTGCTCAGTGAGCAGTTCACATGAACGCTGTTTTATACATAGGTATGACTAACCGCATAGCGAGTCACTACGATTGCCGCAACACATCTGCAGCTACGCTAAGAAGCTTTGCGGCAAAACGTGCCAGATGGGTGTGATCCAAGGTGACCCTCAAAAAATGAGCTAACAATCGCAAGATTGGCGCGAGCTGGAAGAGACGAAACACTGCGTATGTAAACGACAGAATCAAAATTTTGGATACCTGGAACACTTTTAAGAGGATGAAAAGTTCACTCATTCTCGTGTTTCAGGTGTGGAGTAGTGGGCAGCGTGTATTGCCCAGAATATCTGATGTGTTAGGGTAATAGGTTCGACTCCGGCTCTTTCAGTTTTTTCGTTTTTTTACTTTTTTTTTCACTGCGTGCGCGTTTGAGCCTCAATTACGATGTGCGCATGACCACAAATTCTAAACACAATTTAAAAGCCAGATTTTGGCCAATAGTGGGTGTCCAAGTGTGCAGCGCCAGCGTGCCCCGTGCAGCGTGCCACTGTCCCAGTGTCAGCGCCACACTAGACACTGGTTCAGTAATCAGGTATGGCGCTGGGCCAGTGCCAATGGTTTTTGTGATAGGGTGACAAAGATGCTTATCATGTGCATCTGAATATGTGGCCACATATCTTCTTTCAGACCTGGTTAAGTTTAGTGAAATGAACACACTAAAAAAGTTTTTCTCTCGTGGTGAGGAGGATGACATCAGCACGCCTGCCTTCTCGACATAAGCTTCAAAATCGTGATTATGGTGTAAAAGAAGCGGCAGATCTCACGCACAGTGGGAATCGATGATATGCAAAGCACGAATGAAAAGATCTATGCATCATTTCAAATAAGCACTGCGTTACAAGGTGGACGAAAGTAGTACACAATCAACAATAATAGAAATGTTATGTGCACACTCGTTTCCAGATAAGATGCAAGCATGTTGTTTAGAGTCGTGTAGTCGGCATCTCTGACGTTTGCAATACCAGCACTAGCAGTGGTAGGAATGTAAATGATGCCGTACAAGGCTCCCACGTCATGATTATTATCTTTGCACGTCTCATTTGTCGTGGTCGTCTACTGACGTCACGCGATATAAAATTTGATATAGGTGTGGCTAGCGAAGCGGCTGTGAGCATACCATGAGGGTGGTATGTAGTCATGTTCTTACATGACACGCATGTCATGATTATATGTTCGCTATATACCCTTAACAGTCATAACCCTTAACACTAATTCACGTCACGTAACAACAACTTTGGTTTTTGTCAAGCTAGCGATAGGACAGCTAGCGCATCATGTGCGCGGCATGTGGTCATGTTCTTATATGACCACATGCCACGATTTTCATGTCACGATTTTCTTGTCAGAACCTGTCACTTCTGTTTGCCATGCAGTGACGTCATACCATACCATTTTTGCGATATTTCATGTGAACAAAACCACCAACGGAGCCGCAAGACCATAACATATGAATCATGACATTCCAGACATGTATGTCACGATTTTCATGTTAAATGTAGTCAAGTTTTCTAGTCATAAAGTCATGTTAGCCAATACAAATTTGGTATAGATGTCATTATCTAAACGGCCATGAGAGCTAAGAGTTCTAGACAGATAGATAGATAGATAGATAGATAGATAGATAGATAGACAGAGAGACAGATAGATAGATAGATAGATATATAGATAGATAGATAGATAGATAGATAGATAGATAGATAGATAGATAGATAGATAGATAGATAGATAGATACGGTCAAGCTTGCAGAAGTTCGCTAAGAAATGCTTTGCATTAAAACAGTTCGTCCTCACGTGTGGTATAGTAATTGATGGTCTACAATTCTCAATGGGTTATGGAAAACAGAGCTTAGGGCGAGTCGTATTTTATTGTGGATGGCATTTTGCGCAAGAACACAAACAATAAGAAAGAGAGCACAGGCAGGTTCATACTTGCAGCTGAAGTTTATTTTCCCAAAAACACAAAAATGAAAGACTAGCCGAGACACATCGTTATGATTGAAAGTTGGCGGTTAGATAACCATCTCGAGTTTATGTAGGTTCACCGATGGTCTCGCGAAACATTTTGCATTGACAACCTATTCTTTCATTTAGTGAAGGTTGTTAACTACGTTCCTTGCAATGAAGGCAGAGATATTCGAAGGCTGCCCTTTCACATAATTTGTGTGGTATAATAATCAGTTGTTTAAACATGGCCCGATTTGACTAATGTAACACTTTCCATGTGATAGTGGAATAATATACAGTACTCTCTTTTCACACTCAATCAATCTGCCCTTGTGTTTCACCTCACACTCAATCCACATTGCCTTGCCTCCCATTCCACATTGCCTTGCCTCCCTGAACTTTCCTTTCAATGACTGGGAAAATACGGCCTAGCTTGTTTTTGGCGGAGAATGCAACAATCCCGAAACTACTACCCACGTATTTTCATGTGGTGAGAAAAAAATGGCATATCTCACGTACAGTGGGGATCGATGATATTTGAAGCACGACTGAGAAAGATTGATGTGTCACTTTAAAATCAGCACAACGTTTCGAGGTAGAAGTAAATGATGCCGTACATGACTTCCAGGTCATGACTATCATGTTTGGATGCGTCGTTTACCTTCGTCATTTATTCACATCACGTGATAGCAAATTTAGTACATATGGAGCAAGCGAAACGGACGCGAGCACGCTAATAGCGTGCCATGTTGTCCTGTGCTTACATGACACGCGTGTCAGGATTATCATTTTGCACCAGTCATATGCTTTCGTCATCCATTGACGTCACTTAACACCAAGTTTGGTACATGTGGAGCTGGCGAAATGGCCGCGAGCCCATGAAGAAGAAACCAACATACTCCAATGTAGCGTTGATGCGCGCGCACGCTGGGCACAGTAACGCTACGTTAGCAAAACGCAACGCGAGAACTCAGTAGGCTCATGCCAGGCGCGACCAGCGTCCGTCGGCGCGGCGCGATGGCAACCGCTTCGAAATGCGACATGCTGCATTTCGCGCCGATGCGCTACTCAGACAACACTGCGTCTCCCTCTTTTCATGACGAAGGGGCGCTGGACGCGCTCAAACGAGCATGCGTCAAAGCAACGAAGTGTGGTGCATGCCTATGAGTATATGGCCGAGAGAGAGAAACACCTTCATTTTGCGAGCATATTGAGGACCAGCACCTGGCGTCGCAACGCCGGTGTGACGCGTCGAAATGAATGCCGGCGAGCACGCGCACTGGAATATGTCGAAATGTATTGGTGCCTTGACTGTCGCACGTAGTCAAGTTCTAAAATGTCTCGCATTTCATGATTATCGTATTTGCATCAGTCATATACCTGCGTCCGCCATTGAAGTCACGTAATGCCAAATTTGGCATGCGTGAGCTAGCAAAATGGCTGTGAGCGCATCTTGAGGGTGGCATGTAATCATGTTATTGCATGACACACATGTCATGATTGTCATGTTTGTATGTGTTCTTTAGCTATGTCGTTGGTTCGCGTGGCGTAATACTGAGTTTGGTAGGTGTAAAGCTCGCGAAAAAGCCACGAACGCATCATGAGCGTAGCATGTATTCATGTTGTAACATGACACGCATCTCTTGTTTATCCTGTCTGCACCAGTATCATACTGCCACATGGTCTGCTTGAGTGAGATAGATGAGTGAAAGAGGAAAAATACGATCTATCTAAGCTGCTGCTTGTCTACTCGAATGAGTAAGCCAATTATATAAAGTTTGTCGTAAGAAACGTGACGAGACTATTGGAAGTGCTGGGTACAACGTTTCACGATCCACCCGATTCCGAAGACACCGCCCAGCCGCCGGAACACAAACCCTGCACCCATGGACACTCCTGTTCACAGAATAAGCCACCGCCAACAAAGCCTACCGCCTAAGACACCAACTACTGACGCAGCAACTATGACTTCGACACAACATCCCGTGCAAGCTCCGACCCCTTCCACGCTGATCTACTGCACCGTCCAGAACCCGCTCATGTCTAGCATCTTTCACGGAGAGCAGCATGAAGATACGGCTGCTTGAGTGAGTTTGAACTTGTCGCAGCGATCAATGACTGCGATGATGCCGTGAAGCTGCGGAACGTGTACATTTGCCTAAAGGACGGTGCCAAGACGTGGATTTTCAACAGGCATCAGGTTCTGACATCTTAGCGCGAGTTCCAGGGTCACCTTCTGGAGACCTACAGGAGTACCAACCAACGCGAACTGGTGGAGCGTGCACTACAATCACGCATTCAGATGCGAAACGAGACCGTCTCGATGTACGTCGAGGACATGACACGGCTTTTCAAGCGAGCGGATCCCACTATGGCAGAAGAAAAAAAATGGCAGCATATCCACGGAGTGAATGATGGAGAGTGGGGCGAAGGTTCCGTCCATCCATGCATACGTCTGTGTGGCCGCCCGTGCGTCCATCCACCCGTCCGTGCGTGCGTCTGTTCGTGCGTCCGCAAGTCCATCTGTGCGTCCGTCCCTGCATACGTCCCCGCATCCGCTCCTGCGTCCGTCTATGCGTTCATCTATCCGTGCAGCCATCCGTGCGTCCATCCATGAATCTGTCTGTGTGTCCGTTCGTCCACCCATTCAAAATTCCAAGTACCACCGTCTCGCATCTTTTCGTCATTTATTAGATGGATGACTGAATGGATGAGTATGGCTGTACCCTTAGATCGGGCGATGGCTAGCGCCACAAAGTCGTGATACTTAATGAACCAAAACCTAGATTTATTTTTTTCCTATAGATGGTGAGGTTGAGAATTCTTGTTTTGCAGTGAAGTGTCTAATTTTCATTCGTGTCTTGACTTTAGTCAACAATCAGGAATTCTATATTCGTCAAATAGAAGCACCGCCATCAAGCGGACATTCCAAGAACTGAACGAGAGGAGGCACACGCACACTTTCCTATGGCTTGGGCTTCGTGTCTACTTACCACCTTTAACCACCTCGAGTTCTTGGTATATACTAGTTCACTCTATTCATGGCACTGCGCCCTAACGCTCGCTAAACGTTTCTAAAACCAAGGAGTTTACGCCCAGCGAGTATAATGGGGCAACCCTTTCTTGTCAGATAGTGCTCAGTGTACATGCCAATGGCTGCTAAGGGGAAATGAGAGACAGGAGAATTCGGCTTTTAGTTAACGCGCACGCTGCGAATTTTTTATTGTTCAACAACGCACAGAAGAAATCTCCCACCGGCACCACCTTGGAGGTGAAAATGTAAGACTGGTTACACACTAAGATGTATACTACTACTACTACTACTACGAGGGACGAATGGGGACCGCTTTAAGGAGCTTCGCCCCTGAAAAGTTGCGCCACCTCATGCGTGGTGTGAAGGAACAACGTTTCGCTGGTTTGGTGCGTACTCCCCCCAAGGGTGTTGCTGAGTTCCCTACTGAAGCGGAAACAATGGAGCAAGTACTGAACCAACCGTCTGCCTTGTTTTACCATCAAGTGAATGCTGCCTCAACTCCCGAAATTTTTGCCACCCCTGGAACCAAGAGCACCAAATGGATTCGTGAGGTCATCCGCTCTGTCATTCGCGTAGATATGGAAAAGTTGTACGGGACAAGGCAAATCGATGTCGCATCTATCACCAGTGTCGTCCGTGACGAGGTCCAGCAAGTGCTTCACACCCATTGTTTACCACCAATGTCGGTTTATCCAGAAACGGCTCCTGTGTCTACTGACAGTCGCCGTCGTACGTACGCGGAAGCCTTGCGATCTGCCACGCCTCTTTCCGTTCAAGGAGTCCCGACCCATACAATGCCACACTTACTAGTCCAGCCAGTGCCATACGTCCCAATCCAGACAATGATGCCATCAGTCGCGATTCAGTCAGCGCACGCTGGTTTGGACGTAGATAGCCGCTGTGCACCGACGCGCATGTCTGATCTCTGGCGTACGCTGGTCAGACGACCCCTCTGCTATCATTGTGGCGAGGCTGGTCACATTTACCGCAAATGCCCATACCGGCAACTAACACTGCGCGAATTTTTCGTCAACTCCCTCGTCCCCAAAGAGGTCAAAGGCCAAGGTATATCGAAGAGTATCTCGACCATCGATGTGCACCCTTTACACGATGGCAATCGCGGTCACCATCTTTGAGGAGACCCGCAACCACTGGACCACGTTTCGAGGTGACGGCATGGGAACGCTCCCCGAGCCCTCGTCGGAAAAACTGAAGGCCGTGGTCTCAAGCGGCAAAGTCGCTGGACTCAAAGTGCGGAAGACCTCCTATCGACGCTTGCACGCAACTCCGTAGGCATTTTGTCAGAGATTGATCGCAGTACCGAAGAAACGCCGACATCCACATCTGAACAGAGGGACCGCGTGTCACCCGACATACCTGTTCTGATTGACAGCTTCCAGGTCAATGCTTTGGTAGACACTGGTGCAGACTATTCGATTATAAGCGGGATGCTAGGAAAAGACCTCAAGAAAGTGATTACGCCGTGCATTGAAACGCAAATTCGAACAGCTGGAGGAAACGTTGCAACCCCGCCGGGTCACTGTACCGCAAGAGTGAAAATTCATGCGTCAACAATTGTACTCAGCTGCCTCGTTTTTCACGACTCTTCACGCCAGCTGATTATCGGCATAGACTTCTTTCGGGAATACGGTGCCATCATGAATCTCAGTGAGCACATTGTGACCTTCTCGACTCAAGGCGCAACAGATCAAGACGCTGATAACTGCCGTAGACCTGCGTTGCGTGTTGCTGACGACAGTGTGACACTGCCGCCTCGAGCGACTGTTCTCATCGAAGTCACTTGTGAAGACCTCCGAAACAGTGACGTGGCGGCTGAAAGCAACCGATCTCTTCTGCTGCTCTAAAGTGTATGCGCCACCCGAACTGTTGGCGTGTCCGTGACGGACAGTAACAGATACTACTTACGAACTTCAACTACGAGCACCGGCATCTTTTCCGTGGGACCACCGTAGCCTATGGAGACCCTGTTGCCGACGTCACGGAGCGCTTCGAGGAAAAGCATAAGAATTAGGAATTTTTAGACTACATCGACATTATTTTGACATCGTTTTTGGATGTACAACAGGCTCTACAAGAAAGATTGGATTATGTAGACCGTTTTCAAAAAAAAAAGAGGTATGGCACTGAGTCTGGCTAAAACAGCCATACTTCCGTTTACATTTAAAGACCTGGAAATTTCCAGATTATTCGGCAAATTCAGCCTATTCAAATGGTTAAAACTCATAAATTCTTGGGAGTAATTTTAGACCGGAGACTAACATGGTCACCTCATGTCCAGTCCCTGGAACAAAAAGTGAATCAGGCCATTTGAATCCTCCGGCATCTCTGCGGGGCCAAATGGGGTGGTACTACAGAGTCGTTATTAGCCGTACATGTTGCTTGGATACGCCCTTTCGTAACTTACTCACTGCCTCTGCTGCACGGACGTCCAGCCTCCACCGAAAGGAGACTTCACTTGTTATTGGCAAGGAGCTTGAGGGTATGTCTGGGTTTACCACGGTCAACTTCCAGTGCTTTAGTGTATGGGGAGGCTCGAGAGTCACCTTTGGCAGTACTCCGTACTGAAGAAACATCTCGAAATTCAATTAGAATTTTCACGCAACATGAAAGTCATTTTTTATTTGGTGCAATAACACAAAGGGCGGCAACGAGACTACAGGACACTATATCAACATTTCAAGCAGTAGTACCAGAACTTAAACAATGGAAACCTTCAAAACCACCTTGGACGCTGCCACTTCTCAACGTTATCCGTGAAATAAACGGCATATAGAAGAAAGCAGACATGGCACCTCTAGTAGCGGCGCAGTTGGTACTTCCTCAGCTTCATGTAATGCATAATGAAAAAACGAAGATATATACAGACGGATCATGCACAAAAGAAGCGTCAGCCTGTGTGGTCTTTATACTCGAAATTCAGAAAAAGAAGATTTACAAATTATCGCACAAATCTTCATCGACGACAGCAGAATTGGTGGCTATCTCTGAAGCAGTTAATCTTATCTGCGAGAATCCTGAGCCACGAAAATAGGTGATATGCACTGATAGCAAACCTGCTCTTCAGCTAATCAGAAATGTGAGATAACTTTACAAAAATGATGAAATAGCAATGTATCGCAGAAACTGTGGAATATGCCTCATCGCAGGGTCACAACATCGTATTCCCAGCCACATTGGAATCAAGGGAAATGAAGATGCTGATAGCGTCGCGAAGAAAGCATTGAAGGAAGGACGGAATCGCGCAATCCCTATGTCTGGGGTGGATATTCGACATTTTCTATCGCAAGGAGCTAACCATTGTTCGATGGAGAAGTGGTTTGAGAGCCCTAAATCAAAAGAAACAGTACTTTATGAAGTTGATCCACACAGAAAATTTTCCATAGCGACAGACCTCCCACGACACATAGAGACATTGATTTACCGACTTAGATTGGAAGTAGCATACACAATTAGCTTCCTGCACAAAATACATCGATCCAACTCACCGGAATGTTATTGTGGTCATGCAGAAGAAAATGTTTGCCATATTCTTTTGGAGTGCGTTAAATACGCGAATGAAAGAGAAAAAATTAAAGAACAAATTAGCAAGTTTGGACAGACGGCCCCACACAATAAATAAACCACTTGGACCATGGCCTGAAATGCATCTCCAGAAAAAGGCAATAATCTTCCTGACAAACTTTTTAGTGGAGACCGGACTGGACAAGTGCCTATGACAGACATCCTGAATTGGGTATTCTATAAAATGTGGTCATGTATATACTGACAATAGATTAGTAAGGTGTGCGTGTAAGTAGTTTATGACTGTGTGAACTGCGCGAAGAAAACTGTGTATTGGCATGAAATTTGAACTGGTTTCAGTGTGCTATTGTGTTTTTTTCCGTATTGTTAATTTTCGAGTACCGTTCTGTATTATTATTTTATATTTTGCTGCAGAACTTTGTTATATGGAGTCGCCGAGGCAATAAGCACCTCAACCTCTCCACAGCAAAATAGTTAAAACAGAACAGAAGAAAAATTTGACACTGTCAGACGAGAGAAAGTCTGCACATCATGACCTTTCAGAGCCAAACCACATAAGCGCGAAAATGCACGCGACAGCGACGAGCGACGCTATGAGCGACGAAACAGGGCGTTCGCGCGACGTGTCGCGTGCTCGTTTTCGCGCGATCGCTCGGTTCTCCAGATTTGGAAACCGTCGCTCATCGCCCGGAAGTGCTGGGCTCAAGCAGCCAATAGCGAAATACCGGAAAAGACAAAGACTACATAGGTGCACGTGACCCTACCCGAGTAACGTATGCGCAACAAAAAATAACGCAATGTTTATTACGCATGTGCATATAAAAAAGTGCTGCAAGGCAATAATAAACACTTTCCGTTCCATTGCACAACAATATATCTTGTTTTTAAATTGGAAACCGCTCGCTACGCGGTTTTCTTGGTGCGAGTTGACGGCCTCATGCCAGCAACAGTGGAATTCGCTCGCCGAAGCCGTCGCGTGAATGAGGTTTGTCTGCGCTAGCGACTGATCGCGCGAAGACGATCTACGTCGCGTCGCTCGTCGCTGTCGCGTGCATTTTCGCACTTATGTGGTTTGGCCTTCAAGGGAGTTTCAATTTTGCTTCGCCTGTTCTTTCAAAGTCCGTCAAACACACTTCACGAAGCATCGAATTATTACCGACGATGACATGTGCCCCATCCGGCAGCAGCCTTATTGCGCTTCTGCTAAAGAATGCGCGGCTATTCAGACACAACTAAAAGAGATGCTCGATGACGGGAATAATTCAACCATCCAACAGTCCTTGGTCCTCGCAAGTTGTTCTATGAAAAAAAAAAGACGGAACTCTGCGATTCTGTATTGGCTACAGGAAGCTTAATAGCGACAAGAAAAAAAGACGTCTACCCGCTTCCACGGGTCGATGACTCTCTCGACAGGTTACGACGCGTGAATTATTTTTCGTCCATCGATCCAAAGAGTGGCTATTGGCAAATTGAAGTGGATGAACGAGACTGAGAAAAAACCGCGTTTGTGACTCCAGACGGGCTTTACGAATTCTCATTCTTTGCTTCGGCCTCTGTTCTGCCCCAGCCACTTTTTGGAGGATGATGGACACTTTTCTCGCTGCTGCTGCTGCTGCTGCTGCTGCCGCTGCCGCTGCCGCTGCCGCTGCCGCCGCCGCCGCCGCCGCCGCCGCCGCCGCCGCCGCCGCCGCCGCTGCCGCCGCTGCTGCTGCTGCTGCTGCTTTTCTCTAATGTCAGATGTATACGCTAAAAGCTTTGTTAGGGGGCAATATTACTCTTTGATGGAGAATAGGGGCAGAGCACTGATTAAAGACGGCCGTTGGTGTCTTTTAGTGATCGTAACGCTCACAGAAACCCTGGGTAATTATTGATTCCGTTTTTTATCGTGATGAATTTGTAGACAATGTAACATTTCTGTGGTTTCCTCTCTCTGATTGTTCGAAAATTACTTTTTAATAGTGTAACTCTGATGTAATCAAAGCTGTGGTCTTTTAATGTACTGTGTTTTGAAAGTAGAAGGCCTGGTAGGGAACGTACTATCGGTATCTAATGAAACGCGAACAGCGTAGCACGTGGTACAAGCCTTATCAATGGCATAGTGCGTGCCGCCGACCAGTCATTGGCACAGATAGGCCCGCACATCGAGTGTGGCAGCACTGCACGATCCCCCTACAGTGCAATATTTCTGCTTGTGTTCAAGGTATAGTATTCGAAAGGAACAAAAAAACCGAGGCCAGACCACTGCAGCCGAAGGCGAGTATTGTAGCAAGGTTTGTCATCACGGTGTTCATCATCATGAAATTCCTGGCTAATTCTCTTTATAGTAGACAAAAGTCGGTTCATAATGGTGGCAATTTTGCGCTCTTTCACTTAGTGCCGATAAAGCGAAACAATTTGCGCTCTCTCTTCCGATGAAACGCTAGGCAGTTCCCGTTAAAGTGATGCGTTTTCGGGTCGGTCTCTGAAAGAAGGGCGCAGGTGAAACAGCGCTGGCGAACGGGATGTGACGATCGTTTGAAATCAACCGCAAACCGATTATATTTCTCTCTTTGTTTCATCGTGCCAAGTCACCGATTGCACTGTGACACTGAAGTAAAAGCAAAGATTTGTGAGTGATACGATCAGAAGCCCTTCACACGCTCACGATGGCCACCATTGCCACCATACGAAAGCTATAGTGCAGAAACGGAGATAACGCACTGTAGGGAGATCGCGCAGTGCTGCCGAAACAGATGTGCACGTCTGTCAATGGTGATGACTGTACGGCCAACACTACACTGTTTCTAATGCTTGAAACATGCGCCACGCTGTTCGGGTTTCATTGACGCCGATACTACATGTGCCAGATGGTGGTTGAATCTAATTCTAAAAGATGTGTCTGTCTGGCCCACGTATTGCATGTTATGTACCCCACATTCCAGGAGGTATATGACGTTGTCTGAGTCACAGTCTAGTGCACCTCTTATCCTGCGCTTAAAATCCGAGTGGGTGCTTTCCGCCGCTGTCGTTGTCTGCATGTGTTTGCACACCTTGCATCTGTCTTTTTCCGCAAGGGTGACACCCTATTTGAGATTTCACGCCCATCTTTGAATTCATTAAATGATCCTTCATATGTTTGGGCCATCTGTATACCACACAAAGAGGAGAAGTGAAAATTGCGATAGTCGCACGCTCTGTTCCAATACGTTGAAGTGTTTTCTTAGGACTTTGTTTATGTTCGGTGGGTTGCTCGTGAAAGTTCATAGCAAGTTTTTGTCGCTGTGTTGGTCGGTCTTTTCCTGGTGGTTGAGAATATTCTGGTAGTACAGATTTTCAGCTTTTTTAATAGCATCATCGATAATAGCTGGCGGCTATTCTTGATTAAGGAGTACTTCGCGCATATGTGTGCTGTTTTTGTGGAAGTCCTCGGTGCGGGAGCAGGTTCGTCGGAATCTGTGTGCTTGGGAATAGGAAATGCTGGTCCTGCAGTGTTGCGGGTGGCAGCTTTTGAAGTGCAGGTATTGTTGCCTGTCCGTAGGTTTTCTGTATACGCTGGTTACCAACGCACCATCGTCAACTCGAATGAGTACATCAAGAAAGTTTATTTCAGTGTCAGAGTAGGAGTGTGTAAAATAAATTCTGGGGTGTACTTGGTTAAATGCCTGTATGAATTTTAGCAGCTCGTTTTCCGAATGTGTCCGAATCATGAAGATATCGTCTATGTTCTCTTTATAGATTAAAGGTTTGATATAACAAGATGAAAGAGAATTCGACTCTATGTGGTGCATGAATATGTTAGCGTTGTTTGGGGCCATTCTTCTACCCATTGCCGTGCCGCTGATTTGAAGGTAGTACTGGTTGGTAAATTCTAAGCTGTTCAATTCGAGTACAATTCTTGGTAATATTTCAATTACGTTTTTGCTTGGATAATTGACAGGGTTGGGGGTGCCATACGATTCAACAAGTGCCCTTACACCTTCGTTATGTGAGATATTTGTGTAGAGTGAGCTAACATCCAGTGTTACGAGAAATGCACCGTCTGTAATTTTTACTTCCGATATTTCCCGAAGGAAATGGTTTGTGTCACGCAAGGACTCATGTGTGGGTGGTATGTCTTTGAATAAAGAATTAATATAACTAGAAATAAGTTTCGTTAACGTTCCCGTGTCTGATATAATGAGTCTGCCAGGGTTTCTCTCTTTATGAATCTTCGGCAGCATGTAAAAACAACCAGGCGCCGAACATACCGTAATAAGTGCATTTTTAAGCTTTCAATTAATGGCGCCTTCACGTGTGAGATCCTCTAGGATTGTTGAGATGATCTTTTTCTGCTCGGCGGAAGGGTTATAGTCGAGGTGTTTGTAGAATTGTTTGTTATTTAGTTGTCGCTTGCCTTCATCGATGTAGTCCAATCTATTCAAAACAACAATCGCGCCTCCTTTGTCTGCTGGTTTATTGACGAGATCTTCGCAGTTGCTCAACGCGAGTAGTGCATCTCTTTCTCTTTTTGATATGTTATTCACGCTTGGTTTCCGCAGTTGGATAACCTTAGACCGATATCACTGACTTCATGTATAGGCGAACTCATGGAGCACTTCATGCTTGTGCGTCTCACTACCTACATGGAGGAGAACGAACTCTCCCCCATACCATGATCCATTTCAGACCTAAACTATCAATGCAGGACACCATGTTACATATTAAGCATCAAATACTCGACGTGGGGACAATATATTCCGCTTGGACACACAGATCCACAGTCCATATTTAGTTGAAGCGCATGCTGCAAATTTTTATTGTTTAGCAATGCACAGGAGAAATTTCCTGCTGGCACAACCGTTGAGGACAAGAGCTAGTGCCTATAAGTACGAGATGGCCAGTGAACGGTTGTGCAGCGCGAGCCGTCAGTTTTTTTAAAAAAAAACAAACAAAACTCGCTAGCAGACTCTGGCAAGGTGGGCGGGTTTGCTTTGGTCAGCCGCGACCCTGTCAATGCGCCCGCTGCGGTCCTTTTTTGCAGTGCCACTGCGACCTGCTCGCGCGACGAGCGCTGTCTTTGCTACTGTGGCAGTCACCGTAAGGGACCCTATACAACGACATCGCAGCGCTGTCTCAATTGAAGCGGCAACCATGCAGCGAACAAGCCACGCTCCCCTTCCTAGTAGCTCCAGCACAAAGCCGCCGTTATTCTCGCCTCATCAGATGGCTCCATGACTTACAGTCAAGCGCTGTAGTGTTTCGGCACCTTTGTAAACAACAACGACAAGCGGGGTGCTTCAGATGTGCTTAAGGTCCGCTCTTTCCGCGATACTATCGCCGGTAGCCGCCGAATGACCTCATTTATCCACTTGCACGCTTCAAGTGCGCACGCCGCCTCCTTGAGCCTTACGAACACCTCCACCCCTTCTTCACATCCACCGGACTCCGTCATTGACCCGGCATGGTGCCGTCATCGTCGGCGGCTTTTTAACGAACTGTCTCGCAGTCTCAGATGGACCAGTGCTACGCACTAAGGCGGGTGCTTCGCACGCTGCTGTTTTATTAACGCGCCACTCTGGCCCGTCGTGCTTCTTCTTCGGCAAATATTTTCCTGTGCCTACTCGGGGGCCTTTCATTCAGCTGCTTCTGGTGCGTTGCGACTCAACCCAGCATGAGGACGATTGGCCCCTTTCTTTTTAAATACGATAGTCTTTCTTGGGGACCTCCAACGCAAAACGTTTGGTTTGCCTGGCCGTCTATCTGTCTGTATTTACATTAGTTTGTTTGTCTGCCCTTAATGGTACCCTAAACGGCACCAAAGTGGCCAAACGATACTCCAAACAGCCACTCCCATCAGCAGTGCCCACCAATACTGATCAAGATTCAGCGTGCATATTTGTGCGATGGTAAATTAAAAAGGAATTATCGCGCACATCTGAGGCACCATAACAACCCGTCAATATTCTGTATGTGTGTCTCTTACTATAAAAGGCATACATAATAATTCTAAGGATCGTAGTGTTTATCATGTTGCGCTGATCATCCAACGCTTGTACGAAAGGGCAAGTGTTTCCAACACTTTGCTAAGACGGCATGGTGGTGGCACCTACCTGTCACCTTGCGTTCTACACCTTATCACCTCTAGGACGGGCGCGCAGGGCGCGCGTGCTTCGTTTTCCAACATAACTTCCAGATTGCGCTAATGTCTCACGTGTGACGTGCCTTGAAGCGCTCGTTCGCCTCCGCTGCACGCTCGAGGCACTCTAACGCAGTGACTCCAGAATACCATTCACCAATTTTCTTTCTGCAGAGCATCAAATAAACGTTTTATTCTCTCTCTCCAGACACAACGCTATCGCATTTCGATGACATTTTCAGCTTAACATGCAGATACCGGGCCAATTTTTGCACTCTTACCCTTTTCTCTCTTTACATATCTTTCACTCTTCACACACATACTCCTGTGCACTACTTCTAAGGTGTCCTTTCATGCAGAGACAGTTTCGGGGTACACTTTTGTTTTCACAACGCAATTCAGACCTACATCCCCCTCACCCGAGATGAGTGAGTGGCGAATGTAGGAGAAGGAGAGGGGACGTGCATGCGCAATGAGGGTTTCAAGCCTCGGGAAAAAATGTCAAGAGAAGAGAGAGGGAGGGTGAGCACTGACCAGCACACGCTGCATGCGTCGGCATTGCGAGACGAGAGAGGGAGGAGAAATAGATGCATGCGCCATGGAGCACGGATGCCACCGGATCAACCTCGCTCAAAAGATGCTTCGCATCACAATAAACATTGGCCGGCCACGCATAACATATGCGGGATATCCAATGCTCATATAAGGTAACTGATCGGACTTCAAAGAAAGGCAAACACGTGAGAGGGCGACATTATTAGGTGAGCACAAAACGGAAGACCAGATTGTTGGCGGAACCTGGGAAAGACATTTGCCTTGCAGTTGGCGGACTCAGGCTGATGATGACGACGATTATGTTGATAATGATTAACATTCCTGTTCTGAACGATTCATTTACATGAAAAAAGGTAGTTGTATTAACGTATACTTCAAAGGTCATCTTTTCTTAAAGTATGTAACAAAGTTCATACAGGCGTGTACATGAGCCCAGTTGGCAAACATTGTATTCAGCTTTTTTAACGTTCGCATGAATACTTACCGCAAGACAACGTTTAAAAATGTAAAAGGTATTGCAGCTTTCATTATGACTGGTACGTGATTTGCAACGTTCGGCAGTAATTGGGGGTTTCAGACGTCAATTTATTTGCGTAACCTGCAGAAGGAGTTATAAAGTATGAAACAAAACAGTAAAATCCAAGTCAATTTCTTCACAAACTATTCACGCTTAAGTTTAGTCTCTCACTATTGATTGGCAGTTCATTCACTTGTCTTATTGATAAACGGCAGCATTTTGTCTTAGGTGTCTATTGGTAGTTCTTTTACGTTCATTTTAGTTTGTCGTCTTCACCCTCTGCAGTCTTAGCTTGTTTAAAAGGAAAGCTGTTAGTTAAATCATGAAAAGGGCTGATGCGCAAAGACACGGTTACCATATTGCTGCCATAGCACCAAGCTGTACTTGCACTGACGGCACACCACCACCATCAAGTCGACGAAAAAGTTCTTACACCTCAATACCACAATTTTTGTCTTTTCGCTGTCTCACATGGACCCTAAACATTCCTCTTGGCTATGCTGCAAAGCACTTAACGTTGCACTCTGCGTTCCTTCTCCTTAGAATGCTTAATCAATATGTGGGGTTTAACGTTCCAAAGTCACCATACGATTATGAGAGACGCCGTAGTAGAGGGCTCCGAAAATTTCGACCACCTGGAGTTCTTTGACGTGCAACCAAATCTGAGTACGCCTACGAATGCTTGCTTCTGTATTTTTGTCATGCCAATTTTTACAGCGAATTGTGTTATGAGATCACTTTTTGGGTCAAGTGCAGTAGCATTTTTGTCCACCGCCGCTGTTTTCGGTAATCACATCGCGCGAAATTAGAAAAATCTTGCACCGGTGCTTGTAACTTGTCAGACTTGCCTTAGGCAGGCTTGACTTAGCACCAATGGCACAGTCTGTAGCGAATGAGACCGCGTGCCATATACCTATACACCTATACACTCAGCAAATAAAGAGACCCCGTGTGAAGTGAATGAACAGAAACCCCGCAGTTGTCCTAGATACCATGCTATACGTTAGCCCTTCCATCGTATACCATAGGTTATGAATAAAAAATACTTTGTGTAGCTAGTCTTCTGAGATAAATCCTGTCCAGCGGTAATCCAAGCACCTAAAAGGCAATTAAGGGAGAAATTTGTGTACCCACTTTTAGGAAATAGGAATATTAGAAAGCATACGCAATCAAAATAAAAAGTTTCTTCGTTGAGGAAGAAGATTACCTTGTTGGTGCTTCGAATGTGGGACCAGCATCTTTCGGGAGAGGTACCTCCGATAATTGAACTAACCAACATTGAAAACATGAGCAGCACACAAGTAGAATAATGCACTGATCGATGGATATTGTCACTGGGTAGGTATAATCAGTTGTACAACGTAGACGGAAGGTTGAGCGACCACATCAGAAAGGCATTGAACGCTTGGCAGAAGCTGTGATATTGCACGCTTATTCTGTGAATCAAAGGCTTTTTCTCAGCAAAAAAGGCATACATTTTTATAGGCAGCTTTTTTTTTACAAACGGCTAGACGGCAATCGTTCTTTCAGTAGCTCTTCTTTGTCTTTGCGTCATTCGACAAGATTCATTATCCATTTTTGTATCGACGTCATATGAACAGTTCATCTATTTGTAATGATGTTCTTTACTGATAGCCTCCTCACTAGGTCAGTCGATGAAGATACTGCGCTGGGAGACTTTGTTTCCTATTTCAAAAGCGATAGTTCTTTAATACGGTTCTGCTGCGTCAATTTTACTCGCCTTTATTTTTATTTTTAAAAACGAGTACTTAACACGTTATCTTCTGCCAGTGGTATCTCCTTCACCAGGTGTTTGGTTTGTGCGTCGCTACAGGCCCCGGACTTTGGTATCTTTGAATCTTATCACACAGTCAGGAGTCACCGAGCCGTGTTGGTGGAAAAATGATGGCCTCTTTGTTGCACAATGGTATGGAGTAAAATATCAAAGACCTTACCAAGGTGAAGAAAGCAGCTTCTTCGAGCTATAGAAGACCTAAACGGCAGCCCAGGACAAACGTACAAAAGGTGAAGAAGCAGTTAGGCTTCTGACAATCGTGATTGGCCTCCGATAAGAAGCGGCACCTACGTAACAATTAAAGTCAGTGTCATGAACAGACCCTTTTTATTGCATCCTACGTTAAGAGTGGTGGAAACCACCTAATACAAGAAGTATATATAGTTTTGGGTGCGAAATGCCGCAAATAAAAAATTATTAAAGAACTGCAAAGCTTGAAATATCACCTTTGCAGTTCTTGGAATCTGTTCGGAAGCACTCCTTGGAGTGAGGCAGAAATGGCAGATTGAAAAACTTGCGATCTCGTTAGCAAAGACGCTATGGTTATACATTGCGTCTATACAGGTAATTATACAGGTAATTAAACACAGGCTGGGATGACGTAATTAAAGAGAGTCTTTCGACCATCATAACAACAAACTAGTGTAGAACTCCGAGTCAAGGCGTCAAAGTTAGAAATTACCAGTCGTAATATCTGACACACGAATGCTACCAAAACACCTATCAGTGACGTCATGCAGTACTGAAGTGCCCGAATTCCTTGAAGCTAGATATGTGAAGGTCAACACAACTAGACTCACATAACCTAATATGACGACTTATGTGCAAGAACCTTCGACATGAGTGATAGCTATGCAGACATGGCAGCACATGTCAAATACAGTGCTAACGTTATTCCGTGGAGCCGTATCGCCGCTCCTCCTAACTGACAATCTGAAAAGGCTACGCTTAAGTCCTGCTAAAGTACCAGCCTATCGCCTGTAAACGAGATAAAAAATCTAACACCTATCGGTGGCGTACCAACACTTCTGCGAGAGGGGGGGGTGAATAACCTACGTCACTGGTAAGGCAGGATATATATATATATATATATATATATATATATATATATATATATATATATATATATATATATTATCACAAGGTCGTGACGTAGACCAAGGCTGCAGGCTCGATGATCACATGAAACTTTATTGGGACCAAACTTGTGCCCAACAAACAAAAAGAAAGAATAAAGCGATACACACTAGCACCGATAGTGGCGAACCAGCGTCAGCCGGTGATCAACTGACAAGCAGCGAAGTGCGTCGGCATTTATACCATTCCCATTGAATATTCAAGTGTTATCTCTAACGGCGACGTATGTGTCAGAATTATCTGTAATGTTCACAAAGTGGGCCTAACCTTAACAAAACGATCTACTACGGCCTCGAAGCTGCTCAAACTTCATAGGCGTGGTTTGCGGTGAACGTAGTGCAATGGGTGATAACAAAGCTTGATAAAGGAACGTGGCATTTCCTCCCTCTGAAAAGGGCATCGTCCAGATGTTTCAACAAAAGATGAAGAACAACAATAAAGATAGTAAACAATAAATACAAGCGATAAAACAGAGCAACAACAAAATACAGTCCTCAGGTTCGCGCATGAACTGTCTTGAGGAGCGCGACATGGACGACCATGCGAGTTCGTAATGCCGTCTGGAACAACCTCGTAGGCGAGTGGGTCGAGACGTCGAAGTACTCTGTACAGTCCAAGGGGCCGTCACAGAAGTTTTTCACTGAGCCCTCGTCGGCGTATTGCCGTCCTTACCCAGACACGGTCCCCATGCTGGCACTCCACGATGTTTCATCGAAGATTGAAACGACGGCTGTCGATCGCTTGCTGAAGTTTGATACTCAGGTAGGCGAGTTGACGAGCTTCTTCAGCGTGCTGAAGGTAGGTGGTAACCTCGAGGTTCTCTTCATCAGCGACGTTTAGAAGCATAGCGTCGAGTGTGGTCGCCGGGCTCCTTCCATAGAGCAACTTGTATGGCGGGATGTGCGCCTTTTCTTGAGCGGCCATATTCTACGCGAACGTCACGTACGGAAGCATTTTATCCCACGTCTTGTGCTCGACGTCGAATTCAGTGGTCAGCCTATCAGCGATGCACTTATGACTTTCACTGAACCATTGGTCTGTGAACGGTAGGGAGTGGTCCGGCAGTGACTTGTCTTGCTGTACCTCATGATCGCCTTAGTTAGGTCCAACGTGAAGGCCGTCCGTCTATGTTCTCCACGAGAAACCTTGCCATCTCGGAGGCACTGCCTTTGGGTAGCGCCTTTATCTCGGCGTATCGTGTGAAGTAGTCAGTAGCTACGATGATCCATCTGTTCCCGGAACTGGACGTCGGGGATGGCCCCGGTAAGTCCATGCCGATTTGCTAGAATGTTCGGTGAGGTGGCTCGATGGGCTGGAGAAGTCCGAGTGGCTTAGTCAGGGGTGTTTTTTGCAGCTGACAGTCGCGCGAGGTCCTAGCGTAACGAGTGACTTCAGCGGTAAGTAGTTGCCAGTAGTACGTTTCTTGTGTTCTTGCGAGCGTACGGGAAACACCGAGGTGTGCAGCCGTCGGGTTCTAGTGTAGAGCTTCGAGCACTTCTGGTCTCACAGCTGAAGAAACGACGAGAATTGATCGGCTCGAAAAAGCGAGATGTTCTTCTTTAAGAGAACTCCGTTACGCTAGAAGAACGGCTCCTGTCCTCTCTTGAAAACATTCAGAACAGTCGCTTTGTTACCCGGAAGGTATTCCACAAGGCTTCTGAGTTCCGGGTAAGCTCACTGTTGCTCAGCGAAGTTGTAGCAAGTTATCGAAACATAGCAAAAACGTCGCAAGTTATTGTTCTTGAGAAGCTGTCCTCTTCCAGGCCATCGGGAAGCAGTGGCTCGACGGGGGTGCGAGACAAGCAGTTGGCGTCAGAGCTTTTTCTTCCCGGCTTGTAAACGACGGTCATGTCGAATTCTTGAAGTCTGTAGCTCCACCGTGCGAGGCGACCCGGAGAGTCTTTCAAGTTATGTAGGTAGCCAACACAAGGCGTGGTGGCCATTCCCAATTTTGAAAGGCCTGCCGTAGAGGTAGAGGTGAATCTCTGACGCTGCCCAGATGATGGAAAGGCACTCTTTTTCTCTCGTGGAATAGTTGGCTTCGGCCTTGAATAGCGACCGGCTAGCATAACTGATAACCCTTTTCACCCCATCAGTCCGCTTCATAAGGACGGCGCCGTGTCCTACGCTGCTTACGTCAGCGAGTACATCTGTTTCGGCGCATTCGCCGCTTCACACATGAATTTTACGTTGTTTTTTGTGAAGCGAGTTAGCGGCTCGGTGATCTGTGAAAAGCATTTGACAAAACGCCTGTAATAGGCACACAATCCGACGAATCGTTGTACAGCCTTCTTGTCCGCGGGATGCGGGAAATCAGCGATGGCGGCTGTTTTTCGGCGCCAGACCTGCTAATGACGTGTCCCAGCAACAACAATGCTCCTCGAACGTGAAGCGGCACTTTTCTGGGCTAGTCCAGAGGTGTGTATAGCTTGAAGTACCTCGTTAAGACGCTGTAGAGGCTCGTTGAAGCTGGAGGAAAACACGACGACGTCATGGAAGTACACGAGGCAAGTCTGCCATTTAAATGCTGCCAGCACGGTGTTGTAACGTGCTGTAACGTCACAGGCGCCGAGCAAAGACCTAATGGCATGACCTCAAACTCGAAGAGGCTGTCTGGTGGGATAAAGGCCGTCTTCCCTCGATCTTTCGTCAGCCTCAATTTGCCAATAGCGCGTTTTGAGGTCCATCGAGCAAACGTACCTCGCGTTGTGGAGTCGGTCCAGGGCGTCGTCAATACATGGAAGAGGGAACAGGCCCTTCTTCGTGATTTTGTTCACGTGGCGGTAATCGACGCAAGAACGTAGAGTGCTGTCCTTCTTCTTCCCTAGTACCACGGGTGGCGCCCACGGACTCTTGGATGGCTGAACGATGTTCTCACGTAGCATTTCGTCGATTTGTTTCTTCACAGCGTGGCGTTCGCGCGTCGAAACTCGGTATGGGCTTTGTAGAACTGGTCGGGCACTTTCTTCTGCTATTTCGAAAAGTTAATTCTAGCACGAACACTTGACACGATCAGTCACACACGCACACAACCATGCATAAAACACACACAGCTCCCACTTCCAACTGATTTATTTATAGCTCGAAGGCTTGAATATTTACAGGACACATTGTGCGCACACACACCGTATAAGGCCAACAGCATACATTATCACACGTACAGTTAATCAATGTCATAGCCTCAGAGCGGTAAACTGAAGTTCGCTTGGTAACAATGAAATTGAAGGGGCGCTTACACTGTGATCTTTATTTTTTTACACAGGCAGAAGCGCAAGTAAAACAGCACGTGAAGTGTTACAGGCCTTTTTCATTGAAAAAAACAAAGATCACTGTGTAAGCGCCCCTTCAATTTCGTTGTTACTAAGCGAACTTCAGTTTATCGCTCTGAGGCTATGACATTGATTAACTGTACGTTTGATAATGTATACTGTTGGCCTTCTATGGTGTGTGTGAGCACAATGTGTCCTGTAAATATTCAAGCCCTCGAGCTATAAATGAATCAGTTGGAAGTGGGCGCGGTGTCTGTTTCATGCATGGGTGTGTGCGTCTGTGAGTGATCGTGTCAAGTTTTCGCGCTCGAATTAACTTTTCGAAATGCTCTACCAACTAGCCCAACAACAAGTTCTTTTAGAATACATTTCTTCTGCTATGATGCGATGTCTCGCAACTGGGGTTTGTCGAATTCGGGACGATGACGAGAAGCAGTCATTGAATTGCAAGAGCAGGAACTTCAGCTGGTCTTGCTTGTACTTCGAAAGGCTCGGGCTGACTTCGAAATCTGGTTCGGGACCTCGGTTCGTTGAAGCAGCATTGGCAGCATCGAAGAGGAAGAATGAATTGCTGGCCTCCACGAATACATCGATGTAGGCGACCGTCATACCACAGTTGATGTGTCTGTAATCGTTACTGAAGTTTGTTCAGCACCACCTTTGCTTTGTCGTCACGCAGCTCAGTTATACCTCTTGCAGCGCAAATCTCACGGTTTTGAAGAAAGTGCTGATCGTCCTTGACAATGCTTTTAAGGTTTCGGCTTTTTCAGTGCCAACAAAAATGACGACGCTGGAGAAAGGCGGCATGAAGACGTGCTGTTCTAACATACTCAATGCGTTGTTGCTTGGCGTTGTAGGGGTCGGCTGCGTGTTTTCTGAGGAGAGTGTGATCGCCTCAGACCTCACGTCGATGACAGCGCCATGCTGACTTTGAACGTTCATTCCAAGTATCACATCCCTGAAGCAATGTTGTTAGATTACAAAGCTCGCAGCATAAGCCTGGTTATTGATGGCGACTCTAGCTGTGCAGACTCCAGTCGGCGTTAAGTGACCTCCAGAGGTCCAGAATGTGGTGCCTTGCCATGCAGTCTTCGCTCTTTTTTTAACTTTGTCGCGAATAACTCACTGTCGACGGAATAGTCGGCTCCAGTGTCGACGAGAGCAGTGACGAGATGGCCGTCAAATAATAAGTCGATGTCACTGGTTGATGGACATGCGTTGCGGTTGGGTGTTGGCGTCGGATCACGCCTACGTCTACTTGCTCCGCTGCTACTACGTTGCGTTGTCATGTCTTCTTCAGGCTGCAAACTTTCGACGTTATGACCCTTTTCGTCTTGCAGCGGGTGCTTTGGATTTCGTGGCGGCGTCGTTGTCGCCGACGGCGGAGGATCTTCAGTAGTTTGTCGTACAGCAATCGGACCTCCATCGGTTGTTGCCCTTAGTTTTCCAAGTAAGCGCTCTGAGATTGGTCCAGAACAGGGTCGGTATACTGCCCGTGGTGCGGTCAGGTGTAGTGGCCTGGCGACGGTGAAGGATAGGGTCGTCGGTGTGTCGACTGCGCTCCCGCGAGGTGGTCGGCGATATTGCGTGGTCTTTCACCTCGTTGTTAAGCCTCCGCATCTATAGCAAAACCACGCAGTCTCATTTGGAGGTAGTTGTGACCAGTCTCTCCGCATTGGTAGCACAGTGGGCAGTAGTAAGGCGCACGCCGAACATCGGTTTTTCTTGGTGTGTAGGCTGGCCGAGAGGAGCATAGCAGGGCGTCGGTGGTGGTGGCGGTGGGAGGTAGCAGCGGGCAGCAGCAGCGTAGGTTATAGCCGGTGTCTACGGCTGTTCTGGCTGAGGAACACCCAGTGACTGCTTTATCTCCGCACATACTGCTTCCGCAATCGACGACACCCCTGGCTGTGGCAAAGACAGCTTTCGGAGCTTGTCTCACACGATGACCCAGATAGTCTCGTGCAGGTATTCGGAGCCAAGGGTTGAACAGCTGCAAAGTCTTGAGCAAGGCGACGATCATACTTTCTGGTGCATATTTCCAGCGTCTTCTCAATTGTCGTCGCTTCCGAGAAATATTTTTAACTGTCGAGGGTTTGTTTCACATTAGCCCAGCAAAGAGCTCTTGCTTAACTCCTCGCATGAGGAAGCGAACTTTCTTGTCCTCAGGCATATTTCGATCTGACCTCCGAAACAGTTTTGTCAATTCTTCAGTGATTAGTGCAATACTTTCGTTAGGCAGCTGGATACGGGTTTCTAGAAGGGCCTCGGCCATCTGCTCTGCAGCGGTGGTCTAGGGGCTAAAGTAGTCGGCTGCTGACCCGCAGGTTGAGGGTTCGAATCCCGGCTGCGGGGGCTGCATTTCTGATGGAGGCGGAAATGTTGTAGGCTCGTGTGCTTAGATTTGGATGCATGATAAACAACCCCAGGTGGTCGAAATATCCGGAGCCTTCCACTACGGTGTGTCTCATAATTATGTGGTAGTTTTGGGATGTTCAACCTCACATATCGATCAATTATTTCCTTGCGGACGACACTCGTGAATGTGCGAGAAACTTGGTGCAAAATATTTTTCACGCTGTTTGCGTTCGCTCTTGGTTTTCAAACCAGATACGTCCTTCAAGGCGAATTACACGTGTCAAAGCTTATCTTCGGAGGTCAAGCCATTCAAAGCGGGGACTCGGTCGATTGCTTCCAGCAACTTTCCGGGTCCTTGGACAGCCGGAGAACGGTTGGGGCAGGATGCGTGGGTGGGTCATCGCTGCCGCCATTGTTTTTGTGATAGAAGGCTGCCTGGTTCTTTTTTGGGGGGCAGGGGGGAGTGGTCTGTACTGTGGCTGCAGTCTCCACTGCCTGCGGCTTGCCCACTGTCTGGCGTCGGCGTCTTCTTTGCCACTTGGGCTGGGTTCGCGGCTTGACGGGGGTGTCTGGTACATCAAAGAAGCAGCACCTCCACCAGATGTCACGAGGTCGTGACGCGGACCAAAGCAGCAGGCTCGATGATCAAATGAATCTCTTGATTCGGGCTGAACTCATGGTCAACAAATGAAAAGTAAGATTAAAGCGATACACATTGACACCGATAGCAGCGAACAAATCGTCGGCCTTCGATCAATTGGCAAGCAGCGAAGTGTGTCGGCATTTATACCCTCGCCATCGAATATTCTAGTGTTATCTCTAGCGGCAACGTATGTTCCAGAAATATCTGCAGTGTTTACAAAGCAGGCGTAATCTTAATAAAACGATCTACTGCAGCCTCGAAGTTTCTCAAACTTCATAGGCATCGTTTGCGCTGGACGTAGTGTAACGGGGTAATAACAAAGCTTGAGAAAGGAACGTGGCAATATACGTCAGCTATTTCCAGGGAGGCGAAGACGCTGTAGACCCGTGTCCTCAGAGTTAAGTGCACGTTAATGGTGATCGAAAATTCAGGAGATTTTCCCTACAGCCTCTCTCGTAGTTTAGGAACGTTAAACCCAAGATATTGCCACCCACACGTAGTGGGTCGACTACAGGAGCAGCTCTCAATTTGGAGGAAAAAAGAAGAGCGCGTGCTTCTTCTTGACTCGAGAGCCAGCCACGACTGACGCATCGTCCCAGAGCTAAATACTTGGTGGTTTAATAACTCTCAGTACTTGTGATTCATCGTGACAAACTGGTGGAGGTGCTGGGTATTGGGAATGTGTCCTCGTACGTGATGATCCTGTGTAGAGGGATGGACGTCTGGCGGATCTTTGAGCAACTAGCGAAGCAAGATCATAACTCGAACAAGAGCGCTCGTAGTGCAGTCTGATTATCGGTGGACAAATCAGGATTGATGTCAAGATTACTCACCGACGTGTCTGCGTTATTCACTTGTTCTGACATGAGACAGTTGGTTACGTTTACTACTTCGTGGGCAACCGCTATCAAAGAGTCACGGAAAAGGTGTCGATGCTCATTGTTAAGGTTAGTAACGAGCAATTCAGGTCAGCCATCACGAACGCCTATTGCACTTCTAGCTACACAGATGCCTTGTTGCAGGAGGTGTTCTAAATTTGTCTCGGCCACCACATCACCATCGCTCATACCGCAGCATGTTACGTCGACTAGAACACATGCTCGGGGAGGAAGCGTCACGCTCTGTTCAGAAGTACGCAGTACGTCGACACGCCTTCCATCATCCTGCACGTTGATTGATCTCTGGGCTGAGAACGTGACGCGGCGCTCTTGCAGATCAATGATAGCTCCATTTTCCTGTAGAAAATTGACTCTCGGAATGACGTCACGGGAGTATTCACGTAAAACAAGGCAGCTTGCTACGAATGTATAACCTTGAATCTGTACTCTAGTTGCGCAGGCGCGCAGTGGAGTAATAACATGGCCACCAGTTGTCCGAATCTGCGAGTGATGCCACAGCATGATTACTTTCTTCGGGTGTGTTGTCAGTTTGCCGCTCAGTATTGAATAGTCTGCGCCGGCGTCCACTAACGCATTAACTATACACCCATCAAATGTCACTATGTGGAGTGAAAGCCGGCTATCCTTTGCAGCAGCAGGTGATGTCGCACCAGTTTCTTTACGGTTCTGCATCAATAGGTCTTCAGCGCTTCGACGTTCAACTACGCCGCCCCCAGAGGTCAGTTCGGCTAGCTTTCCCGGCGGGGGCTGGGAGATCGTGTGGTTGAATACCGCTGGGGCGTTGATGAAAATCGCCTCGGTAATGGCAAGCGCGACTGGCGCCCAGCAGACGGTGGTGCATGCTGCTGGGAGATGTAGTTTTCGATGTGGTGTGGTCTCTGGCCGTAACGGGGTGGCGGCAAGTACACAGAAAAGCCGCGAAACCCAAGACGGCGATCTGGGCACTGGCGGTACAAGTGATCAGCTTCTCCGCTGTGAAAGCAGAGAAGCCAGTGATTGGGTGTGCGCCAAACATCAGACTCCCGAAGAGACGTGTGCCGATCGTCGTTGTACTGGACAGGTTGCACCGAACGATGGGCGACAAAAGCGCCACGGACAAAGGGCAAGGGCGGTGGCGTGTAGGTGCCTTCGTAAAATGGCATGTGCTGCGCTGACTCGAGTGAAATAGCAGGAACAGGATGAGCGAACAATGGTGGCGATGCAGCAGGGCGTTTCAACGCTTCCGCGTAGGGTGCCCCACGGCAGTATTCAGTAGGAGCTGCCGCAGCTCTATCAAGAGGCGAGGTGTCCCGTAGGGCCTGGTGCAGCTCATCCTTGTTCACAGTTGCAATAAAGCTGACCGTAGGAAGAAGTGTTACACCAGCCTTTTGCAACTGTTCCCGTACGATGTTACGGATGAGTTCACGTAGAGAGTCATTGCTGGTCCCAGCGGCGGTGATAAGGTCAGCAGTGTACATGCCACTGACTTGCCTGTCGTATTGGTAGGATCGCTGCTGTAGCTTTTTTTATTGTCACGGCTTCGGACAAGAACTCCGCGACCGTCTTTGGAGGGCTTGGCACGAGGCCGGCAAAAAGCTGCTCCTTGACCCCGTGCGTCAAGTGACGCAACTTCTTGTCCTCCGTCATTCTTGAATCGGCCCGTCGGAAGAGGCGCGTCATTACTTCGACGTACGTGGTCATAGTTTCGTTTGGTGACCAGACGCGCGCCAGAACAGCTCGTTTAGCTTTTTCTTGGCGACCAGCACTGGCATAGGTCTGCAGAAGTCTTCGAGAAATTGCGGGTCACGTCGTCAGCTGCCCCTCTCAATATGGATACCACGTGCGTGCCCTGTCTTCAAAATAGAAATAGACACGATCCAGTTTCATCCCGTCATCCCACTGATTCATGGTGGCTGTGCGCTCAAAGTCCGCCAACCAGTCCTCACCGTCCTCGCGCTCGGTACCATGGAACGTCGTGGTGCTCATGGGCTTTCCAACGTACAGCGGTTCAACGTCGTGCTTGTAGTGGCGGTTGGTGAGGTTTGCACTGAAGCGCTGGTCATGTTTGTTGACATGGTGGGAGCAGTATCGTCGACTTCCGGAGGCAATCACCTGATTCGGCAGCTGGTCCGATTCACGAGAGTATTGAGTGGCACTGGACACGTATTACGACTTCCTATGGGGGGGGGGGGGTGCAGGATCTGGGAGACTACCCAGCCAGTTCCACCAGTTTGTCACGTTGAATCACAAGTACTGGGCGTTTATTAGCCCCTGTCGATAAGAAAGCTATCCGGCGCTTCCTTGGTTTGTGCGCCTACTATCGCCGGTTCATTCATGGTTTTTACAGATAGCAGAACCTCTGACTCGTCTCACAAGGGATTACATGCCGTTTGTCTGGGAAAATGAGCAACAAGCAGTTTTTGATGAATTGCGACAGCCCATGCAATCAGCACCCGTTCTCGCTCATTTCGACGATGACGCTGACACGGAGGTCCATACTGACGCTAGTAACATTGGGCTCGGCGCAGTGCTCGTTCAGCGCCAAGAGGACATCAAAAGAGTGATAGCCTACGCCAGCAGCTCTTTATCCCGTGCTGAGCCGAATTATTCCACTACGGAGAAAGAGTGCCTCGCTGTCGTGTGGGCAATAACCAAGATTCCCCAGTACCCTTATGGTCAACCCTTCAAGATAGTGACAGACCACCACACCCTCTGTTGGTTGGCAAGCCTGCGCGACCCTGTCTAGCTTGGTGGAACTTGCGGCGGCTGGAATTTGGCGTCACGATCGTCCATAAGTTCAACCGTAAGCATAAAGACGCTGACACACTGTCACGCGCACCCCTTCATGTAAGCAGCGGAGGACGAAGGCTTCCTGGGCGCCATTAGCTCATCTGACTTCAGCAAACGGCAGCGAGATGACACAGAGATTCGTCCGATCATAGATATATTAGAGGGCCAGGGCACAATCATACCACGTCATTTATCCCGCTCGTTAACGTCGTTCTGCATTCGAGACAGTGTTCTGTACAAGCAGAACGCTCGTTCGAAAAACCGGGCTTACATCCTGGTGGTTTCTCGAGATATGCGGGACGACGTCCTCTTTGCTTGCCATGACGAACCACATCTGGTCATCTGCGCTACTCACGGATACTTGCAAGAGCGAGCGAGAGGTACCATTGGGCAGGACATTTGGCAAGTGTCAAAAAGTATGCGAAAAGCTGTCGGGAATGTCAGCGCCGAAAGCAAGCGTCTGTTAAGCCAGCTGGTTTGCTTCAGCCCATTGAAGCACCTTGCACGCCGTTCGACCATGTCGGCATGGGCATTCTCGGGCCATTTTTCCTGTCTGCGGAAAGCAACAAATGGGTGATTGTCGCAACAGACTATTTGACAGGCTACGCTGAGACGCAGGCGATCCCACTAGCCACGGCTTCTGAGGTAGCAGAATTTTTCATACGCCACATTGTGTTACGACACGGTGCTCCTTCCAGTATAATAACGGACAGAGGAACGGCATTCACGGTGCAGATTACGGACAAAGTTTTCGAACTGAGCAACCCCAGACACCGAAAGGCAACTGCGTACCACCCGCAAACCAACGGACTTACCGAGCGTCTGAGTAAGACCATCGCAGGCATGATCTCAATGTACATCGACGTACAGCAGAAATCATGGGACCAGATCTTACGGTACGTGACCTTCGCGTATAATAGCACCGTGGAAGAGACCACGCGATTCACGCCATTTTGGCTTCTCTACGGCCGCGAAGTGCAGACCATGCTGGACTCTATGCTACCATGTCAAGACGAAGACGAGTCAAGACGAAGACGTCAAGACGTACCATGTCAAGAGGAAGACGTCGAAGAATTCGCAGAGCGTTCTGAGGAAGTGGTTCCAGACTCAACACCGCAGGCACGGAGCAGGGCACGACCTAGGCCGGACGTCGTTCATGTGTTGCGCATGAAACCATTTATTGCGCATTGTTCGTAACGTTTTCTTCGCCGTACACTGTTCTTTGTGTAATTTATTTATTTTCTAGAACTTGCTTCTTGGTTCATAGACTTTTTTCCTTTGTTGGCACGCTCTTTAATTTCTACATTTAATTTATCGGAATTTCTTTTTTTTTCACGTGCCTATGTCTTAACATTGGAGGGGTGCTATGTACTTCTTTTTCCCTCTTCAGGAACTTTTTTTCTTTTTCGAAGGGGGGATACAGCCACCCACACGTACTGGCTTGACTACTAGAGGAGCTCTTAATGTGGAGGAAAAAAGAAGATCGCGTGCTTCTTCTCGACTCGAGAGCCAGCCACGACTGACGCATCGTCTTAGAGCTAGATAAACCGTGGCTTAATTAACCCCGAGTACGTGTGATTCATCGTGACAATATCAATCAGTCAACTCACGACCACTCTTTCAACATGCGCCTACACTAACGACTACACAACACCAAGCTTAAATAAAACAGGATTGTGTAGAGGCATCCATGAATCGTTTGCACACGACGCGAACATTCTTGCAGTTACACCAAAGAACGGGTGCTTTACTATACAAAGCGGGAAGTGCCCCTCCTTGCGGTTCCGTGCGTCATAATTTGCGCACATTTAAATAATAAAGAGCCCTCTTCGTTGTAACTGCGCAGTTACTCCAGAAGACGTTTTGCAGTGTATGTGTGCGTGCACATCTCTGTGAGCTCATTCTTGTTGAGAGAGAGAGAACTAAGCAGCGCGGCGTGCGTGCGCTTGTTTTCTGTAAGAGTTGTCTTTTGAGCTGTAAAATACAATTCAAGTTGAATGGGAACTAACTAGCCCAACTCCTAATTAGGTATTCGTCGGGCCAAAATCACGGTCTTTCACCTTATCTTTTCTCCGGTGGGTCAAGCTGCATAGTCAGCTTAGAAGCTTAGCTTCCCACTGTACTCGAATCCGCTGCTTTATTATTCACCACATTGCAAACTGCTGCCATCGCTTCTTGTTACCATAAGCAAGGTTGATCAGATTTATCAAATACTAAAGCGCAAACTTTCTTGTGGCACTTCTTGTACGGCATAACTAAAGCATTTGAAAAAATTCGTCACAATCACTGGCTCACAGCAGCTTCCATAAAGGAGTGATGATGCTATTCCTTTTTGACGAAAGAAATTGATTTTCCTGAAGTAACAAATGCTCCGAGTGGTCCATTAATGCTTGCTTGTTCCCATTCATGCCAAAGCAAGTACAAGACGCTTTCATGCCTTGTAGTGTAGCCCGCTTTGCAATGCTACAGTACAAAGCGAGAAAGAGTCACATTGGCGACTTGCACCACAAGGAACTTCAAGTACAATCGTTACAGCAGAAATTTATGAAACTTTTTACTTCAATAAACATTTCCAGGCAACCATTTCATTACTTTTTAACGAAAATTCGGCAGATCCCTCGTATCTGAGAATCAAGTTTATGCGAAGCACGCGGAGCTTAGGTGGGTTACTGAACTTTTTTATTGAGTGACACGTCATGAAATGAGGCAAAACATATGCAAAAATGTTGCACACAGAGACATATGTTAAAAAGTTGCAGATATATATATAACCAGGTTTCCCCTTGCTCAACGATGTAAGATGGATATGTGTTTCAGCAACACCAGAAGCTGTTTAAAGCGCTGATGTCCACGAGGATGCTGGCCCTTGACACTGCTACGTAAATCTATTTCTGCGCATGGCACCTCACCACAACTGACGTTAACTCGACGTGACGGCTGTATGAAAGGAGTACATATATAATGTTTTAAAATTGCGTAGGCAGAAGTGCAACCACTATTGACCTTTCACGAAGATTAGCGTCTATTTGGAAAGTAGTTCTGAGACCTGGCGTTGCTCTGAGGTAGAATGCTTGGTTGCCACGCAGAATGCTCGGGTTCTATTTCTGCTGGGACCCTGAAATTTATTATTTGCATATGTCGGGTGGCCAAGGTGCTTATGTCAGGTTTTTTAACACTGACATTTATTCTATGCCTTCGTTGGGTCGACACTACCGATGTCGGGTATTGCTTAACGCTCACGCGTTAAAATTGACCATGTATGTTCTCGTCGTTCCTAGGTGGATACTAAGTGTCAATCATACCCGCTTACCAGCGGCACATACCCGCCCGATGGTATGTGCCGCTGTCTGACGGGAAGTGTTTGACGACATATGTGACTGGATTGTGAGAGTATTGATGTCTTCACCAGCGCGTCACATTAGTCAAGCTATCTTACCCTCCCATGCTGATTTTGCTTCACGCCAACTTAAGAGGGGGGGCCACTAGAGCTCCCAAACTTGAACGGCTAGATAGATAGATACGCTCAAACTCGCCAAAGTTCGCTAAGAAATGTTTCGCATTTATTATTATTGAGTGATTACTGTGCTCAAGAAAAACTTTGTCTTAGTTGTTGGTTTCCCCAGCGTGTGGCTGACAGGACCACTGTAAAAAAAGGGGGGGGGGGCTCAGCCCCTTCAACTTTTCTCAGTGGGGGAGCTGAAGCTCCCCTCCCTTGCCCCCTTAGTTAATACGCCTAAGACGCCTATGCACTCACCGTTCGTTTAGCCGGTGCCGTTCATAGCCAAACCGCGGCATGTTGGGCGCTATGTGGCCCTCACTGCAAGAGGTAGGCTCTGCTCAGTGGCCCATCTCATAGGCGACGCTAAAAAAGGCCGGAGATTTTTCGTCTCGGATCCCGGCTAGTCAAAGGGCCGACTGCTGAGGTCTGTTACGTACAATGTGTCCCAGCCACGGCTTTTCTTATGTATAAAGAGTCCACAGAGTGGCGAAAAGAAAAACGTTCTTGAGGCCATTTCAGGGCTCTAACCACGGTATGGGAGGTGATTGTACAACTTGCATAACAGACACAAGCAATTTTCACATAAAGCATTCAGAAATAAACTAGAGAAAATTCACACCATGCACAGGGGGTTCAAAGTCGCAAACATTGAATCAGCAAGCACGTAAACTAACCAGTGCACCACATCATACCACGTCCTGAGTTGAAATCGCAGGGCCATATGGCCACCAAGGAGTCACTTCTCGTTTTGACGTTTTAGTGCAGTGGATTCTTTATAACACACACAGCGTTCAATCGCAGATACATAAAATAGCATCGCCGTGTTTTAAGTAGCGTGAGCGCCATCTTTACCTCCGGTGGTTCCCGGGTAGGGGTAGTCGATATTGTCACTAAGCCTAATATTTTTATTTCGAAGAAGCGATGGTGCTCAAGAAAAAAAACATCTGACACTCATAGGCCAGGTTTTCTTATTTGTTACTGCTGTTGGCTCTACACTCTTCTCACAAACATTGCGCAAATAAATGGCACTCATATTCGCGGTATTGTCTACAATACGTATATAGTAATATGCGAACACACCCGAGCAGGTGTGGTGCGCCATGCACACACTGAAGCAGAATTTAATTTCAAGAAGACTTTCATTGCTTGTGAATATTTCCCAGTGAACATATCCTTCCTCTCAAATGAACGACACGGTTTTGGCAATCTTCAGATATCTCTTAATAAAACCCAGGTGGTCGAAATTTCCGGAGCCTTCCGCTAACGTTGTCTTTCATAATACTATGGTGGTTTGGGGACGTTGAATCCCACATATCAATCAATCGAATCCTACAATAAGTTGTATTGCCCTGTTTTTTTACGACTCTGACAGTGAGAGGGTGGCGCTGTTTGTTGGCCTGTGGCTTCTCGATTGTCAGGTGGAGTCCCGGATAATATGCCGTTAACTTTGGACGCCACTCACGTGATAAACATGACATATGAATTGGCCTGACGTATTCTTTTTTATTTGTGAGGCATTTTTAGTGAAGTTCGATTACATTGAGCCTATCTATCTATCTATCTATCTACCTATATATCTATCTATCTATCTATCTATTTATCTATCTAGCTAGCTTTCTACAACTTTTAGCTATCCTGGTCCTGTCGATAATGGTATCGATACCGAAATTGGTATGGCATAACATGACTGTATGACGAACACAATTGAAGTTGAAGTTTAATTCAGGCAAAAGCAAAAAAAAGAAGAAAGGTACAATTTGCCTAGGGGACCGGCGAAAAGGCATAAAAGCCTGACAAAGCGCCTGCCCCCTGTAAACACAAAACCCACCAAAATGACACAGTGCTCAGTGTAAAATAAAGAGTCAATAAAAAATTAAGCATAAATAAGTTTCTACATGCAAAACATGTACAGGAACACATAAATGAGCGAAAAATTTGCGCAGGCAATGAAATCAATGAAGCATATGCGTGTCCGACAAACGAAGCAAACTGTAGAGGACATAAAAAAACACTAATGTAAGACATGTAAAATACCTGAAGAAACTTTATATTTGAATGCAAGGTTTCAACGATCAAAAGACAACAACATCATTAAGGAATATGTTTGACCGATAAATGAAACACAGTTTGGATAACATAACCAAACATTAATGTGATTTACAAAAGAAAATACTTCAGGGAATATGAAACAAAGATGGTGACGGTGATTACGTTTGTGTAAATAGGAAGTGTTCCTGTATCTTCTTTTTAAAAATGCCATATGAGACTGTATTGTCAATTATAGAAGCCTAAACACAATCGGTTGTTTGTTCAGGAAATGCGAAATTTGATACAATAGTTTTTGTGTTCCGTAATTTGTACATGGTTTCTCATATGTATACACCCTGTGCCGTAGGTTGTGACTGTGATTTCTCGGGAGATGCCTCTGATAAAACCCTGAATGATCAGTTCGTACCTGTTCATGAATAAGCATTGCCAATTTTTGTTTCATGACGTTGGTTACCGTAAGTATTTTATGTTCCTTAAAGAGAGGCGCGGTATGATGCCTGAATGACAACCCTGATATTAGTCGTATAGCTTTTTTTTGCAAGGTGTGAATTTTGTCATTGTTTGCTTTAGTCGTATTCGCCCATACAAGAAGACAATAATGGAGATGTGAGTGAACAATGGAATAATATAGTTGTTTTTTCAACCACAGAGGGAGGAGTTGTCGCGATTTGCAGATTATACCCGTGGATCTGGAAATCTTGGTACGATCGTGGTTGGTGTGTAAGGACCAGTCTAAGTGTTCATGAAAAAGTATCCCAAGAAATTTATGCGCTGTGACGTGTTCAATTTTCGGCCCTTCAAATATTATTGTAGGCTCGCTTGTGATAGCCTTATTGCGTGGGCGGAATAAAACATATTTTGTTTTTTTGGTGTTTAATTCTAATTGATTACACTTAAGCCAGTCAGATAGATGTGTCAGCCACAGGTTTGCTTGTTGTTCAAGGTGATTAAGGAAATTACCGGCGAAAAATATATTGGTGTTGTCCGCGTAGAGAACAACATCGGGTGTTAGCGGTATGTTAGGTAGATCATTTATATGAATCAAGAATAGCAAAGGCCCTAAGATTGATCCTTGTGGAACGCCACAAATGATATTACCTACGTTTGATTTAGTGTCGCCGAGACTGGTGTACTTTTGCCGATTGCTTAGATAACTTTTTATATGTTCTAGAGCCTTTCCTCTAACTCCATATGAAGGGAGTTTCCGTAATAAAATATGGTGCTTAACTGAATCGAACGCTTTTTTGAAGTCGAGAAAAATCCCTATGGTAAGTAATTTATGTTCAAAATTGTCAAGTATTTTTTCTTTAATATCCAGTAGTGCTTTTTCAGTAGATTTCTTCTTTTGGAAGCCACACTGTTGTTGTATTATCACTTTTTCTTGCAATAAGTAATTTGAAATTCGTAGGTTGATAACTTGCTCAAATATTTTAGAGAATATAGGTAATAATGAGATAGGCCTATAGCTATTAAAATCATTTTTATTACCGCCATTAAAGATGACAGATACTTTCGTAATATTTAGCTCATCAGAAAAAATACCTGAACTAAGAATTGTGTTAGCGATATGTGATACCGGCTTACTTATGGTATGGGCAACTGCTTTAATAGGCTGGGGTTTTAAGTCATCCACGCCACATGCACAATTATTTTTTTAATTTTTGCAACAGTTTGTATATTTTGGATTCGGATGTGGGAAACAAGAAAACAGAGGATGAAATGTTGCTAGTTAAATAAGTATTATTGCTTATTTTCCCAGCAGTAGTCCCACAATCGCCAACTCAAAGGAAGTGTTCATTGAACCTATCTGCAAGTGGCGGACCTGAGCATGGTTCAACGTCTATCACGAACTCTGATATAACCGATTTATCATCTTTGCACATAAGGTCATTGACCTTTTTCCAACTTTTCTGGAGTCATTCGATATACCAGCAAACATATTTTCGTAGTACGCGAAACGCGCTTGTTTATTATCAGTGCCAAGTTTATTTCTAATTTTTTTGTATGTAGCTAAGGTGTCCAAGTTTTTTGTTCTGATAAATACACTAAACAGATTATCACGCACTTTTATTCTTTTTAAAAGGTGTGAATCTATCCATGATTTTCTAGACCTACGGGTTTTTCTGATCGTTGTCTTAGGAAATGCAATGCCATAGAGACCTTTGATAGTGTTTAGAAAGAGGCAGTATGAAGCAACGGGATCTTTGATCTCTGTCACAGAGTTCCAATTTGTACCTTCAACTAAGTGTTGAAAAATCGCAATCTTATCGGCAGATATTATTCTGCATTTAATGGTTGTATTCTGAATAGTTTGGTTATGTCTTTACAAGTATGACTTGAAGAAAATAAAGAAGGGCAAGTGGTCGCCTAAGTGTGCTATCATTACACCTGCGTCGCATTCACATGGCTGATAGTTTGTAAAACATAAGTCGAGTAGCGTTTCAGATATGTCTGTGATTCTTGTTGGCATGTTAATTACAATTTGATACCCAAAACAGCAGAAAATATCAACGAGGTTTTGCCTATTAGATGTTGTTGCCAATAAGTCGATATTATTGTCACCAAAGAAAATCGCAGGAAATTCAGATTGACAACAGTATTCTAGAACACTTTCAAGATAATTAAGAAACACAGTAACAGAACCAGAAGGGGGTCTGTACATGAGGACAACAATTGTGCCCACGCATTTGATCATTAAACACTCATAGTCAAGTTTAATATGGGAGTATTCCAAAGTATTTTCATAGTTGAGGGAGTTTTTAATACAAATCGCCAGACCACCTCCTCTTCTGTTCTCTCGCGATATTTGAATACATTTGTATCCAGCGAAATGTACATCAGGGTTATCACCAGAAAACCAGGATTGTATGAATGTCAAGATATCGAAATTATGTTCAAGTGTATCGAAAAAAGGCTTACAGATTCTTGTTTGTGCCTTAGACTACGGGCATTTAGATTTAACAAGGATAGGCGTGTGACGTTTCGTGTAGCTTTTAATTGCCGAAAAAAAAAGGCATCATAATAATTCTGCGACCGTGTGAAAAAAGCCATGAATTAAGTCGGCCAGAAAAGGAACTTTGTAGTTTTTTTTAGTTACCGCTGCCCTTCTAGACCTTCAGCAGTTCTTATGTTAACAATTTGATGACGTGGGCTTCGTCGCTTGAACATCTTCCCATTTTTAACCCAAAAAAAAACTGATAATGCAGTTCACAAGCTTTACACCTCATCAGCCCTAACAGCTTTTTGTTCTGTGCAGTTAAGTTTTTATTGAAAAAGATCTTGGATTTTGATTTCCTTAGTTCTTGTCGATGTTTGAGCCAGATATCTCGCGTCAGTCGAGATGTGAAGCGTACCAATATAGGGGCGGGCTTATCAGCCTCGTCTTGCTCTGCTCTTTTCGGAAGCCTATGGGCGGCTTCTACATCCGATTCTGACAGCCTAGGCAGCTTCAAGTCATTTGCCAGTATGTTCAATTTTTCGAGAACATTTTCATTCATTTGTTGCGGAAGCCCGTGAATTTCAAGGTTTAGGCTTTTGCCGTATTGGTCTAGAGTGTCCATTTCTTGCTTCAACTTGCCAATTTTCTGCTCTTCCGCGTGTTCTTCAAGCTTTTTCACTCGTGTCTTTAGGCAGTCTATATCTGCACCTTGTTTTATCAATTGTGCTATTACTTCGTCGTACTTATCGGAAATTGCTTGTACGGACTTTTCAATGGTATCAACGGTGGCAATAATGCCTTCTAGTGCGTCCAGTCTCTCTTTGATTTTCAGTAGTATGTTCAGTTTACCGTCTATTTCAGCAATTTAATTAGCAAGGTCTATTTCATGGTCCATTTTTTATTTTGCATTACTCGGGCTGCCTCGAACATTCGAGGTTCTGCAAGTCGGACATTTCCAAGAAGTTCTGGCCTCAGACGATTTCTTTTTGTATGCGCTTTCGGTAACGCCTGAGCATGAACCGAGATGACACTCATAATTGCACTCTGAACATGATAAATACACAGAATCAGTTGGGATACACTTGTGACAGGCAACGCAGTTTTTTGCCATTTCATTCAGCAGCAGCGACAACCAGGTCTCTCGCTAACGTTTAAAACAGGGTAAAAGAATAAGGTCGAGCACCAACCTGCAAGTTGGAAGACGGTCACGTTAGGGATACCACGAACAGGCCTTTAGGTGCCACTGCTGCTGAGCGTGTGTGCTATTGCGCTCAATGTCCACTGCTTTTGAAGATGGTCCTTGATGACGTAGGCCAGCACGTGGTCCTTTGGTCGTCGCGTGTTCATTCGTATCCTGCTCCAGTGAAGCTGCTGCGTGTCAATTCCTGCAAGTCGCAAGACGGTCACGTTAGCGATACCGCGAACAGGCCTTTCAGTGCCACTGATGCTGAGCGTGTGTGCCAATTGGCAAGTCATAACAGAAACATCTTGGTAGGATTGTCATGATTGTCATGATTTACATTTATTGGTCTTACTGCTCTGCGGTGGTTTTGTACACATGACATTATCAGAAACTGGTATGATATGACATGACTGCATGGCAAACATAAGCAACAGACCCTACGTAGAAATCATGACATCCATGTAATAATTTTTACGTTATGAATAGTCATAACTACACGCACGCTCATGGTGCACTCGCAGCCGTTTCGCTAGCTTCCCATATACCGAATTCGGTATTACGGGACGTGAACGAATGACTAAGGTACATGACTGGTGCAAACATGATAATCATGAGATGCCTTGCATGTAAGAACATGGCTACGTGCCACGCTCATGCAGCCATCGCAGCCGTTTCGCTAGCATCATATATACCAAAATGGAGTTTACCTAACGTGACCAGATGATGAAGGTATATGACTGGTGCGAACATTATATCAATCACATCAGTGTCCTGAAAGAACTTAACATACCACGCTCATGATGTACTCATGGTCATTTCACTAGCTTTACATGTAGCATATTCGGTATTACGTGACGTGAACAGACGACGAAGGTAACTGACGCGACCAAACATGTGAATTATGACTTGCGTGTCTTGTAAAACATGACTAGATGCTACGCTAATACCGTGTTCATGGTAGTGTCGCTTACCACATATACCAACTTAGGTATCACACAACGTGAATAGACGACGAGACTAAATGACACGTTCACACATCATAATCATGATATGCGTGTCATGTAGAACATAACTACAGGCTATGCTCATAGCGCTCGCGGGCGTCTCGCTAGCATCACATATACCAAATATAGTATGAAATCACGTCAATCGACGACGAAGATAACGACACATCGAAACATGATAATCATGTGGTGGAAGTCATATACGGCATAACTAACGTCTACCTCGTAACGTAGCGCTCCTTTTAAAGTAGAATATGAACCTTCCTCGTTAGGGCTTCGCATATCATTGATTCACACAGTACGTCGCATTGGCCAGTTTTTTCTTTTCATTCTTTCTTCTGAGCCGTACAATTGCGCGACGCTTATGAAGAAGCGGGCTCTCCGCGCTATTACGACAAAGCGTATCATCGTTCACCGTTCTAACGCGCGTAATCTGCGCAGGCATCTACGGACTTGCTGCTGAAGTGAACTGGACTTTATATCCGGAAGTGTACCAGCCACAATAACACTTGCAATGTTTTTCTATGATGATATCCGTGGCTATATTTTTGAGGATATCTCAGTTAACTAGGGTACATAGCTATCCTGCATACTGGACAGCAAAAAGTGTTTCTCAGACTCTTCTCAAAGCAGAGACTGTGTTTAAGTCACAATGAATAATGTAATATTTAGCACAAAAATTTTTCAGAACGTGTGGGAAGCAATTTTATGTGATGTACTAATGAGTATCGGTGCGAAAGGCACCTTTACGTGCAAAGATTAAGCGTATACAAACTTTGTGTTTGATAATTTTTGGCAAAATAAGCCGCCATTACCTATACATTCAGATAAAACCAAAAGCATAAGTGAGCTATCTCCACACAGCTGCATTTATATGCACACAAAACCCGAGTTGTTTGTTTAGAGAGCGTATGTAACTGTCATTATTTATTCTTTTCTTATTAGACCACTTACTGGTTCATGCAAGGCTAACTGGAGGTTGCCTGCAGCTCGAAGCCACTTAGTGATATAGTGATACATTAATGAAAAATGGCTTTGATACCATGGACTCATAAGCTATATGTAGATGCTGCAAGACAGTGTAATATGCATAAAAGCCACGCTATTTTTGGCGGAAGCTGGATTCTTTTTGTGATCGTTCCGCCTTAGTGAGCTGTCATCGTGACGATTTGAAACTGCTGAATCATTCCGGATAATTGCAAGAATGTCAACGTACATTGCCCACCTATTTATTAGGCGTGAAACATTCGCAAAGTTTGTGAGTCAGACAGCGAAGCTAGATGCGGTATATACACAGATGCGTGCGACCGCAAAGAAGGTGGGGTCAATTTGTGTTTCTTGTAATGACTGAATGGGGGGAGGGGCGCTTCAATGAATATTCGCTGCCCTTGAAGGGAAAGCTGTGAAAGCTTATTTTTCATTTATACACCGACAGACGCGCGCTCTTTGCGCTGACACTTACGTTCAGGAAGATAATTAAATCTTGTAGTTGTGTTTTCCAGGAAGCATTCGTATCTAGGCATTGCTTGACGCGGAATTAAGAATGGTTGATCACTTTGCGAAAGATAAAATTTTTATCCCATAGAAGTTTTCATACCCGCAGATCATTTCACTTTGCATGGCCTATTCATTGAGCATCGGCTGACAAGTCAAGGTTAAGAATAATGAGCTTGATCAACAACGGTGAGCTGATTTCGAAAAGGTCGATCAACACGGTGTGGTAGCAACGACATGAGGAAGTAGATTATAGTTCACTGCTGTGTGAAAGAGCAAAAATCGCAGCTTATCCACGGAGTGAGTGATGGTTAGTGGGGCGAAGCGTCCATCAGTCCGTTCATGCGTCCGTTCATTCATCCGTGTGTTCGTCTGCGCGTCTGTCTGTGCGTTCATTCATCCGTGCATCTATCTGTCTGTCTGTCCGTCTGCCCACGCGTTCATTCATTCATACATCCATGCGTCTGCTCTGCTGTCAGTCCGTCCATCCGTACATCTAGTGAACACTCTAAGTACCGCCATCCTGCATCTTTTCATCATATATTCATTTTATAGAAGTACCGCCATCCAGCGGACATTCGAAGGATGAAACGAGAGGTGGCTATCTACTACTACTCCTTCTACTACTACTACTACTACTACTACTACTACTACTACTACTACTACTACTACTACTAATAATAATAATAATAATAACACATCGTGGACGCACGACCTCCGGCTTAAGAAGCTTCGCCCCTAAAAATGGCCAGAAAGATCCCTATCAGAAAAATTGGCAGAACCCATGTACAGTGGAAGTCGATGATACGCAAAGCACGATTTAGAAATGTTGATATGTCACTTTAACATCAGCACAACGTCACGAGGTGCCGGTAACTGATGCCGTACATGACTTTTTTGTCATGATTATCATGTTAGAATGGACCGTTTACATTCGTCACCTATTCACACCACATGATACCAAATTTACTATAAGGGACGCTAGCGAAACGGCCGCGAGCGCGCTACAAGCATGGTATGTTGTCATGTTGATACGTGACACGCTTGTCAGGATTATCATGTTTGCACCAGTCATATATTTTGCATCCATTGACGTCACGTCGCACCCAATTTGGTATATGTGGAGCTAGCAAAACGGCCAAGAGCACATCATGAACGACCCAATATACTTCAACGTAGTTTAACGCGCGCGCACACTGGGCACAGCGATGCTACGTTAGCAAAACGCGAGCAATCTCTAGCCTGACGCCAGGTGCGACCGGTGCAACAAACGTCTGTCGGCGCGGCTAGACGGCAACCGGCGCGAATTGCGACATGCTGCAATTCGCGCTGATGCGTTACCCAGACAACACTGCGTCGTCGTTTTTTCGTGATGGAGGGACACCGAATGCGCTGAAACGTGCATGCGTCAAAGCAACGCAGAGCGGTGCGCGCCTACGAGTATATGGCAGGACTGACGCCTGGCGTGGCAATGCCGGCGTAACGCGACAAAACGACCGCCGGCGAGAGCGCGCACCGCGTCACGTCGAAATCTATTGGCGCCTTCGCTGTGGTATGTAGCCATGCTCTCACATGACGAGCATCTCATGATTATCATAATTGCACCAGATTATCATGTTGTCACATACCTTCGTCATCCATTGGCGTCACGTAATACCAAATTTGGCAGATGTGAAGCTACCGCAATGGCCGTGAGCGCATCATCAGTGTGGTATGTAGTCATGTTGTTACATGACACACATGTAGTGATTATCATGTTTGTATTTGTCATTTACCTATGTCGTCCATTCGTGTCACGGATTACCGCGTTCGGTGCATGTGAAGCTAGCTAAACGAGCGCCAGCGCATCATGATCGAAGCCTGTAGCCATGTTGTTACATCACACGCATCTTTTGATTAATCATGTTTGCACCTGTCACATACTTTCGTCATTATTTCCCGTACTGTATTACCAAATTTGGCATACGTGACGCTAGCAACACGGCCGCGAGCGCATCATAAGCGTGGCATGTAGTCATGTTGTTACATAACACGCATGTCATGATTTTCATGTTAGGCTCTGTCGCTCGTGGTTGCCATGCAATCATGCCATACCATACCAGTTTTGCAGCATGCCATGTGAACAAAACCACTGCAAGAGCTGCAGGACCATTAAATGTAAATCATGACATTCATGACATATGTGACATTATTTTACTGTTATGACTAGTCAAACATTTTCTTCGTACGGTCATGTTATGCCACATCAAGTTTGGTATCGATACCTTCCTCCAAACCGCCAAGAGAACTAAAACTCGTAGGCGGCTAGATAGATAGATAGATAGATAGATAGATAGATAGATAGATAGATAGATAGATAGATAGATAAATAGATAGATAGATAGATAGACAGATAGATAGATAGATAGATAGATAGATAGATAGATAGATAGATAGATAGATAGATAGATAGATAGATAGATAGATAGATAGATAGATAGATAGATAGATAGATAGATAGATAGATAGATAGATAGATAGATAGATAGATAGATAGATACGCTCAATGTCGCTGAACTTCGCTAAGGAATGCTTCGCATTGAAAACTACCATGGTGAGTACTGGCATACATGGTGGGCGTAGTGGAAATAATTGTGAGTATGGTAAAAATTATGGTGGATATGGTGGGATGTAATGGAAAATGTAGTAAGAAGGTGATTCTTAAGAGTGAAAGGAAAAGAAAAGTGAGCCCCCTAAAGGTCTGCGTCAGTGAGAGACACCTCAACAGTAGCTCACAAGGAATGGGGGTGAGGAGGAATAAAAGAGGTAGGAGTAAAGGTGTAAAAAAGAGGAAGAGACGTGAGGTGGTAAGCCAGAAGGAGCGACAACGAACTGAGGGGATAGGAGAGACAGGAAAGATGGAAACACGGTCACAGGAGTCCGAGCACGGGGCACCATATGCGAGAGCTCTTGTCGGCGTCAGTTAATGGCGTAGAGCAAGTCTAGTTGGTCAGAGCTACACTGTCGTCGTAGGTCGTCGGCGTCAGGAGGTGACGTATGGCGAGCCCAGTCGGCCAGAGCTACGCCGGAGATCGCGAGGGCACAACGTGTCGGCACGGAATCCGGCAAGCGAGTCCGGGACATACTGGGTGGCATGGTGTATCGAAGATGGGTAAAGTGGAAACCATGGTGGAAAGTAGAGGCTAGATAGTGTGCCGTTATGGGAGGCTCTGCTCACCATTGCGATAATGCTGGAAAGCACTAAGCAGACGGTGGGGTGCCTATTATGGCCGCCAACATGGTGTACCAAGCTGAGAAGCTCTGCCCACCGTTCCGATAATGCTGGGAAGAAGTAAGAAGATGATGGGTGGGCTTATAATGGCGGGAAATATGTATAGTTCACCAAGCTTAAATCTGTACACTACATGTTCTACCACAAGGATTTCCACCAAAAACTAGGCCTACAGACAAAGCCCGTACAATATTGTTATCCGCACTTCACGGTTTCAGAAAACACAATTTCGACGAGTAAGAATGACAATACGGCACAGCAATCGCATCAATTACCCCAAATAAAACATTTCTCATTGTGTACGGTGTCCGCGCAAGAAGCAACAAGCATCAATGCGACGCAATTCCAGCCCACCAAGCGAACGTACGTACGTCTCCCCTCACCGACAGCCACCAGTCGCACTCAACGGCACTACTCTAGCTTTTATGCGAGAACACAGACTTGGCAATTCGTATGCTTGGGGAACCAATATAATAACATAATGTTTCCGGCACATTGCATTCACTTTGGACAAGCCGTTATGTAGTTGTTGCTATAGCGATAAAGCTACAGGAGTGCGCTGGCACGACTGCTCTCTACGTTGCGCGAAATGCATCCCAATAATCAATCAATGAAATTAGGTGGGCATATTTATGAAATAAACCTAGTTGCATCATAAACCGTGAGCAGATGTCGCCCTTTGAAATGAGCGAAAAACGGATATAAACTTGGAAGACCTCCCTGGTAAACTGTACCTGCTCCCCAGCCCACTTGGTTTTTAAAAGCGAAGCACTTCTTAGCGAATTTCGGCGACATTGAGCGTATCTATCTATCTATCTATTTATCTATCTATCTATCTATCTATCTATCCATCTATCTATCTATCTATCTATGTAGCCGCCTGCGACTTTAAGCTCTCCTGAACGTGCCCCGTCGCGGTGGTCTAGTGGCTAAGGTACTCGGCTGCTGACCCGCAGTTCGCGGGTTCAAATCCCGGCTGCGGCGGCTGCATTTCCGATGGAGGCGGAAATGTCGTAGGGCCCGTGTGCTCAGATTCGATTGTACGTTAAAGAACTCCAGGTGGTAAAAATTTCCGGAGCCCTCCACTACGGCGTCTCTCATATTCATATGGTGGTTTTGGGACGTTAAACCCCACAAATCAAGTCAAATCAAGCTCTCCTCGACGTTTCGATAATGGTATTGATACCAAACTTGGTATGACATAACATAACTGTATGAAGAACATACATGACTAGTCATAACATGAAAATCTTGTCATGAATGTAATGAATGACATGATATACACTTAATGGTTCTGCAGGTCTTGCGGTGGTTTCGTTAACATGGTATGTTGCAAAACTGGTATGGTATGACATGATTGCATGGCCAAAACAAGCGACAGACCCTAACATGAAAATAATCAGAAGCGTGTCATGTAACGCATGACTGCATGCCAAGCTCATGATGCACCCACGGCTGATTTGTAGCGTCACATATACCACATTTCGTAATACGGTACGTGAATGGTGACGGAGGTACGTGACTGGAGCAAACAAGATAAACATGAGATGCCTGTCATGTAACAACATCACTACATGCCACACTAATTATGCTCTGGCGGCCGTTTTTCTAGCTTCACTTATACCATTTTCAGTATTACGGGACGTAAATGGATGACCAAGGTATGATACTGGTGAAAACTTGATAAACATGAGGTGTGTGTCATGTAACAACATGACTACACGCTGTGGTCATGATGCACTCGCGGTCGTTTCGCTAGCTTCACATTTACCAAACTCGATATTACGCGACGCGAATGGTCGAAATAGGTGAATGACACATACAAACTTGATAATCTTGAGATGCCTTGCCTGTAAGAACAATGCTACGTGCCACGCTCATGCAGCGCTCGCAGCCGTTTCGCTAGCATCATATGTACCAAAATAGAGTTTACCTGACGTGAACAGATGATGAAGGTATATGACTGGTGTAAATATTATATCAATCACATCAGTGTCCTGCGAGAACATGACAACATATCACGCTCATGATGTACTCATTGCCCTTTGACTAGCTTTACATGTAGCATATTCGGTATTACGTGACGTGAACGAGCAACGAAGGTTACTGACACGTCCAAACATGTCAATTATGACTTGCGTGTCTTGTAAAACATGACTACATGCTACTCTCATACTGTGCTCAAGGTCGTTTCGCTAGCTCCACATATACCAAATTTGGAATCACATCACGTCAGTATACGATGAAGATGACACAACGAACCATGATAATCTAGTGGTGGAAGTCATGTACGGCATAATTTACGTCCACATCGTAACGTATTGCTCCTTTTAAAGTAGCATATGAACTTTCTTCGTTAGGGCTTCGCATATCATTGATTCCTTGAGTACGTCGGATTGGCCGATTTTTTTTTCATTGTTTCTTCTGAGCCGTAAGATTGCGCGACGGTCATGAAGAAGCGGGCTCTGCACGCTATTACGACCAAGCGTATCATCGTTCACCGTTCTAACGCGCGTAATCTGCGCAGGCATCTACGGGCTTGCTGCTGAAGTGAACTGGAATTTATATCCGGCAGTGTACCAGCCACAAGAACACGTGCGATGTTTTTCTAAGATGATATCCGTGGCTATACATTTGAGGATATCTCAGTTAACTAGGGTACATATCTATCCCGCTTACTGCACTGCAAAAAGTGTACCTCAGACTCTTCTCAAAAAAGAGACTGTGTTTAATTCACATTGAACAATGTATTATTTAGCACAAAAATTTTTCAGAACGTGTGGGAAGCAGTTTTATGCGATCTACTAATGAGTATTGGTGCGAAAGTCACCTTTATGTGCAAAGCTTAAGCATATACAAACTTTGTGTTTGATAATTTTTGGCAAAATAAGCTAAATTACATATACATCCAGACATAAACAAAAGCATATGTGAACTATCTCCACAAAGCTGCATTAGTATGCCCACAAAACCAGCGTTGTTTGTTTAGAGGGCGTACGTAACTGTCATCATTTATTCTTTTCTTATTAGACCACTTACTGGTTCATGCAAGGCTAACAGGGGGTTGCGTGCAGCTCGAAGCCACATAGCGATATAGTGATACACTAATGAGAAATGGATTTGATACCATGGGCTCATAAGCTATATGTAGATGCTGCAATACAGTGTAATATGCATAAAAACCACGCTATTTTTGGCGGAAGCTGGATTCTTTTTGTGATCGTTCCGCTTTAGTGAGCTGTCATCGTGACGATTTGAAAGTGCTGAATCATTCCGGATAATTGCAAGAATGTCAACGTACATTAGCCACTTATTTATTAAGCGTGAAACGATTCGCAAAGTTTGTGAGTCAGACAGTGAGGCTAGATGCGGTATATACAGAGATGCGTGCGACCGCAAAGAGGTTGGGGTCAATTTGTGCTTCTTGTAAAGACTGAATGGGGGGAGGGACGCTTTAATGAATATTCGCTGCCCTTGAAGGGAAAGCTGTGAAAGCTTACTTTTATTTATACACCGACAGACGCGCGCTCTTTGCGCTGACACTTACGCTCCGGAAGATAATTAAATCTTGTAATTGTGTTTTCCAGGAAGCATTCGTATCTAGGCATTGCTTGACGCGGAATTTAGAGTGGTCGATCACTTTGCGAAAGATAAAATTTTTATCCCATAGAAGTTTTCATCCCCGCAGATCATTTCACTTTGCATGGCCTATTCAATGAGCATTGGATGACAAGTCAAGGTTAAGATTAATGAGCTTGATAAAGAACGGTGAGCTGATTTCGAAAAGGTCGATCAGCACGGTGTGGTAGCAACGACATGAGGAAGTAGATTATAGTTCACTGCTGTGTGAAAGAGAAAAAATCGCAGCATATCCACGGAGTGAGTGATGGTTAGTGGTGCGAAGCGTCCATCAGTCCGTTCATGCGTCGGTTCATTCATCCGTGTGTTCGTCCGTGCGTCTGTCTTTGCGTTCTTTTATGCGTGCATCTATCTGTCTGTCTGTCCGTCCGTCCGTCTGCCCACGCGTTCATTCATTCATACAGCCATGCGTCTGCTCTGCTGTCAGTCCGTCCTTGCGTCTGTCCATCCGTACATCTAGTGAACACTCCAAGTACCGCTATCTCGCATATTTTCATCATATATTCGTTTTATAGAAGTACTGCCATCCAGCGGACATTCGAAGGACTAAACGAGAGGTGGCTACCTACTACTACTACTTCTACCACAACTACTAATACTTATACTCCTCCTCCTCCTACTACTACTACTACTACATTTACTACTACTACTACTACTACTACTAATAATAATAATAATAATAATAATAATAATAATACATCGTGGACGCACGACCTCCGGCTTAAGAAGCTTCGCCCCTAAAAACACCCAGAAAAATACCTATCGAAAAAATTGGCAGAACCCACGTACAGTGGAAATCGATGATACGCAAAACACGAATTAGAAATGTTGATATGTCACTTTAACATCAGCACATCGTCGCGAGGTGCCGGTAACTGATGCCGTACATGACTTTCGTGTCATGATAATCATGTTAGAATGGGCCGTTTGCATTCGTCACCTATTTACACCACATGATACCAAATTTACTATAAGGGAAGCTAGCTAAACGGCCGCAAGTGCGCTACGAGCGTGGTATGTTGTCATGTTGATACATGACACGCTTGTCAGGATTATCATGTTTGCACCAGTCATATATTTTGCATCCATTGACGTCACGTAGCACCCAATTTGGTAAATGTGGAGCTAGCGAAACGGCCAAGAGCGCATCATGAAAAACCCACTATACCTCAACGTAGTTTGACGCGCGCGCACCCTAGGCACAGTGATGCTACGTTGGCAAAACGTGAGCACTCTCTAGTCTGACGCCAGGTGCGACCGGTGCAACTAGCGTCTGTGAAGCTACCGCAATGTGAAGCTACCGCAATGGCCGTGAGCGCATCATCAGTGTGGCATGTAGTCATGTTGTTACATGACACACATTTAGTGATTATCATGTTTGTATGTGTTATTTTCCTATGTCGTCTGTTCGTGTCACGTGATACCGAGTCCGGTGCATGTGAAGCTAGCTAAACGAGCGCCTGCGCATCATGATCGAAGCATGTAGCAATGTTGTTACATCACACCCATCACTTGATTAATCATGTTTGCACCTGTCACAAACTTTCGTCATTATTTCCCGTACTGTAATACTGTAATACTTCCCGTACTGTAATACTGAATTAGGCGTACGTGACCCTAGCGATACGGCCACGAGCGCATCATGAGCGTGGCATGTAGTCATGTTTGTACATGACACGCATGTTATGATTTTCATGTTAGGCTCTGTCACTCGTGCTCGCCATGCAATCATGCCATACCATACCAGTTTTGCAGCATGCCATGTGAACAAAACCACCGCAAGAGCTGCAGGATCTATAAATGTAAATCATGACATTCAAGACATACGTGACATTATTTTACTGTTATGACTAGTCAAACATATTCTTTGTACGGTCATGTTATGCCACGTCAAGTTCGGTATTGATACCTTCATCCAAACGGCCAAGAAAACTAAAAGTCGTAGGCGGATAGATAGATAGATAGATAGATAGATAGATAGATAGATAGATAGATACGCTCAAGGTCGCTGAACTTCGCTAAGAAATGCTTCGCATTGAAAACTACCATGGTGAATACTGGCAAACATAATGGGCGTAGTGGAAATAATTGTGAGTATGGTAGAAATTATGGTGGATATGGCGGGATGTAGTGGAAATTGTAGTGAGAAGGTGATTCTTAAGAGAGAAAGGAAGAGAAAAGTGAGCCCCCTAACTGTCCACTTCAGTGAGCGACACATCAGCAGTAGCTCACAAGGAATGGGGGTGAGGAGGAATAAAAGAGGTAGGAGTAAAGGTGTAAAAAATAGGAAGAGACGTGAGGGGGTAAGCCAGAAGAAGGGACAACAAACTAAGGGGATAGAAAAGATGGAAACACGGTCACAGGAGTCCGAGCACGTGGCACCACTTGCGAGAGCTCTTGTCGGCGTCAGTAGATGGCGTAGAGCAAGTCCAACCCGTCAGAGCTACACTGTCGTCGAAGGTCGTCGGCGTCAGGAGGTGACGTAGGGCGAGCCCAGTCGGCCAGAGCTACCATGACGCCGGAGATCACGAGGGCACAACCGGTCGGCACGTAATCCAGCAAGCGAGTCCGGGACATACTGGTTGGCATGGTGTACAGAAGATGGGTAAAGTGGAAACCATGGTGGAAAATAGAGGCTAGATAGTTGGCCATTATGGTAGGCTCTGCTCACCATTGTGATAATGCTGGAAAGCACTGTGTAGACGGTGGGGGGGCCTATTATGGCCGGCAACATGGTGTAGCAAGCTGAGAAGCTCTTCCCACCGGTGCGATAATGCTGGGAAGAAATAAGGAGATGATGGGTGGCCTTATACTGGCGGGAATTATATATAGTTCACCAAGCTGAAATCTGTACACTACTTGCTCTACCACCATGATTTCCACCAAAAATTAGGTCTACAGACAAAGCCCGTACAATAGTGTAATCCGCACTTCAGGGTTTCAGAAGACACAATTTCGACGAGTAAGAATGACAATACGGCACAGCCATCGCATCAAATAACCTAAAAAACATTTCTAATTGTGTATGGTGTCCGCGCAAGAAGCAACAAGCATCAATGCGACGCGATTCCAGCCCACCAAGCGAATGTACGTACGTCTCCCCTCACCGACAGCCGCCAGTCGCACTCACCGGCACTAATCTAGCTTTAATGCGAGAACACAGACTTGACAATTCGTATGCTTGGGGAACCAATATAATAGCATAATGTTTCGGGCACATTGCATTCACTTTGGCCAAGCCGTTATGTAGTTGTTGCTATAGCGATAAAGCTACAGCGGTGCGCTGGCACGAGTGCTCTCTACGTTGCGCGAAATGCATCCCAATAATCAATCAATGAAGTTAGGTGGGCATATCTATGAAATGAGCCTAGAGGCATCATAAAGCGTGAGCAGATGTCGCCCTCTTTGAAATGGGCGAGAAACGGATATAAAATTGGCAGACATACCCGGTAAACTGTACCTTCTCCCCAGCCCACTTGGTTTTTAAATTCGAAGCATTTCTTAGCAAACGTCAGCGACATTGAGTGTATCTACCTATCTAGTCACCTACAACTCTTAGCTTTCCTGGCTGTTTCGATACAGGTATCAATACCAAACTTGGTATGGCATAGATTACCTGTATGAAGAACAGATGTGATTAGTCATAACATAAAAATCATGATATGTAAGTAGTGATTTTATGATTTACATTTCATGATCCCGCAGCTCCTGCGGTGGTTTCGTTCACATGGCTAGTTGCAAAACTGGTATGGTATGACAGGATTGCATGCCGAAACCAAGCAACTAACCCTGACATGAAAATCATGACATGCGTGTTATGTAACAACATGAATAAAAGCCACGCTCATGATGCGCTTTCGGCCGTTTCGCTAGCGTCACATATACCAAAATTGGTATTACCGTATGTGAATGCGTGACGAAGGTATGTGACTAGTGCAACCATGATAATCATGAGATGCGTGTCATGTATCAACATGACTACATGCCACGTTGTTGATGCTCTGGTGGCCATTTTGCTGGCTTCCCGTGTACCAATCTAGGTATTAGTTGACACGAACGTCGACATAGGTAAATGACCCATCCAAACATGATAATCATGACATGCCTTTCATGTAACAACATGACTGCATGCCACAATCATGATGCGCTCGCTGCCGTTTCGCTAGCTTCACATATGCCAAATTTAGTATTACGTGACGTCAAAGAATGATGAAGGTATGTGACTGGTGCAAACATGATAATCATGAGATGTGTGTCATGTGAGAACATGACTACATACCACAGTCAAGGCACCAATATATTTTGAGGTGACGCGGTGCGCGTGCTCACCGATGTTCATTTCGTCGCGTCACGTCAGCGTTGCCACGCCAGGCGCCGCTTTCGCCTTATACTCGCAGGCGCACACCGCGCTGCGTTGCTTTGACGCAAGCGCGTTTCAGCGCGCCCAGCGTCCCTTCGTCACGAAAAGATGGAGTCGCGGTGGTCGCGTCTGACGTCAGACTTCAGAGTGCTCACGTTTTGCTAACGTACCGTCTGTGTGCCCATGTAGCGTGCGCGTGCGTCGAAGTTACATTGGAGTACATTGGGTCCTTCATGATGCGCTCGTCGCCGTTTTGCTAACTTCACATATACCAAATTTGGTGTTTCGTGACGTCAATGTATGGCGAAAGCATATGACTGGTGGAAACGTGATCATGCTGACAAGCGTGTAATTTAGCAAAATTACAACATAGCACGCTTGTTGCGTGGTCGCGGCCATTTTCTAGCTCCCCATATACAAAATTTGTTATCACGTGACTTTAAAAGAGGGCCGGGTTAGCGACACATCCGAACATGGTAATCATGACACGGAAGTCATGTGCGGCATGATTTGCCTCCACCTCATAACATCCTGCTGCTTTAAGAGTGACATATCCAACTTCCTCATTCGTGCTCTGCATATCATCGATTCCCACTGTACGAGGGGTCTGCCAATTTTTTTCCTTGCAGTTGTGAATTGTAACAAAACCGTAGCGCTGGTGCCATTATCACAGTGGCAATCCTTACAGGCAGCAGTCGCTTGTGTTTACTATATGTGCGAATTTTAGTAGCAGGTCTGATCTCGTCTATGTGCAGTACAAGGCAAGCAAAACTTAAGTTGAACCGTAAGTTTGTATGTTAACTAGCTATTTAACACGTTAGATACGCCATGTCGGTATGGCGCAAAGCCTCGTCCTGATACATGGCCGCCCACCACTTTGCCTTCGGTGCAGTAAGGTTTGACACATCCGTCATAACTGCAGGACCACTCGCTGTGACGACTGTTGATGCTTCGGTCATTCGGCCGAGGATTGTGTTATGACATACGCCAACAAGCTGCGACAGCGCACACAACAGCCAGATGATTGTCAACATGAGCAGGTTATAGATGTCACCGAGGTTCCGGACGAAACAGGAGACACTCCGTCAATATCAGATGCTGCGGGCTCTACCACAAAAGATCCAGAAGAGGAAAGAAAGTCACTCGCTGTTGACACATTTGAAACTTCTGCGTGCAAAGAGCCAAGTGAATCGTTCAGGCAGCATACCCAAAATGGCTCCGCACAACCCCTAGCACAAGTAGAAGTTCTTACGAAGAGTGCTTTTGCGCTGACCCATAAAGATGCCGAAGAACCACCAGTACAAGACAGAGACTCTTGGCTGGATTCCGCAGAAAGTTCTTCACCTGCTCGCGCTGCAGCTCCGCAGCAGCTTTTTCATCATGGTGCAGTGTGAGAAGATGATATGCACTCTGTACTCTAGGATGCAGTAATACCGAAGCCTCGCCCGTCGTACAGCTCGGACTCAAGCAAAGGGAGCGACTCAGCGTCAGTGACTAGGAAGTCACGTCGTCGCCGAAAGTCGCCATGCCCAAAGGGACGTGTCGCCGGTCCCGATATTGAAGTTATAGTGGGGGTTCACGGGAAGCCTCGGCCCCAACTCTTGGGACTGATCGAGTGGAACGATAAGCGTATTGGAAGGTAGTCCCCATGGCTCAGTCTGAGTGACTCATCTTCGCAACCTTGAACGTACGCGGCCTTAGGTCTTCGCAGAAACAGGCGCAGCTCCGAAGACTTCTCAATCGGAAGTGTCTCGACTTTGTCGCCTCGCCATTCAAGAGACAAAGATCGCGAGCGAGGAAGAGACCGAGAAGGCCTTGCGGCCTTTTTTGTCTCAGTATAATGTGTGTGTCTTACATGCAAAAGGTTTATCCGCGGGCTGTTGGTTGTTTCTGAAAAAGCGCCTACCCTATTCAGCATTCTGCACTAGTATTGATGACAAGGTATATATGCTGTGATTTTTTGCTCAAAGGAGCACCATGGCGAATTATCAATCTATATGCGTTTGATAAGGTTCCGAAGCGACTTGATTTATTTGAAAAAGTGCGTAATTCAATTGACGTCGAGAGAGGTGCGGTACTTATGGGAAATTTCAACTGCGTATGTCAAGCTATTGATCGTAATAATCCTTCTGGAAAGAGAGACAGGAGTGGCAAGTTTTTATCCGGTATTGTAGATAATGCAGGACTAAATGACATCGGAGTCTCTAATTGGGCAACAGCTAAGACAAGAGTACAGGGGAGTTCTCATGCTCGCCTTGACCAGATTTACGTGTCCTCATCACTCCTATCTCGTAAAATGTCCTGCAACACAGAAGCTGTAAAATTCTCAGACCATTGTATTGTTATAGCGCAAATTGGTGAAAATCGTCACAAACGATTCCGTCCCCAGTGGGCTCTTTGGAAAATGAATGCGAAGCTTCTCTGTGATGAGGATTTCATGAATCATGTCCAGACGGCGATGAGGCAATCCTTTTCGATTTGTTTGCGTATCTTTGTTGCTTGGGAGCTTTTTAAACAAGAAGTTCACGCTATAGCTTTAGAAATCGGGTCAGTTAAGTCTTTTATATAAAGAATGATGAAAACATACTTTTTAAAAGTCTTTGCAATCTTTATGAGATGGAATACAAAATGCCGGGAAAGTGCATCAAAGACATTTTGAATATTAGGTGCCAGCTACAGAGACATGATGCTGCTCGCTACCAAGGGCCACGTATTAGATCTCGGAGCAAGCGCACCTTAAGTTCTGAGCAACCGACGTGCGAAGCTTTACTTGATGAGCAACGCCATGCAATTTTTTAAACTATTCCAGACTTGTACTCTAACGATGTGCTCATAAAAGATAAAGAGACATTACTTTGGCGTTCGAAAAGTACTATAACAGTTTATTTACCCTTCCCTCTGATGATCCTGATGCTCATCTTAAGGCTCGTTTTTTTTTGTGAACCCCTTGAAGGACAATGATTGTGCCGTCAATAATGGACCCATTACTATACAGGAAATTGAGCAAGAAATCGACGACTTGCCTTTATTGAAAGCACCAGGCCCTGATGGAATCTCAGGCAAAATTTACAAAGCTTTCAAGAAAACGCTTGCTCCTATATTGCTGAATATTTTGCAAATGAGTTATGACATGAATACACTCTCACAACAAATGTCACACTGTGTTAATACCGAAAACAACTGACAAGGAATCACTTCGCCTCGTTGAGGGCTACAGACCGATATCGCTGTCGAACATGGACTACAAAATTCTTGAAACAGTATTAGCAAATAGGTTGCAATTTCCTATGTCGATCCTCATTCGGTCTATTCAGACATGTGGGATGAGGGGTCGATCCATACAAACCAATATACATGTTGCTCGAACAGTGCTCCAATACCGTCATTGTTTTCAAAAACATCTTGCAATGCTACAGGTAGACCGTTGCAAAAGCTTTCGATCGTGTTCGTCATTCCTTCCTTTTTTCTCTTCTCGAATAAGTTAATGTTGCCAATGTTGTTCTTAAATGTGTTAAACTATGCTATAACGAGTGCTCGACTCGTCTGATAGGTAACGGTCATCTCTCCAAGCCTGTTTCTATTCGCTCTTTTGTAAAAGAGGAGTGCCCGATGTCAACTCTTCTATTTCCACTTTATCTAGAACCACTGTTAGGCATAATACAGCCGAGCGGCATTCGTTGCTTCAGTATATTAGGCAGTAGAGTTAAAGTATCAGCTTCTGCAGATGATGTTGCATTCTTTTGAACAGATAAGCCAAGTATTGAAAATGTGGTATATACTATTGAAAAGTTTGCCATAGTATCAAGAGCTAGTTTAAATGCCTCTAAAAGTTTAGGACTGTGGTTTGGCTTGTGGGGTAGCACACCGAACCACTTTGCAGGCATTAATTAGATAAGAACTCCTCCAAATTACCTCGGTGTACCATTGCGTGCATATAGATTCAGTGCGCATTACTGGAAGGAATACGTCCCTAAGCTTGAATGACAGGCCCAGACATTTGTAATCTATCGACTTTCACTCTTTGTTAGAGCTGACGCTTGCAATTTTTTCTTAGCAACAAAGCTTTGCTGTGCATTGCAACTTATTCATTGCGCAAGATTATATATACAACACTTTCATTGAATTTTCACTACTTTCACATCGTCTTCAACTTTTGCGCCCATGCGTGGTGATAATATATTCAAGCCAGTTAGTGAGGGTGGGTTAGAAATAAAACACCTTTATCTATGGCAAATAGTGTCACGATTCTTGTTTTTTCGAAAAAAACCCCATCCTGTAATCCGTTCCTTCTTGCAGGTTACACTTGTTGATTTCTTACTAGATTTAATTATTTCATCAAACTTCTCCAAATGCCCATGCTTGTGGGGATTCAATCAGGAAGTTCGTCGCAGTTTAGTTGCTTGAAGCTTGCTTTTCAATAGAATACCTGTACACAGTATCGCGCAAGGTGCTGTTAAGTATCTATTGAGTACACTCTTCCAACCTAATGATATATGGTGTTTTTTGGCGCAAGGGCCATTTGTTGGCCAAAGAGCGCCATTTCATCCTACTAAAAATATGGACAATGATTGTGATAAGCGTCTGTATAAGGGCCTTAAATTCCTCGCTATAAGGCGGGTAAGAACATACAAGTAATAAAATGATGACGATGCCGTGAAAGATGTGTGTGGTGTGAATGATGACAAAAGTTGGTGATAATAAGACGATGGTGGATATGTATGGCATTAGCACAAGTGCCTCACTCGTTCATACCCTTGCGTCCAAGGGCCGTGAGGCAAGTGCTTTTCTGTGTAGCCACCGCAGCAAAAACCTCTCTAGAGAGGTCGTGCTACGGTACGCCCGGGTATATGATATGAAAATTATGAATTTCCTTTAAAAACGCTAATAGTGATTTGTGACTAAAAAGCGGTTCCCAACCGACGAACATTGCAGGGTGTAAAGGTATATGTTGTCGGTAGGATAGTGGGAAGTGGTGTCTTCTTAGAGTGTCTAAATGTTTACATTGAATTAAAATGTGAAGAACTGTTATAGTCTCACCACAATTATCACACAATGGTGGATCACCACCGGATAAAAGATGTCTGTGTGTCGTGTATGTGTGTCCTATCCTGAGTCTTGTTAGTGTTACCTCTGTTAGACGTGATTTTGATACTGGTGGACAATGACCAAGGTGTGGCTTGATAACCTGTAGTTTGTTTTGTGTGTGTGTATCCCACTTGCTCTGCCAGTAGTCCCTGAGGTTTCGTTTGAGAGACGGCTTAAGATCAAGGGCCGGGATTGATATAGATGTAATGGCGGTGCTCTCATGGACGGATGCAGCGAGCTGATCCGCCCTCACGTTGCCTTGGATCTCACGGTGCCCTGGCACCCAGCACACTACAACATGTTGTTTGTGTGTGTAGAGTGTGCACAAAACGGAGTAAAGTGAGACAAGGACTGGTTTTTTTTTTGTTTTTTAAGACTGTGCAGAGCCGTTACCACACTGAGGGAGTCTGTATAAATTACTGCTTTTTGTATTTGTAATTGTTTGATGTGTTTAGCTGCCACCAGTATCGCGTAAGCTTCTGCTGTGAAGATACTTGTTCGTGGATGTAGAGGGCCAGCATCCGAAAAGGATGGGCCGACAGCAGCGTGCGACACAGAGGAGTTAGTCTTGAAGGCATCTGTGAAGAACTCAGGATGTGTGTATTGGTGTTGAAGTTCCAGAAAGTGTGTTCGGATATGGGCAATAGGTGCATGCTTTGTAACCTCTAGGAAAGACACATCGCAGTCTATAGTCTGCCACTGCCACCGTGGCGGCTATGCTACAGGAGCCATTAAACTGTGTTCGAGTGACACTCCAGTGTCCTCAGCTAGACGCTTCAGGTGAACTGAGAAGGGCTGCCTCATTGAAGGCCTGTTTTGAAAAAGAATGGAGCTCGCCAAGTCATTAATAGTAGAGTGTGAGGGGTGCCTCTTGTCTGCTTTCACCTTAAGGAAATATACAAAGGGCATGTAGGTTCTTTGCAGATGAAGCGACCACTCATTTGACTCAACGTAAAGGCTTTTTACGGGGCTGGTGCGAAAAGCACCCGTAAAAAGGCGGATGCCCAAATGGTGCACGGGGTCCAGCATTTTCAAGGCACTTTGAGTGGCAGACTGATAGACAACGGCCCCATAATCTAAGCGGGTACGAATAAGGCTTCTATAGAGGTTCATGAGGCATTGCCTATCACTACCCCACGTAGTACGTGACAACACTTTTATAACAGTCATGGCTTTTAAACATTTTGTTTTTAAATACTTTATGTGTGGTACGAAGGTCAACTTGTTGTCCAAGATTAAGCCTAGGAATTTATGCTCCGCATTCATAGACAGACGTTGGCCGTTCAGTTCAATGTCGGGTTCTGAGTGCATGCCTCTCTTTCGCGTGAACAAGACACACGTGCTTTTTCCTGGGTTCAGCCGGAATCCGTTTTCCTCTGCCCATTTGGAGACCTTGTTTAAACCTAACTGAACCTGTCGCTCACACATTGCTAGGTTGCATGACTTAAAGCCAAGCTGGACGTAATCGACATATGTGGAATAGAACATGTTGCGGGGGATGGACAGGTGCAAGGAATTCATTTTTATAATAAAAAGTGTACAACTAAGTACACCACCTTGCGGTACTCCCGTTTTTTTCACAAATATTTGGGAGAGAGTACTGCCCACACGGACGCGGAATTTCCGATTGGACAAGTAACTCTCGATTATGGAAAGAATTGTACCGCGCACACCCAGGTGAGACAAGTCTCTTAATATCCCAAAACGCCATGTTGTGTCGTAAGCCTTCTCGATATCGAGAAACACTGAGAGGAAGTATTGTTTGTGGACAAAAGCGTCTCGGATCTGTGCCTCGATACGCACCAGATGGTCGGTGGTGGATCTACCCTCCCGAAACCCACACTGAAATTGGTCGAGCAGATTGTGTATTTCAAGGAGATGTAAAAGTCGGCGGTTTATCATTTTTTCAAAAAGTTTACAAACGCAGCTGGTTAGTGCAATGGGCTTATAACTTGAAACTGAGGAAGGGTCCTTGCCCTGTTTCAAAATAGGGATAACAATAGCCTCTTTCCAGGAAGCAGGGATGGTGCCTGAAAGCCAGATAGCATGGTATAGAGAGAGTAAAGTTTTTCGCGTTTCGAGCGGCAAGTTTTTCAACATTTCATATGTGACACGGTCGTAGCCTGGAGCGGAATTATTGCAAGAGTTTAGTGATGTTTGTAGCTCAGCTAAGTTGAAAGGTTGGTTGTATTCCTCGTAATTTGTGCACTTGGATTCTAGTTTCTGCTTTTCTATCTTTGCTTTGTGTCTTTGGAAAGCTTCAGTGTAGTGTGACGAGCTAGACACCTGCTCGTAGGGTGCACCGAGGAAGTTCGCTTGATCTTCCAGGCTATCACCCTGTGTGTTTACGAGTGGGAGTGAGTTTACTTGTCTTCCTGCTACCCTACGAACCATGTTCCAGACTTTAGCCTCTTGTGTATATGAATTTATCCCTGATAAAAACTTGTGCCAGCTTTCTTTTCTGGCCTGCCGACGCGTTCTCCTGCCTCGAGATTTTATTTTCCTAAAGCTCTCAAGGTTTTCCGCTGTCGGCGAGTTCCGCAGCAACCTCCATGCCCTGTTCTGTTCCTTTCGCGTATTCTGGCACTCAGTGTTCCACCACGGAACGTGTCGTTTGCCGGGCAGTCCAGATGTTTGTAGAATGCACTTGGTTGCTGCGTCAGTAAGAAAAGCCGTGAAGTACTGCACAGCTTCATCTATGCCTAATCCGCATATGTCAGTCCAATTTAGGTGAGTAAGCTTTTGAAATCGTTCCCAGTTGGCTTTGTTTAGCAGCCATTTGGGAACATGTGGAGGACATTCATTTATTATTGGTGTACTCAAAACTAAAGGGAAAGGGTCACTTCCGTATGGATTATTTATGACTTTCCACTGAAGTCATGGTACAAGTGAAGGAGATGCGATACTGAGGTCTATGGAAGAGTAAGTTTTGTTGGCAAGGTTATAGTATGTTGCCTCTTTCCTATTCAACAGACAAGCACCCGATGAAATGAGGAATTGTTCAATGAGACGACCTCGGGCATCACAGCGAGAGTCACCCCACAGACCATTATGTGCGTTCAGGTCCCCAAGGACCTGATAAGGTTCAGGTAGTTCGTCGATTAAAGACTGGAATTGAAGTTTTTCGAGACGGTGGTGCGGAGGTATGTACAAAGAGCAAACAGTGACAAGTTTGTTTAGAATAACTGCTCGGACAGCCACCGCCTCGAGGGAAGTTTGAAGGGGTAATTGTGTGCATGCTATACCTTGACTTACTATAACCGCTACACCACCGGATGGTAGCATGGCATCATATCTATCCTTTCGGAAGATTATGTAGTGACGTAAAAAGTTTGTGTTAGTTCGTTTTAAGTGTGTCTCCTGTACACACAGCACTCTTGGATTGTGTTCATGGAGGAGTTCTTGTAAGTCATCGAGGTTTCGAAAAAGGCCTCGGATGTTCCACTGTAATATTTCTGTCTGCATATTTAAACAAGAGAGATACTGCTGTGTGTACAAAGTGTATCCTGTGTTGGAGTGAGCTCGTTAATTCAGGTGGCAGGACGGTTGTCCGGCCCCGTTATTGGTTTTTTATTTTTTTGGCGCGCTCCAAGGAGGCGCCCCGCTCTTTTGGCACCAAGGGTACCATTGTATCCATTGCCTCCTCAGAGGCACTGGGTGCCCGCACATGCGAGCTGGTGGTTCGGATTTTAGGCCTCGCCTGGTGAGGGGAGGCCTTGAGACCAGAGGACCCTGGAGTCTCCGGCCTCAATTCGCTAGGAGGCGGAGTAGACTGAACTACTGCCGCCTTGGGGGCAGGTGCCACAGCCGTCGGCTCGCTCTGCGCTGGCCGAAGGAGTGGCGAGGGCTGGTGCGGCGTTGCCCCCTCACGCGCCGCATCAGCATATGTAGCACCATAAAATGGCGACACTCTTCGTCTTGCTTCCTTGAATTTGATATTTTCTTTAATTTTCAATGTGATGATTTCTTTTTCTTTTTCCCAAAATGAGCAAGACGGTGAGTATGCAGCATGATTTCCACCACAGTTCACACATTGTGATGGTTCTTCGCAATTGTCAGAATTGTGGCCTGACACTCCACATTGTGCACAAGTTTGGTGACCACGACAGCTTTGTGAGCCGTGGCCATACTTCTGGCATTTAAAACGACGACGTGGATTAGGTATGTATGGTCTGATCGACGTCTTTGTGTACCCTGTTTGAATACTTTCTGGGAGATTACTGGAAGCGAACGTGAGTATTAGGTTTTTGTTGGTGTTACATTGTTGTCTCTTCTAATGGTGATCCTTTGTACATTGGTCACATTCTGACTCTTCCACCCCTCCAGAAGTTCCTCTTCAGTCAAGCCGAGCAAATCAGCATCTGATACTACTCCACGGGTTGTGTTCATGGATCTGTGTGGCGTTACAGTGATGGGAGTGTCACCAAAAGTTGAAAGATTTTGTAGCTTTTCAAACTGTTCTTTTTCTCGAACTTCAAGAAGGAGGTCTCCGCTGGCCATTTTGGTAACTTTGTAACCGGCTCCTAGAGTTTCTGTGAGAGATCTGGCTACTACAAAGGGGGATACAGTTCTCGCTTGCTTGCTGCTTATCTCACTATGTATGACATTAAAATGGGGAAAGTTTTCATTTGATCGATTGAAAAAGCCAAAGTCTTCGGTGCGTACGCGCTTTAAGGCGGTACGATCATATAACAAGGGAAACGCTCTATGCATTCCAGTTTAATTTTCTTCAGAAGCGTTGGCGGCCACCCACCACGGAGCCCAACGAGGGGACGCTACAAGTTTGCGGATGCTAAAACCTGCAGGCGCCAGCCGTACAACGCTACTATAACCCAATGCGCCTAGACCAAGGTAGGCTATTTGCACAGGGTTAACTCTAGCCGCCAGGAAGTTTGGAAGTAAGCAGAAGAGAGTAGAAGACAGGATAGATAAATAGTGAGAGATAAAGACGAAGATGTAGTAAGAGAGAGATAGGAAAAGGCGACTGCCGATTTCCCCTGGGTGGGTCAGCCCAGGGGTGCCGTCTACGTGAAGCCGGGGCCAAAGGGGTGTGTTGCCTCTGCCGGGGGGCCTTAAAGGTCCAATCACCCAGCGTCGGCTCAACCCCCAGGATCCCCTTTTCCCCGGACACGGCAAAGCCACGCACGGCTAGGCGTGGGAGGGAGTAGAAACTCCCCCGTTAGCTCGGGTCCGTGGTGTCGCTACACACCAAACGCCTACTTGCGCAGGCGCCCCTGCGGGGACCGTTCCCACCTCCGTTTACCACTCACTGTACTCCAGTCTTCCAGGCCACGATGTGTTGAAGCGAGTGCGCAAAGCGACAGAACGTAACATGAAAATCATGGCATGCGTGTCATGTAACAACATGACTACATGCCGCACTTATGATACATTTGCGACAGTTTCGCTTGCTTCACTTCTCTGTTGCGGAGTTGCCACTCCGGATTTTGAATGATTGCAGAATCAATCCACATTTTCGCGATCTCGGAATGGATGGGAGACAACACTTGGAAGAATGGAATGGGAATGAAATTGAGCACATTTTGCTCTAAATAGAATGAGAATAGAATTAGATCTTTGCTAAAATAGAGCACGTTTTCGTCGTCTACATGTTGTTCTTCAAACTTCAAACATGAGTAAATCAGAACCTCTAGTTAACAATAAATCAGCATTTTTAAAATGGCTTTACTGAATATAAGCACGGTACAATGCTTAGAAAGGCACCCTCTGCTTCTGTCCTTATCTCTACTGTGTTCCTATCAAGTTTGCCTCTAATATACAGCAGCAACATCCCCCTCCCCCTTTGCCATCACCCTCCCCCAGCTACAGACCCCAGCCACCTACTGTTTCCCCACCCTTCACTTCTTTGTATTAGGTTTTGTGGCCGTCAGCGACTCGGATGCATATTCGAAAAATAAAACGCCTTTTTTAGTTGTGATGCGTATTAAATCTGGCGTGATGCTTTTATTCAGGGCAAACTTTCGTATTCACCTAAAACTTTAAGCATGCCATTTTGGTCGGCAAAAAAGATGGTGCCACCAATTTTCGAGCATACGAAACAAGCTTCTTGCGTGTTTCCTCTGTACGCTAGGACACTCCACATGAATGGTCGAACAGAGCAAACGTTCAGAATTTATTTATATTCACCTCAAAAGTGTACCTAAATGCTGATTTTCCCAGACAAAGCTCATCTCAATGACGTTCGTAACAGTGGTATCTTTCTAGGATGGCGAACGATGTTGCATTGACATCACACCAGATCTGTAGTAAGTGTAGGCGGGAACAGGTTGCCCCGTTCAAGGGGGACAAAGGTTCATCGCAGCGGACCCCGTCCCTATTATTAAGTCAATGTATGGGGCTGATTTTGCCCCTCCCTCAAGTCACAGCACCCCCTCCCTATTATGTCAATGCATGCGCCTGCGTTTACACCCACCCTCGTAGATGACTACAAGAGTAGCCACCCCCTTACACCTCTCGCTTACGCACACCTATTGGTATTACGGCACGTCAGTGGATGAGGAAGGTATGATACTGGTGCAAACATGATAAACATGAGATGCGTGTGATGCAACAACATGATTACACACTACACTCATGATGCGCTCGCAGCCGCTTCGCAAGTCACATGCCAAATTTGGTATTACGGTACGTGAATAGATGATGAAACTATGATACTGGTGCAAACATGATAAACATGACATTCGTGTCATGTAACAACTTCACTACATGCTACGCTCATGATGCGCTCGCGGCTGTTTTGCTAGCGTCACATATACCAAATTCGGTATTACGTGACGTGAATGAATTATGAAGGTAAGTGACTGATGCAAACATGATAATCGTGAGATGCATGTCATGTAACAACATCACTACATGCCGCGCTCATGACGCGCTCGCAAACGTTTCGCTAGCTTCAGGTGCACTAAACGCGGCATTACGCCCTGCGAATGGACGACATAGGTAAATGACACAACCAAACACTATTATTATAACATGCGTGTCATGTAACAACATGACTACATTCCACACTCATGATGAGCTCGCGGCCGTTTCGCTCACTTCACATATGCCAAATTTTGTTCTACGTTACGTCAAATGACGAAGCTATGTGACTGGTGCAAACATGATAATCATGAGATGCGTGTCATGTGAGAACATCACTACAAGCCACAGGCAAGGCGCCAATACATTTAGACGTGACGCGGTGCGCGTGCTCACCGGCGTTTATTTCGTCGCGGCATGCCAGCGTTGCCACTCCAGGCGCTGGTCGCGCCATGTACTCGCAGGCGCGCGCCGCGGTGCGTTGCTTGGACGCATGCACGTTTCAGCGCGTCCGTCATCCCTCCGTCATGAAAACAGGGAGACGCAGAGTTGTCTAGGTAATGCATCGGAGGAGAAACGCAGCACGTCACATTTCGCTGTGGTTGCAGTCGTCTTGCACCGACGGACGCTGACCACGCCTGGCGTCTGACTATAGAGTGCTCGCGTTTTAGGGGCTCCTTATAGCGGCACCCGTTTGTCCATCGTAGCGATTGTAATGTGTAACAAGTATAACATTTTGACTTCCAAAGTGGTGCCAGTGAGAGATTTCTTCTGAGCGTTGTTGAACAATAAAAAATAGTGCTCAATGTACATGTCAATGGCTGCTAATGGACCGGAGCGGTGAACATTTGAGCCATTTGCTCAGACAGCTTAGTTATCGCACTGTTCAACATGCCATTCATCGGCCCCATATGGTTTGCAAAACGCTCATCTAGGTTGTTTTCTATATTATCGATGCGTTTTTGTTGTTGCTCATAACGTTCACTTTGCCGGGGGGAGGGTTCGGGTCTCGCAGGATCTAGTGCAATTCTTTTCGCGGTACACAGGTGGTCGTCTCGGCCGTCTGCTTCTTCCCCCGAACCACTCTCATCGTTTGTTTCCATCTCCGCGGCCTTGGGTCGCATGGAAGTCGAGGACCAAAGCGACGAAGGTGGCAACGGCGTCACCTGTGGCTGCGAAGGTTGCGATCGTGGAGTGGAGCCTCGCCTTTTAACATGGAATTTTCCGCTCTGAGGACAGCATTTTCGCGTTACTATCGATAATTTTTACCTTAAGGTAAAAATTATCGATAGTAACAGTCCTAGGCGTTGTTCTAGCACTCACTCTATTGCTTGCTGGAGCTCGCTCTCACCACCGCCACAACCAGCGGGACCAAGAGAACGATCCGTGGAAGCGATGCCACCGGCGGCCAAAGCGGCGACATATGCACATTTCACCTGTTGCCCAGTGCTCATGTGCCCTTGTTGCGGCTGCCACCGCGTCTGGTGAAGGATTCTCTTTCGAGCGTCCAGTGCGAATTGACGTGTTTTTCGGAGCTCTTGCGTCGGCTAGAGACGCTGCGGCGTCTCTATCGTCTTCGAATGATTGATGTCAGAGTATTGCTTCAATCCCCCGGAATTGTATGCCCTTCGACAGTTGTCATCGAGAGGATTCTACCGAGCCCTTTGTGACCTGGCAGGCCCATTTTTCACCATTTTTAAAGAATTTTTTTCAACCGGGCATCCGCCCTACCGACGGAAACGCATCATGCCGGAGGTGACGGTGGTGGACGGGGAAGTTATTTCCCAAGCAGACGCTAACGCGTCTGGGTGGCAGACTGCTTTAGGCAAGAATAAGCGTTGTCCCGACAACAAACGTCTGCTTCTTCTCAAAGTGGAGGAACGGCTGGCCATCGTTCGGCCACCGTGCATGGCGTCTTTCGTCGTCTTGCAGCCGCATCGAGGCTTCCCCGATTGCCAAGGAGCCATATTCGAGTCATAGTCCGAACGAAAGGAGGCCTAGATCTCAAAAATGTTAGTCTGATTCATCTAGCCCAAGCCCTGGAGACGGCAGCAAAACTGTCCCCGGAAGAAACACTGGAGGATATCGTCTGTCCAAACATAACTCAGAATATTGTTCTGGTCTCTACGCCAATGTCCCGCAACGCGGGCGCCTATGCGGCGCTGCGCCTCATCCGACTTGGCTCGACCGAGTATCACGTTTCGGCCTACGCGGCCGCTTCTGACGATACCTGCAAAGGTGTCATCCGAGGCGTCGACGTGGACATCGATGAGCAACATTTGGCGGCGATGATCGTGAACCAGCGCAACCCTAAAGCAATGGATGTGCATCGCATCAAGGAAACGACTACCGTCGTCGTTCTCTTCAGTGGACTCAAGGTACACAACTATCTTATGTGTGGTTCGAGCATGCTACGGTGTACTTTGTACAGGAGACAGACTGACGTTTGTTATGATTGTGGAGCTCTCGGCCATCGTGCTGATGTCTGCCCGACACCGACGAAGAAAGTGTGCCGCGGGTGTGCTGTCAACGATCCCGTGAACGATCACCAATGCCAACCGACATGTGCCTTGTGCAGGAGGCGCCACATCTAACGACCGATATGTCTTGCCAGCATCGATTCCAAGTCCCCTACTTGGTAAGGCGACGAAGACGGCGTAGAAAGGCCGCCAAGAAACGCAGGCAGCACCAAGAGGGCATGACGTCACAGCATTCGAGCGTGGCACCATCCTCGAGGATATGCTCTCCCTCGCCAGCTGTTGAGACGTGTGGCAGCCTTTGAAGAGGACGCTCTCGTTCCAAGAGGCGCGCCTACTCCAAGGGGCGCTCCCACTCCAAGGGACGGTCCTACTGTAAGCTACGCTTCGAAGAAGCGGATCGTGCCAAGCCAAGCCTGGCGCAGCAGCGAGAACAAGTAACGCACGCGCCACTGCCAGAGCAAAAAGAAGACCTTAGGATTGCATTTTTACTTCAAGAAAATGCCAGCTTAAAAGCGCAGCTTCAGCAGATGAGGGTCGAGTTTGAAGCTCTCAAAAATACAGCGCAGGCCCCGGTGCGGTCATCGTCAGTAGAGCCGCGGCGGGCTAAGAGAAAGATAAGTGCGGAAGGAGAGGTAGCGGCGGCTTCCGACTTGGAGGTCTTGGGAACAATCAAATATTAACAAAAGGCGGTAGCACGGCAGGCGGAATGCTTCGACCTCGTAGCATGTAAAGTTGCCATGATCGAAAGCAGACTCGCTCCAGGCGGGAACTCTTTTGTCCCGGTGACGCCTGTTTCACTTGTTCCTCCTGCGCGCCCCGGTACGCCAATGGATCAGGCTCCCGTCGATATGAACGTGCCGTTAAGTCGGCAAATCAGTAGCAGCAACCATGGCTCCCAACGCAACTGAGTTCGTCATTTGGCAGTGGAACTGCGCGGGTTTCAGGAAGCGCAAGGCCTCCCTCCAGCAGTACATTGATTCATGGGCAGTTGAGCCGCATGTGATTTCTTTAAAAGAAACCATTGACATGGTGGTTAACTTGCCCGGCTAACGATCTATATCGTTTAGGGGGGAAGGTCAACGTGGTCTGGCTCTCTTGGTGGTTTCGAACAAATGTGCGTTTTTAGAGCACACGCTTACGCTCGGAAACTCTATTTTGGAGTCTCAGCTGGCTAAAATTATTCCAAATAATTGGCTTAAGTGCAGCATATTTGTACTGAATATTTACAGCAGCCCTCGAAATCACAAGCAGGCGTTCGCCTCGGTGGTTGCAAAGGCGGCTACCCTTGCAGGCAAGTCACCGCTCGTAGCTATCTGTGACATTAACGCACCTCACCCATCCTGGGGTTATCCAAAGGCCACTGTTAAAGGGAAAAACCTTGTTAAAGCTATGGCGGACTGTTCCTCTGAGCTGGTCACGGACCCTCAGTTCCCAACCCAGTTGGGGAATTCCGTTTCAAGAGACACCACTCCGAATCTGGCATTCATCAGAAATGCGGAGAAAGTTCAGTGGGTTAACTTGCAGGAATGCCTGGGAAGTGATCACTTCATCCTAGCAGTCACGCAGGAAACCCAGGCGGCTCCACCTAAAGAGTACAGGTGACGGACTGGGACGAGTTCAGGAAGCGCCGGAAAGCTGATGTGACCAAATATGCCACGTTAGAGGAACTCTTTTCTCGACTCGCGGAGGATGTGCTCCTCGCCACCAAGACTGTCCACACCGACTTACAGGTGGATGCAATGGACTCGCGTCTTGCACATTTATTGGAGGCTAAAAAATCGCTGGTTGAGAGATGGCGCACACAAAAGCTAAATAGGAGGCTCCGCAAACGCACAGCTCTCCTCAATCAAGATATTGAAGAATATTGTCAGGAGCTTTCTAGGCAGCAGGGGAACCTGGTCTGCTCAAAAGTAGATGGGCGGATGCGCACCGGAGGTAAATGGAACCTGTTGAAGGTACTACTCGATCAGACAAACTCCAAGAGTAATCAGAGGTTGGCAATCGACCGCTTAGTTCAAGCACAGCGGAGCAGTGGAGTCACTGACACCACTTTACTCAAGGATTTGGCAGAGCGATACCTTCCGCTTGGCCCCTCCGGGAATGGGATTACCCGGTCTATCAGGGAAGGCCGCTCGAGAAAATCGACTCGCCCTTTACGAACCTTGAGATCGAAGAGGTGCTTCATGCGCTTAATAGCCGCTCAGCCCCTGGTCCAGACGGCGTTACAAACAAGTTGCTTCGCAATTTCGACGGAAAGTCAATCGCTAAGTTAACCGTGGAGGTCAATATTCTCTGGGCAGAAGCTCGCGCGCCTGAGGCCTGACGTACTGCTTCGGTAATGCTCATTCCCAAACCGGGCAAGGTACTCGCCATGGAGAACCTCCGTCCCTATTCCCTCATATCTTGCGTGGGGAAGGTGATGGAGCATGCGGTACACAACAGAGTATCTCGGTATATTGAGGATAGAGAGCTCTTTCCGTACAACATGGTAGGTTTGCGGCTGGGTCTCTCTACCAGGATGTGATGCTGCTGATTAAGAGGCAAATTATCAATCGACACACCTGATATGTTCGAGGAATATTTGCCCTTGATCTCGCCAAGGCCTTCGATACGATTTCACACCAGTTTATATTGGAGCATGTAGAGCGCATGGGATTAGGTCCCAAGTTCCATGCCTATGTTCGCGCCTTCCTCAGAGACAGCAAAGCCACTATAAAGATTGGCGAATTAAAATCGGAAGCCTTCACCCTGGGTGCAAGGGGCACGCCGCAGGGAGCGGTAATTTCACCCCTTTTGTTCATCATAGCCACGAAAGGCCTCTCGGAGCGTTTCTCCACTATAGCCAATACCAACCATGCCTTATATGGCGATTACATAACAGTCTGGAGCATGGGCGGTTCGGATGCTGATGTGGAGCAGGCGCTCCAATCTACTTTGTCAATCACAGAACGTTTTCTGCAGGGTAGAGGGCTCCACCTATCCTCCTCTAAATCGGAGTTGCTCCTATATCGACCAGTTTGACCCGGAAGAAGAAACGAGTCACCGCTTAATCAGGCGCAGATTGATATAACCACACGGGATGTACAGTCGACTCCAAGAGTCAATTGTATTCGGGTGCTAGTCTTCGTTCTTGAATCTAACGGCAGAAACTCGCAGCTTCTGGCTCACATCACCTCCAAAACGAAGAACATGCTCAGACTAATATTTAGGGTTTCAAGCCGCAGAGGAGGGCTGAGGGAAAGCAATCTTCTTCGGCTCTTCCATTCATTCCTGATGAGCCACATTAGTTACGTGGCATCCTCGCTAAATTGGTCTAAACGCGAGGAGGATAAACTCGACACTTTATTGCGTAAAAGCATAAAAAGAGTACTAGGCCTACCTATGAGCACCAGCACAAACCGGCTCGTGAGTCTGGGAATGCACAACACCCTCACGGAGGTGACCGAGGCACAAACACTAGCTCAGGTCGCGCAACTCTCTTCCACGAAAGCTTGGCAGCGTCTCCTACAGCCACTGGGATATCATCGTACGGCAGGGGACGAACAGAAGATCTTCTTATCACAAACAATGAAGGGCACGTATGAGGTGGCACCCTTTCCGCGTAACGTTCATCCACAGTACAATGTTGGCCGGCGAAAGGCACGGGCCAAGTCTCTCCTTGATTTCGTGGCTAAGTCCACGGGCAGTGTAGCTTTCGTCGATGCGGCGCAGTACGGCCGCTCCGATCGTTTTGCAGCTGTGGTCGTTGATCATCGCGGTCGCGTACTCAACTCAGTTTTCATGAGGAAAGTGTCTGCCTCCGTAGCAGAGCAGGTAGTGATAGCATTGGCGATGACTGACCCTTCACGTCCAGAGATATTTACTAACTCCAGGGCTGCCACCCGGGCTTTTGCCTCGGGGGTAATTTCTAGGAAACTTGCCGCTATTCTTAATTCCAGGGGTGTGGTAGGCCAACCCACAATCACCTGGTTTACGGCCCACATGGGCTCAGAGGTGCATCTGACTCTTCCCAATGCCAACGAACTTTCCTATAGCCGTGCGCAAGAAATCACGTGCCACGGTGGTCGGGGTGGGTACGGAGGTGGGTTCGCGGATAGCCTCAAAGATCCACTTGGCACCTTTAACGAAGTGACGTCCCATTATCAGTTGTCTAGGCGAAGGTACCCGCTTCCGCATTCCAAGCTCACTCGGCCGCAGTCGTCGGTTCTTCGGATGCTACAGGCAGATTTGTTCCCATCCCGTAGCACATTCAGTTACTTTGCTGATCGCATTACCGCAGGATGCCCTAGTTGTGAGGCGAACAACTGCACACTCGCTCACATGCTCTCGCAGTGCCCGACATTACATGGCGCAAAGTTCAGCACAGAAGAAGACTGGGAGAGGGCTCTTAAAAGCCCCGAACTCTCAGTCCAATACAAGGCAGTCCAGGAGGCCTGCGAACGGGCGGAGAGCCACGGTCTTCCAGTCCCGGCGTGGGCGCGGCCAGCAACTGCGGCAGACACCTCTTAGAGGGGTGTCTGACCAGTTCTCCAGGACCAAATAAAGTTCATTTCACTTCACTTCACCGCGTCTGGTGCTGCTGACTTTGTGTGCCTTTGTTAAAGGCTGCGGTGCCGGGATCGGCACCAACATGCGTCTTCGACGTGCTTCTCGGCATTGGTGTGCGGCTGCAAGAACGGGGTCAGCGTTTCCCCCTGCCGCCTTCGCCGTCTCGGCTAGTCGAACTTCTTGTGTGGCTGGCGTTGCACGAATTATTGTGAAATGATGGATAATGACTGTAGTGACCTGCGTTGCCTCCTGTGCCCATGCTGCTGTTGTATGTGCTGCCGTACACCTCGGCCACTTCCTCTTCTTCTCGTCATCTTCGCTCTAGTTGGCGACGCTTGACTATGTACGGAGTCTTGTATCTCACTTTGCAGCTGCGGTCTTCTGTGAGCTGGCCTTTGTCACACAGATGACACCGCGGCTCACATCGATGGTCAGACAGCGGATTGTTGCTGCCACAGCCTCGGCATAACTTGTCCTACGAGTTATGGCACACTTCAGAGCTATGTCCCAGCTTGCGATACTCATCGCACACGTCGATATGCTTCATGTACAGGGAGCATCTGACAAGCATAGGTCCATAGTAGTCGTGTTTGGGTACGTGGAAGCCGTCAAACAATATGATTATGTTGTCCATGGTGCCCATGGGCATCGCGTGCAGCACTCCGGGGATGCGCTGCGTCACTAAGTTATTAACAATGTCCACCGGGCTCTCATTATTGGAAATCTTCCTAATCAGGACTTTTGAAGTGTTTTTTGGGGGTGGCTTGATAAGCATTGGCAGCGAACTTTTTGCCACCGATGCAAAGCTTGCTGATGGCTCCTTAGCGTGTGTCTCTGTCAGCTGACGTTGTGCTGAGTACAACGATGTTTTGCATCACATTGAGGCAGATGATATCTTCTGTAGCTGCTTCTCTGCCAATACCCGCCGCGTTACGTAGGCAGCAAGAAAGGTGATCCATTCTATATTCGGCCCCGTTGAAGCCATCTCTACGGCGTACGCTGATCCTGAAATCATCGGGTGGTAGCTTCGACATTCTACTCGCCTTAGCGAGGTGTTGCGATTGACGGCCACACATTTAGGGGCGAAGCTCGTTACAGCGGCACCCGTTTGTCCCTCGTAGTCGTAGTGTGTAACCATTGTTACATTTTGACCTCCAAGGTGGTGCCGGTGAGAGATCGCTTCTGTGCGTTGTTGAACAATAAAAAATAGTGCCCAACGTACATGCCAATGGCTGTTAGCGGGAAATGAGAGACAGGAGCATTCGAATTTTAGTTAACGCGCACGCTGTGATCCCCATTAGCAGCCATTGGCATATACATTGAGCACTATCTGACAGGAAAACGTTGCTACGTTACACTCGCTAGGTGTAACCTCCTTGGTTTTAGAAAAATTTAGCGACCGTTGGGCCGCATTGCCATGAATACAGTGAACTAGTATATACCATGAACTCGAGGTGGTTAAAGGTGGGAAGTAAACACGAAGCGAAAGTCATAAAAACGTGTGCGTGTGCCACCTCTCGCTTAGTCCTTGGAATGTCCGCTGGATAGCGGAGCTTCTATATGAGGAATATATTATGAAAAGATGCGACATGGTGGTACTTGGAGTGTAATAGATGGACGAACGGACGCACAGACAGATGCATGGATGGACGCATGAATGCACGCAGGAGCGGATGCATGGACGAACGCAGGGATGGACGCACGAGCAGACGCACGCACGGACGGGCGGATGGACGCATGGACGGTCACACAGACGGATGCAAGGACGGACGGAAGCAAGAACGAATGCACGGACGAATGCTTCACCCCGCCCTCCATCATTCACTCCCCTACTGAAAAAACTTATATAACTCCATACAGGATCCGTATGCTTCAATACAGGAGTTACAGGTGCTAATACAGGAGCTGTACAGGAACCAAATGGGGGTAGATAGGTCTTATACAGCAGCTATATGGTGGTATGTAGGAGCTGATTGGGACCTGGGCAGGACATATAGGGGTATGTAGGAGCTATATAGGCATTATGGGTTTGGTATGCAGGACTCCCATCTAGCACAATAAAGGAGCTAATGGAGCAGAATGGGGGCCATACACAGGACTTGATAGGGCTCAATGTCAACCTTGATAGTCAATGTAGCACATCAATAAACTTATTAGACCAAATACCTAGGCACGCATAACATTTTTGTTTTTTGTGTTGAAAGGTCTAAAATACTCAGTTTTTCAGCTCCATTTGTTGGCAGTACACAACCTCAAGAAAAAAAATTGCCCGCAGCTTCCCTCGGGGGAACACTGAGGAGGATGCGGACCATATAATTGGTTAACGGGGTGTTAAAGTGCGACTTACTTGGGTCGATGGCTAAACTGGTTAACGTGGTTGTGAAATGGGGTGTTAAATTGCGTCTTACTTGGGTCGATGGCTAAATTGGTTAACGTGGTTGTAGGAGGGGGTGTTAAATGAGTGAACACGTACACACGTATGCGAAAGGGCGGCGCTGGTCGAAGGGACGTCGATCATTGTGTTTGTGGATTCGTTGGAATTCATTTCACCGCGACCTTGGACGTCGACGCGCCGTACAAACCAACCGACGAGCGGCAACTGAGCGAGCGAGCGCCGACCTTGAGTATATATACAGCACGACGGCGCATGCACTGTCAGCTGTTGAATGTTCTCGAAGCGCGACGCCACATGCGCGTCCACTGGAGAATCAGGAGAATTGTAGATGTCGAACGCGGTGTGTAGAGGAGGAAGGGTGCACAGATGGTGGAGGAGTGAAGCGCGCGCGGTGTGTAGAGGAGGAAGGGATGCACAGATGGTGGAAGAGTGGGCGACGGCGCGACGGTGCATGCGCGCGCGTCAGCTGTCGAATGTTCGAGAAGCGGTGCGGACGGCGCGGACGGCGTGGACGGCGCACTACAAGGCGCGAGTATAAGATGCTTCCGCATCTAATAACCAATTTTAACTAGTTCATATCGTGAGATGCAAATATGTGCTAAAGTATAACAGATAAGTGTATCAGAAAATTACCAAAGTACTTTATTTCATTTGATCACCTTAATTGTACACGTGTTATATTTGCACAAATAATGCTGTTCAATTTATGAAAAAAACAACATTTTAAATGTTGTATTTGTGCAATAAATAATCTTTCTATAAGAAATCTCTAACAGAAAATAGTGAGTAATTTTCTATTATATGAACATACACAAGAACATAAAAGACAATTATTCCTTATATTCAGGAGAGATAGACTAAGCCTCGCTCATGTGCTCTCTCATTGCACCAAAGCACAAAGCACAAGGGGCCATGCAGGACTACCAAGGAAGAGTGCAAATGAGCTCTACGAAGCTTGGACCTCGAGGCAAAAGTGCACACGACACAGTCTAGAGGCAAGGCGTTTCTGTAATGACATAGCAATTGCACTCTCTGGTCTAAACACACACACTGAAAGATATCAATGAAGTCATTAATCTATACAAGTACAAAATAATTACATACTAACACATTAACAGGGCTTTGCAATACTGGTGTTGTTGAAACAAAACTACATACAATATTCAGATCAATTTTCCATGCACTGCTCGAAATGGTCGATCTGAGAGTTTGGTTGGCTTTGCACAAGCTTGCTCACTTGTGAACGGTACTTGGCTGTGTTTATTCCTCAGACAGAATAAGAGCAAATAATTATCAAAATTTCGTTTGGTGTGCTTCCATCTGAGCCTTTGAAAACAGATTGTTGTACGTCTGCATGAAAGTATCTTCACCACTGGCCACCTAAGTATTTCTAATGCTACTCCTGTCTTACAACAAAATTGATTCAAATATCCAGTTTCATTTTCAACACATTACTTTAAATAGTTGAATAAGTGTCTGGGTGGCACAAGCTTGCTTGCTCGTGAAATGTACTTGGCTGTGTTTATTGCTCAAAAGCTAAATAGGAGCAAATAATTCTCAAGATTTTGTTTCATGTGCTTTCATGTGAACCTTTGAAAAATTCTCGTTGTATGCATTCATATACCACATCATTCCAACTCAACAGCTAATGGTCACGATACTCAGGTCTTGCAAACAAGAGTGGCTCAAGTTGTTGTTTTCAGCTTCCATGCGTTATTTGAAAAGGTTGACAAGAGTGTTTAGTGGCACAAGCTTTCCTCTTCCTGATACTTGACTAGGCTATCACTGAGAAGGTGTACATTAGCAAATATTTCTCCACGCTTTGTTTTGTGCGCTTCTAACTGAACCTTTCGAAACGGCTTGTTGTATGCTTGCATGTAGAGAATCATCCCCATTGGTCAGCTATTTGTAACAGTACTCTTGTCTTTCAAATAAAAGGGGCTCAATTTTTCATTTTGAGTTTCCAGGTATTGCTTGAAATTGTTCATGAGAGTATTTTTGTGGCACAAGAATTCTTGTCTGTGATACTTGGCTGTGTTAATCACTCAGAAGGTGGACAAGAGGAAATAATTTTCCACACTTTCTTTTGTGTGCTTCTATCTGAACCTTTAAAAACAGCTTGTTGTATGCTTGCATGTACAGCATCATGTCAATTGGACAGCTATTCGCAACGGTACTCAAGTCTTGCAAATAAAAGGGGCTCAATTTTCCTATTTTGATTTTCCACGTATTGCTTGAAATGGTTCATGAGAGTGTTTTGTGACACAAGAATGCTTTTCTGGGATACTTGGATGTGTTTATCACTCGGAAGGTGGACAAGCGGAAATAATTCTCCACACTTCGTTTTGTGTGCTTCCATCTGAACCTTTCAAAACGTCTTTTTATATGCTTGCAAGTACAGCATCATGCCCATTGGACAGCTATTCGCAATGGTACTCATGTTTTGCAAACAAAAGGGGCTCAATTTTTCATTTTCAGTTTCCAGGTATTGCTTGAAATGGTTCATGAGAGTGTTTTTGTGGCACAAGAATGCTTGTCTGTGATACCTGGCTGTGTTTATCACTCAGAAGGTGGACAAGAGGAAATAATTCTCCACGCTTTGTTTTGTGCGCCTCCATCTGAACCTTTCAAAACGTCTTGTTATATGCTTGCATGTACAGCATCCTGCCCATTGGACAGCTATTCGCAATGGTATTCATGTCTTGCAAAGAAAAGGGGCTCAATTTTTCATTTTGAGTTTCCAGGTATTGCTTGAAATAGTTCATGAGAGTGTTTTTGTGGCACAAGAATGCTTGTCTGGGATACTTGGCTGTGTTTATCACTCAGAAGGTGGACAAGAGGAAATAATTCTCCACGCTTTGTTTTGAGCGCTTCCATCTGAACCTTTCAAAACGTCTTGTTATATGCTTGCATGTACAGCATCATGCCCATTGAACAGCTATTCGCAATGGTACTCATGTCTTGCAAACAAAAGGGGCTCAATTTTTCATTTTGAGTTTTCTGGTATTGCTTGAAATGGTTTATGAGAGTGTTTTTGTGGCACAAGAATGCTTGTCTGTGATACTTGGCTGTGTTTATCACTCAGAAAATATACAAGAAGAAATAATTCTCCACGCTTTGTTTTGTGCGCTTCCATCTGAACCTTTCAAAACGTCTTGTTATATGCTTGCATGTACAGCATCAGGCCCATTGGATAGCTATTCGCAATGGTACTCATGTCTTGCAAACAAAAGGGGGCTCAATTTTCCATTTTGAGTTTCCACGTATTGCTTTAAATGATTCATGAGAATGTTATTGTGGCACAAGAATTCTTGTCTGTGATACTTGGCTGTGTTTACCACTGAGAAGGTGCACAAGAGGAAACAATTATCCATGCTTTGTTTTGTGCTCTTCCATCTGAACCTTTCAAAACGTCTTGTTATATGCTTGCATGTACAGCATCATGCCCATTGGACAGCTATTCGCAATGGTACTCATGTCTTGCAAACAAAAGGGGCTCAATTTTTCATTTTGAGTTTCCAGGTATTGGTTGAAACGGTTCATGAGAGTGTTTTATGGCACAAGAATGCTTGTCTGTGATACTTGGCTGTGTTTATCACTCACAGGGTGGACAAGAGGAAATAATTCTCCACGCTTTCTTTTGTGCGCTTCCATAAGAACCTTTCAAAATGTCTTGTTATATATGCTTGCATGTACAGCATCATGCCCAATGAACAGCTATTTGCAATGATACTCATGTCTTGCAAACAATAGGGGCTCAATTTTTCATTTTGAGTTTCCAGGTATTGCTTGAAACGGTTCATGAGAGTGTTCTATGGCACAAGAATGCTTGTCTGTGATACTTGGCTGTGTTTATCACTCACAAGGTGGACAAGAGGAAATAATTCTCCACGCTTTGTTTTGTGCGCTTCCATGTGAACCTTTTAAAACGTCTTGTTATATTCTTGCATGTACAGCATCATGCCCAATGAACAGCTATTTGCAATGATACTCATGTCTTGCAAACAAAAGAGGCTCAATTTTTCATTTTGAGTTTCCAGGTATTGCTTGAAATGGTTCATGAGAGTGTTTTTGTGGCACAAGAATGCTTGTCTGTGATACTTGGCTGTGTTTATCACTCAGAAGGTGGACAAGAGGAAATAATTCTCCATGCTTTGTTTTGCGTGCTTCCATCTGAACCTTTCAAAATGTCTTGTTATATGCTTGCATGTACAGCATCATGCCCATTGGACAGCTATTTGCAATGGTACTCATGTCTTGCAAACAAAAGAGGCTCAATTTTTCATTTTGAGTTTCTAGCTATTGCTTGAAATGGTTGATGAGAGTGTTTTATGGCACAAGAATGCTTGTCTGTGATACTTGGCTGTGTTTGTCACTCAGAAGGTGGACAAGAAGAAATAATTCTCCACGCTTTGTTTTGTGCGCTTCCATCTGAACCTTTCAAAACGTCTTGTTATATGCTTGCAGGTACAGCATCATGCCGATTGGACAGCTATTTACAACGGTACTCATGTCTTGCAAACAGAAGGGGCTCAATTTTTATTTTGAGTTTTCACGTATTGCTTTAAATGATTCATTAGAATGTTATTGTGGCACAAGAAGGCTTGTCTCTGATACTTGGCTGTGTTTATCACTCAGAAGGTGGACAAGATGAAATACTTCTTCATGTTTTGTTTTGTGCGCTTTCATCTGAACCTTTCAAAACGTCTTGTTATATGCTTGCATGTACAGCATCATGCCCATTGGACAGCTATTCGCAATGGTACTCATGTCTTGCAAACAAAAGGGGCTCAATTTTTCATTTTGAGTTTCCAGGTATTGCTTGAAACGGTTCATGAGAGTGTTTTATGGCACAAGAATGCTTGTCTGTGATACTTGGCTGTGTTTATCACTCACAGGGTGGACAAGAGGAAATAATTCTCCACGCTTTCTTTTGTGCGCTTCCATAAGAACCTTTCAATACGTCTTGTTATATGCTTGCATGTACAGCATCATGCCCATTGGACAGCTATTCCCAATGGTACTCATGTCTTGCAAACAAAAGGGGCTCAATTTTTCATTTTGAGTTTTCAGGTATGGCTTGAAATGGTTCATGAGAGTGTTTTTGTGGCACAAGAATGCTTGTCTGTGATACTTGGTTGTGTTTATCACTCAGATGAAGGACGAGAGGAAATACTTCTCCACACTTCATTTTGTGCGCTTCCATCTGAACCTTTCAAAACGTCTTGTTGTATGCTTGCGTGAACAGCATCATGCCCATTGGACAGCTATTCGCAATGGTACTCATGTTTTGCAAACAAAAGGGGCTCAATTTTTCATTTTGAGTTTCCAGGTATTGCTTGAAATGGTTCAAGAGAGTGTTTTTGTGGCACAAGAATGCTTGTTTGTGATACTTGGCTGTGTTTATCACTCAGAATGTGGACAAGAGGAAATAATTCTCCACGCTTTGTTTTGTGCGCTTCTATCTGAACCTTTCAAAATGGCTTGTTGTATGTTTGCATGTACAGCATCATGCCGATTTGACAGCTATCTACAACGGTACTCATGTCTTGCAAACAAAGGGGGCTCAATTTTCCATTTTGAGTTTCCACGTATTGCTTTAAATGATTCATGATAATGTTATTGTGGCAAAAAAATTCTTGTCTGTGATACTTGGCTGTGTTTACCACTGAGAAGGTGCACAAGAGGAAAGAAGTTTCCACACTTTGTTTTGTGTGCTTCTATCTGAACCCTTGAAAACAGCTTGTTGTACGGCTTCATGTACCGCATTATTCCAACTGAACACCTAATGGTCACGGTACTTAGGTCTTGCAAAGAAGAGTGGCTCAAGTTTTTGTTTTGAGCTTCCACTCATTGCTTAAAATTGTTTACAAGAGTGTTTAGTGGCACAAAGTTTCTTGTTCCTGATACGTGGCTGTGCTATCACAGAGAAGGTGCACAATAGCAAATAATGCTCCACGCTTTGCTTTGTGCACAATATGCTCATGTGTTGTGACATGAGTATCGTTACAAATAGCTGTCCAATGGGGATGATGCTGTACACGTAAGCGTGCAACAAGCCGTTTTCAATGGTTCAGATGGAAGTGCACAAAACAAAGCGTGGAGAACTATATGCTATTGTGCGCCTTCTCTGTGATAGCTCAGCCAAGTATCAGGAAGAAGAAAGCTTGTGCCACCAAACACACTGATAAACCATTTAAAGCAATGCATGAAAGCTCAAAACAACAACTTGAGCCACTTTTGTTTGCAAGGCATGAGTATTGTGACCATTAGCTTTTCAGTTCGAATGATGTGGTGCATGAATGTGCATTGTTTGAAATGTGTTATCTGAGTAATTGTGTGACGCAAACTTGCGCATTTCCTGCTTGTCCGTATTGAGTTTTCTTCAAAGGCTTAGAAAACGTCATTTGAAGACATCTCTCTCATTTTATTGAGGGACGTAATTTTGCAGTGCCATGCAAGCATGGTTTAAAGAAAACGTTGGTTTAGTGTAACGGCATAGAGAATTCATTCTTCAAAGAATTGAAGAGAAGTGTCTAATGTTAGCCCTCTTTATTTACTTTAAGGAAGTCTTACACTTATAAAACAAAACCAAGAAATACTTTGTGTCAAGCTTGAATTTGCGTAATATGATGGCAATTTAGTCTTATAACTTGTGAATTCTTATGCGTCACTTTGACATCAGCATGTTAATATTGATTAGCACTCATGAGAAACACTGGATCCTACGCCAGCTAGGAGTCACATAGAGAAGCATACTGGGTTGTTTCTTGTTTAACTTATTATTAACAAGATTGTTAGTATCACTTACTCATTTTGTTTTGCACACTTATGCATGGGCGTCAGTAAGGGGGAAAAAATGGGGTAGTTGTCCCCATCAAGCCTCACTAGCACTTGCACCCACCCATACTATGGCAGTGCTTTCGCCCTACACCAGCCATTTGCACCCCTCAAGAGAGGGGTGCAAATGGAATCCTGCCGATGACCATGCACTTATGGCACCGATAATACAGTTGTGTGAGAGAGCTGATCCCAAGGCGTGTGCTCCTGGGTCATGCGGCTTCGCTGTCTGCGTTGGAGGCGCAACCGATAGATCGAAGACGAGAGAGTAAGCGCGGAGTCTGTAGATATCAAGAGCGACTGCAGCCTCGTTTTCTTCCTCAGTCACGCAGGCTGTCTCCCCACCCCTCGCTTTCGTTCCTTATGGATGAAGTTTGTGCGCATGCAGTGTGGCAGGCTTAGATTGTCGTAAAATGGCTGTAGGCGTTCCGCTTAGTTCGCGGCTCATTGAACGCACATAGTGGTGTGCGTGAAGCTTGAGCACTGGCAGTTTTAGTGGCAACATGTAGCGAATTAATGTTATGTTTCTACAACTGCGGAGTGCATGTGGCTGCAGTTAGCATTGCTTAAACAAGAAGCTGCGCGCAGAATGTGCGTTAAGTAATATCGTATTCTTCGTAGAATTTTTGGTTAGTAAAAATGGAGCATGACTGAAAAAAGTGCACTAGATATTGTTGTGGCTAATACGAGAGGGATCACTTTTTGGCCACGGCGTGAAGCATGCGCTATGACAGAAATAAGTGACTTGCAGCTCTAGAAACATAAAAATTGTGCCATCCATGTAAAATTGTAGGAGTTTGGTTAACATAAAAGTTGCTGAGGGATGTGCAGGCCAGTCTCGTGCGTTAAGCTGTCTCACGTTTTAATTGTTCTTCCTACTAGCAGCACTTTAAAGAAGCTCGACGTTATTCAAAACAGAGCTTTACGCATAATTTACAACTTAGCCAAAGATAATTCTCCACAGCTCAGCTGTTTTTACACTATTACTTACGCTGAATTCGGGCATATGCATATACAAGATAAAGAATATATTATTGCTTACAGATACAGTAAGGTCCGCTGAATACTCATCTATGTAACACTTACGGCTCGTGAAAAAATTCTAAACAACACCACACACTAATTACGGGGCCCAGAAGAGAATATCTCTGCCTATACTCTGTGTATTGAGCAAAAAATAGTCAACATCTCGCAGATCTGCGCTTTATGCTTTCGTCGTTAATCTAGAATAACACGGCAAATTTTATCTTTGATGTGTTTTTTTTCTGTTGGTCTCCTCGAAGTCGGGTGTACTGGCCGCGTTCTTTTGGCGATTATGTATGCTTATATACGCCAGTTAACGTATGCCGTCACGGCATGTTGCTGAACAATAATCAGCTGGGAAGCTTAGTGAAGTTCAAAAAAGCTTTTTTTTTACATGCTCTTCGCTGTAGGTAGGTCCCGTTTGTTACTGCGTCGATGAGAATCAACGGGATCATTGCAGAATGCTTAACTGCCATTTGCATTTTTGCACGACCGGATGTTTACGAGCTATAAGTCAACGTCACCTGACAGCAGCACTACGGAAGACAAAATACAAATTTTTGGTAGCGTGAAAAAAAACAAAACTATTGAGACCAATCAAACTTTCTGCATGCTTTTTATGCGCGCGAAAAAACGTGAGTTTATGATTTTGAAATTGTGTCAACGAGTTTTCTTTTTCTCGCCAGCTTCGAGTTTTTTGTTTTTTTCATTGTACTACGGGAGAGTTGGTTAACGACAAGCGGCCAAGACAAGCCCAATTCGGAGTGATTCGTCGTCAATATGGCGCTTGCGGGTTGTGCGATGGGGTTTGTTGCTTGTCTTGTGCTACCGGGTTTAAACGTTTCCTGTGTGCAGCCTCTATGCCTCTTCGAACTGTGCGGCAGGTGTGAAACAGATGTGGTTCAGTAAAAGCGTGAAGAGTCATTTGAAATGCGGGGTGCACCAAAAGTCACGTTCGTCGTTTGCGGAGACGGTTACCGCGCCGTTGTGGACAACCTCTAGAAATGCTTCATTTCGCTGAGCGTTGCCGATATGGCAAAAAGGCCTTTATCGGCAAAGTGAGCCGGGTAAAGACATCAAGAAGAGCTGCTATTACAGGGATGTCCACCTTCTTTGAGGTGAGTGTCATTTTATTTCTCATGACGTTTTCGCTGACCCGCGTTTAGGTGAACAAAGGAAGGCACAACCAAACCATGTTTGAGTGTGTGTGTGTTTACTATTTTAAGTGGCACATTTTATCCGTGTGTTGTGTATGTTGCTAGCTGCACCTGATACCGCGCGGTCGTGTCCCATGTGGTCTTTCGATCGCAATCATGACCGATCTGGATTAAAATGTATTATGTGCGGCTGCACAGTGACATAGGTTGTAGCTGGCACTGTTGATCGCGATGAAAAACCACATTCGGATCGGCCCTGATGGGGCTGGAAATGTCCGGTGTGAGACCGGTAGAGTTATTATATATGAACAAGTCGACGTCGCTATTCCTGATGGCGAACCTGCACTACATTGCATTTATTTATTGTTCGCATGTAATAGTCACACATTCTACGTTTTCATTTCTTTGTAGTTATTTATAGTAGCCTGCTCTCTAACTTTATGTGTTCTCTGATTAAACTATCTTTACTGACCTCGTGCAGATGGAGAAAAAAACTATTCGCCGTGCAACACAATCTTTTCTACCAGAGTGACTGTCAAAAGAACGTCAGAGCTTGGAAGGTAAATGTGGTTTAATAGTAAAACTGATTTTAACAACATATACAAAATGCTAACTTCCAACGTCCTGGTTGCTTTCACAAGCCGCATGTCTATACAATAGTCGCTCATTCAAGTACATTTGTGCTAATTGGCTAGGCAAGGGTCACTAATTCTATGTTGCATTTTTTTTTCAAGTTCTGTTCGGTCGTGAAGTAGTAACCAGAGCGAAAATGAAGACTGCTTCATTTGAAATGTTTAGGTACATATACCAGCTACATCTGTACATATTTGCCATTTTGATTCAGACATTTGTCAGTGTGTAGCACCAACTCATTAATTTATTTATTCACAATACTGCAGCCTAGCATAGCCGAAGCTGCAGTGGAATTACAAGAAAGGAGAATGGTACAGAAATAATTATTAACAATATTGGCACCTCACGTAAATACGTCAGTTTTGCCAGGATGATTCTTACAAAGAAAAAGAACAGCACTAATAGTTAGCAACCACACTTTTGACTTAGTAATGTAAGAGTCTCAGTGATTTAGTATCCAGCACAACAAATGTTGATCAAGGGCTTCATCAGAACTGTCTGCCTTGCAACTTCCTTTACTCTCCACCTAGAAGTTCAGTAAGCGAGTCTGCATCAAGCAGCAGAGCGAAGAAGAGGACTGGTTGAAAGCACAGGCCTCCTAGCCAGCATTTCATGTTAGTAAAATATGGCAATCAGAGATAGCCAAGTTGAGTCTGTATGGTGTTGGGCGACTGAACTTCCCGCTTCTTCCTCTGTGGCCCCATGATGTCATGAAAAAAAAGGACAGTGTCTTATGACATCTCTCTTTGCTTATTCTTAATTGCGCTCTGTAGACATTTGAGAGTTAGACCTCCAATACTGCAGTGAGGGTCATATGTCCCATGAATAAGTGAGGCATAAACTTGCAAAGGCTCATGGGATGCATGCAGTAAGCACCAGCTACCATTTCAATGGCTCTCCGTGTGCTGCACCACTCCTTGAGCATTGGCGTTTATCCGTGTCACTCGATTTCTCCATGGTAACACGACGCATAAGCTGCAAATTTCTAGCACACAATAGCATGGCCGCACCTACGACTGGCCACAAAAGAGAAGCATGTGCTGTGATCGCCATATAGTATTTTCATTTGAAGTGGCAAACAACCGACTGTATGTGCTATCACAATTATGTGTTTTCTTTTAGGTGGCGTGGCCTTGGTTGTAACTTCTTTCAACTAATTTTACACTTGCATATTAATGCACATCATCGACTAATGTGCTTATTTTTACGTGTTTGCTTCAGTGAGGGCGCTCAGCTGTTTTTGCATTTGCAATTGAAGCACTCTGTCGCTGTCTCTGATTGTTGGATGTATAGTATCTTGTATCAACGTTCACCACGTGCAATGAGTATCATATGTTACTAAAACTACGTGTTCAGTGGTGACGGCCTGGTAAAATGTTCAAATGTTCATAAATGACATCGACTTTTATTTAGTAAAGTCGAGCTTCTTAGGCGTTTCGGCATTGCATCGTTTTGGTGAAGAAGCTGGTCTAGGCGATGCTCACCTCAAAGTCAGGCACCGTGTTTGTTAAGCCTTGTTGCCGGTCCTGCTCGCATGTGCAACAGATTAGGTATGAATAAATTTACTACGGAATGAATGCTTAGAGGAACAGTTGAAATCACTAGCAACACAATGTATACCTGTTCTATAAATAGAATAGTGGAGCGCCCTTTCTTGTCTCATAGCATTACTGACACATTTTATCCAACTGGTGCGAAGTCGTCGCCTTCTTAACCACTACTAATTGTGTATACATCACTGCAATTGGTGCCGTGGATGCCACGGTGTCACCCCTGGCATGATATCGTGCGGCTGTTGGCTGCTCTGTCTTGCTATTTTCTGTATCAAGCTCAGAGCTGGCTTCACGTTGGATAGCGGCCGTGAACTTTAAAACAAATGCCCTATGCTTGTCGTAGCTGTGTAGATAGTGATTGTCGTTGTGCTGATGAAAACTACACATCCAAAGGACTTTTGTACTTCAGTCTCTGTGCCTTAGATTTTCTTTCGACGTGCCAACATGTTGATGGCACGTAGTCAATGTGCCATGGATATTTGCTTGGAGCGCCTGTACATAAATACCGAATGTGTCAAACGAAACCATCCGTGCAGGATTGTCGATAAATATTACTCACCTTACGCTAGGCATATACCACTCACCATGTCTCTCCACAAAATCCACTTTAATTTTCTATCTTTGTTCCAAGGGAATCTGAACATTTTTTCCCGTTTGGCACTATTTTCTACAGCTGCACAGCCGACTATGATTGTACAAATGACCAGATTTCAACACAATTGAAAGAAAAGCCCTGTCTACGTCTCCAAAAGCGTGGCCAGCGAAACAGCGTGCCACGAATATCTTTAACTAAGAGCCGATGCAGATGGCAAATCTCATGAGTCTTTATGGGTTTATTCCTCACCTATTTTATCAAGGAAACACCACCATTTATCTCCCCAAACACAACAGCCGTGCACGTCTTCTTGGAGAAGGTTCACTTGAATTTCTTGGCGCTCATCGAAATGCTTCCACTGTTTGTATTGCACCTTTAGTTCTGGAGTACATCATGGTAGTGCCAGAGAAATGTCAAAATGGCACCCGTTTATCGTTTTGTTTTCATGACCAGTCAGCATTTTAGGAACTGACTGCACGCAGTTTGCAGTACTAGAGTCTCACTCTGTGTCGAACCATGGTATACCATCTGTGCTGTATTGAGCTGACTGCAATATTTTGGGAAATGAATTACTCAGCCCAAAAATTCTGACCCAATGATTTTCCTGAATTAGCTGATCCGTTCAGTCAACAGAATCATTGTTTTACACTTGCTTCATTCCCAGTCAGTTTGCATTGTAAATATTGTACATCATGCTTCTAATTTCCTACACTATTGCAGTGCCTTGCTGTCATGTATTGAAAGTGGTGCTGTACACATTGCTCAATATTTGATGAATTTCAGCTGCACTGCACTGCTCAGGACCCTGAAATTGAATTCTAGAACACACTTCACACTTATTCGAGGCATGCTTACATGGGTGCTTTGCGTCAAGAACTGAAAGCTGTGACCTCATAAGATAGACAGGCACACTAAAGAAATCGTACAACACATATGCGTTGCATCATGAAATTTTAATTAATTTTTATTCGGGGGCCATTTTGACTTTGAAAAATATAGGCATTGTATTTTATGACCTGAAATGTATCTCTGGAGTGTCAACATTCCAAAGCAAGCTTCTCAAGTTATATTCATCCTGACTGTATGTTTGTTACGTTCATGAAGCAGTTAATTTTGTAAAGATTTGCATAAATTCATGTGGCTAAATCACTGCATAAACATAAGTCTGCAAATATGATGTGCAACTATTGCATAGTTAAAAATTAAGGAGCACATGCAGCTGTTGCGGTCAGCAACACAGCAGACAGTATGATATTCAAGTGAATATTCATGGCTACCTATGAAGTAATATATGACTTAGTAAGGTAGTTACTGCAACTCTAGTCTTGAGGTACGTGTTACTGGAAAGTACAGACTTCGTAGTATGTTGTGTTTATCGAAAAATTTTCAGCAAGTGCTCCTGGAGAGTGAATGATAATTCGACAATGTTTGAAGAGTAGGTCCTTGCTCAGTCATCGGTCAATATTTAACGTGGAAGTGGAAGAATCACTGAGAATAAAAAATGCACATCTGTGCGCCTACTTAAGCACTTTCTTGAATGCCCACGCACACACGGCTTTATTTTGCATTCACTCGCAAATTGAAACAGTGAAGATGGTGGTAGAGGAGAAGAGGCTACTTATTTAGCACCTCTTGAAGAAAGTAGGGAGGTGCTTGCTCTGTTAGGAGTGCTTACTCTGGATTTTATGGCATTTAGAGCGTCTCTACTGAGTGGTAATATTTTGGGTTTATATATACACTCCCTAGACCCCCACCCCACCCCTCCAAAAAAAAAGTCGCAGAAAGCAGCGATTCAAGAAAGAAAAAGAGCCCTGTAGGATGGCTCTGGTGATTAGAAGCTTGTTTGATTGAGCCTCCTCCAGAAAGAGAAAATTTTTACAATGGAACGAGTGGATTGAGCAACAAATAGAGGCTTTGGAGGAAAGGAATGGCAGACTTCATAACCCCTCTCAGAAATAGGTCGGCAAACTCCCTCACAAGCTGAGTCACTCAAACTCGGATTGGGCCATAAATGAGAACCTGAATGAGCCATATGTGCAAATACATTTTGTGATTGAGTGAGCTTCACATTTTTTTGGTCGGCCTGTGCTTTCAACACAACTTCGACAATTTAAAGATAGAATTTTTGGTGAGCCTGTAGTTCGCGCTGTCTTCTTTTTCATTCATCTATAGTTAACAGTGGCCCATTTGCCCTATGTAGGTATGGCCGAAGCTAAAAGGAGCATGTTACTTTACGCCTGTATGGTAAACAAAAAAATTTTTGGTGTGTTTACGAAACAAAAGTGAGTCCAGCTTCTTGTCCCCTCTCATTGTTTTTCAGCATGACATTATATCTCGCCTCGTACCTAGTCTATCGGTGGCCATAATGCTTGATGTTGTATCTATTTATCACTTTCTTTAGCCCCTGAGCTATGTTGTGAATGTAAGGACTACCCAAGACACACCCGTTACATGCTACGCTTCTTGCTTATTATGTTCACAGAAGTCCAACATAAATATCTACCAACAAGCTCAGCTGTCCATCACTCTAAGTTGCAAATTTCTAAAATGTAGTGAACATTCTTTTTCATGATTTCTTAATACCTATTATCTGTCACCCCTTAGGTTTCAGTCATATTCTCTAGGTTAGGTACCTTCGGCAGAAACACTGCAGCTGCTGCTACCACCACCACGACCTATATTTCACTTCAGCCATTGCTGCATCACAACCAGTATTACAACTTCTGAGCCGCTACCACAGTCCTTCCCAATGATGCCTCACCTTGACAGGGCTTCACATGCTTCAAGAAGAAGCTGTCAGGCAAGTTTGTACTGTTAAGAAATTTAGCTTTCAATAGCATTGATGTTTTCAATGGGCAGATTAATTGACAAGTCTGCCAACTTTATGCTTCTTGAACAGGGTTGAAACTACGTGTGTCTGTCAGTGTAAATAACCAAGTTTATGTGAATTTCAAAGTAGCTTATTTTTCTTTTATTTTACAATACTGCAGGCCTCTTCTCGGGCCTATGCAGTAATGGGTTGAGCTTGAATACACAAAAATGTGAGGAAAATAAATAGAACTTATGTACAAAGCAAGTAAGAGCAAGAAATATGCATATTGTATAGTATACAAGGTGTTCACATAATTTCTGAAATCTGTTCATAAATTTGACAGAAGAGGAGTTCACAATATCAGCGGGCAGCATATTCCATTGCTGCAGAACTAAATAATATTTGTAAGGGTTATGTTATTATTTTGTGTATGAAGGAAGCAGGGTAGGCAAACGTTAGAAGAAAGTACTTTTTCATTGTTTACTAGATATGAAAGCAGATTCTTTTTCCACATTTTTCGTGTACCGTGGAATCCTGAGCAAGTGCTCCCACTATGGTGAAAGTGATGAGAATTGGAGGGGGGGGGTTCTTGCTCGGTCTTGTATCAAAAATCAAGATTTTGGTGAAAAAGTCGCATGTGATCCCAACGAAACTGGTACACTTTAATAAATATGCATGAATTCACTATGATTCTGCAACCTAGTTGCGCTTCTAAATAAAGGAAGTGAAGGAAATTGCAGAAATGGCAGAAAGGCGGGGGGGGGGGGAGTGCTTGCGCAGTTGTTCGTGCATGTTTTAAATATCTTGAAAGAGAGAGGATGGAACTTGCTTAGGTGGGGGCGCTTGCTTGAGATATTACAGTATTGTCCTCATCCTGCGTATCTTTTTTTAAACAACTGAAAAAAGCGACCTGAAAGCAAATGGCCCTTTTACATATGGTATATTTGTAGCTTATTTTCTTTGTAAATTGACGAAAAGCATGAAGTTTAGCATTTTTAGCGAAAAGAAAAAGCTGTCCAAATAGTGTTGTTTAAGCATTTACCAAAGTCAGACACAGTGAAATATATAAGGTGGCACAGTGAAAAAAATAGGTCAGTACAGAAAAAAATGTGCAATTTTCATTGCATAAGTAGAACTCCATCTTCTCGAAATGACATTTTTGTTATGTCAGTACGATAATTTTAAAATGGGAAAAGATGTCATGCTGATTGTTTGTGCACATACTCAAGCAACACATGATGGTGTACTTAACTGAACTTGATCCTTTGGAATAACTTTCATTTGATCTAAAAGAAAGTGTGCAAAATGTCCAAAATCTTGTACAGGAGCAAAAAAATGCAATTTTTTAAATAAAATAAACCATACTTTGGTTCGGTCAATAGAACGCAAGGCTCTCAACAAATTAGTATAAACTTCTGGTTGCTATCATTATTACATGCTCAAAAATGAGAACAATAAGGTAAAAAAACGTGGAAGTCTGGGACTTGCCGGTCTTCTCTAATCGACACAGCGCTCTGAAATAAGGCAGTGTTTACATACACCCGCAGAGCTGTCTTATTCAATAATGGCAAAGTAGATACATGGTGAAGAAAAGTTATTGTCGCTACCCCTTAATTGGAGGCATTAACCGGGTAGACTCCAATGGCTGACTTAACAGCCCCCAAAATGCACTGCTAAAGCTTGAACAGTTTACCATCAGGTCATTTTAGCAGTGGAGCGGCAGCTGTGCCAATCGCGCCAATTTGATACAATTCCCGATTGTTGCACCGAGCTGCGCCAAACCCGTGAAATTGTTAAAATTGCACCACGCTGCGCCAAAACGCTCAGCCAGCCTCAATTTTTTTCAGGTGTACTAATTGCGGTGAGAAATGCAGGCCATGTCGGCCACCTGCCGCTTTGCGCCATCACTCAAAGCGCGCAGACCCGAAGTAAAGTGCCTAGAATATACCTAAAACAATCTAGCTACCCACCCTATAATCGTGAGACGTGATCGACCAGATAAAGTAAAAACACTGCATGTCTATTGGTCCGCTGACCACAACAGATGCGTATCGGCGGGATGGCAGAACTTTAAAACAAAAATGTGTTGCACCAACCCTTCGCAGAAAATATAAGTTCTCTTGCCAGAAACGCGGCTATGGCTTATTAGGGCTCGAACAAGCTCGACGTGCTGCAAATGCCGGCGTTGATTACCTTAGCAGTGGCAAATAACAAATTTTGGCTGGAGGCTGCGTCCTTGCCACCGTCTTGGTTACAGATATCTAGTACCGTCGCCGGGGCAACGGGCGTGCGCCGTTGTTACTTTATCTGGTCAAACTCGTCTTGCAAGGTAGCCGAAGCGGCACATAGCCTCATGCTGAAAAGAGTGGGTGGGAGGGGGGGGGGGGGTGAGCGGTTAGAAAATTTGTTGACTTTGGTTCTAAAGCTGCTTTAGTCACCTTTGCCGCACTAGACCGGTGCCCGCGAAAAAGCGTGTTGAGATTTACAAGGGGCTGTTCGCCATACTGGGACACTTCACATTTTGCTCAGTTACTCATGCGTTTGTACACCTTTGAATTCTGAGTACCAGTATAATTACTGACGTATAAATAAGCTACTGTCAATCATTCGAAGCAGTGTGTGACATTTATGCTTCTCTACAGAAATAAACTAAATTGTGCACCAATTTTTTTTCACCACCTTTACTTCTCGTTTTTACGAATCTTCCGAATTTCAAGCTCACAATATCGGCAGATTGATATTGAAATTCTCAGAGTTTTTCAATTGATTTAACAGGAGCAGTAAACGCTAAAATGGACTTTATTAATGGTTCCTTAGCGAGGGGGTTCAAAATACTACCTTCATTGAAATAGTAGTAAATAGTATGCTCACACTGCATAATTTAGGTTATGTTGAATTGTTTATACATGTTTTTTCTCTAAATGTAAGCCACCTTTTTTATAGTGCTCCCTATTCGCTATGTCATGATAAAAATGCATGTTCTTTTTTTCTATAACCAGCTCCGAACTTGGAATTTAGTGCTCCAAAAGTAACACTTTGCTGCTCCAAAATATTGCTCCAAATGGCCCCGCCACGGTGGTCTAGTGGCTAAGGTACTCGGCTGCTGAGCCGCACGTCGCGGGTTCGAATCCCGGCTGCGGCGGCTGCATTTCCGATGGAGGCGGAAATGTTGTAGGCCCTTGTACTCAGATTTGGGTGCACGTTAAAGAACCCCAGGTGGTCGAAACTGCCGGAGCCCTCCACTACGGTGTCTCTCATAATCATATGGTGGTTTTGGGACGTTAAACCTCACATATCTATCTAAATTGCTCCAAATGGTATTTCGGCTGTTGCACCCCTGTTTTAGCACGCCAGCAAATGCTGTTTGGGATCCAAAGATAAAGTTTGAGCTCAGAGTTTTGTTACAAGCACGAAGCAATGAAGGAAATAAGAGCAAATGGGAATGCTCTACAAAGATTAGCACTTAACTCTTCAGATTCCATTTCACAAAACGAAACACTGGTTAAAGTCAATGTCAGTGCTGCTGAGAGTGAGTGGGTTTTTGTGCTGCCGGTAGTCTCATTGAATAGAAAGTGCTGAGAGCACACCACGTGAACAAGCCGTGTAGTGATATTTATCCAAATAGCACGCACCAGCACTCGTAACGGCGCCCTTATGTTCAATGGTAGCAGCTGTTGAAAGTGTCCATATAATTGCCATTGCAATATTTTATTCTAAATGAATGGCTAGTTAAATCACTGGACACCTCAAGTTCGTTTAACAATGATGGTAAGACAATCAAGTATTGCTCATCATAAGCATGAAACTCATGCACTCCAGAATATTCAATCCTTCAAGCAATGATTTCATCACCAGCCCGTCTAGTCCCTCCATGTAGACTGCAGTATTGACCAGGAGCTCCCCTGCTGCAGTCGGTGAATACTTGTTACTCCTCAGTGTCACTGTGTGAGACTCTGTTTCAAAACACCTCCTCAGTGACTGCACAGCATCATCTATAAAATCGTCATCATAGACTGACTGACTGATACCCTAATAAGGTGCTATTAGGAGCTGTTTCGAATGCAAAACACCACACTGCATTGTTTCAATTTTTTTCTGGTCAGTGTTTTTCTCGGCAGCGATGTAAGATGATCGGTGGTACTACTTAATAATGTAACACTTCTTTGGACAACCGAAGAAATATTCTACATCATAACACATTGCCTTACCAGCTGAACCACTTCTGCATTTACCCTGCCTCTGCGTGCTTATATTGAGCAGCACCCTGCATAGGTTAAAAAGAAATCTGCGAATCATTCACACTCCCACATGAAATATATTTTTCCTTAGGCCTTACTAGTAGACTCAGACTCGCGGCTCATTGCAAATCTGACAATCTGGTGAGTCGACTACCGAGTTCGTTAAAATATGATGATCTTTTCCACATATAGTTTCAATGCTCCTTAACAGCAATGTGTTGCATAATTGGTGCTCCAGTTGATGATCTTTTCCACACATGGTTTGAATGCTCCTTAACAGCAATGTGTTGCATAATTATAGCTCCAGTTACAACCTTTAATCTCAGACCTTTTTATAGTGACTGCAATCCAGTAAGGTAATCTCTATTCAAAGAGATGGCGCCTCAGATATTTTATGAGAATGTCCCGGGAAGAAATTCACAGGTGGGCATGTCAAGGAACCTCGACTCCCCCCCCCCCTCCTTGTAGTTCTGGCCTCTCAGCTATAAATATTCAGTCGGTGCACAAATGCTTGTGCATTGGGATATGTGTGAGCTGGGAAAACTGGGAGCTCAAGGCACAATTCCATGTGGAGGGAGGCCGCTACACTGCCACGAGACACTGCAAAGTGCCAGCTGGAGCACCTATTATGCAATATATTGCTTTTTTGGAGCACTGAAACTATAGGTGAAAAAGATAATCATATTTTCACGAACTCGTAATTCGACTCATCAGACTTGGTCATTGGTCACCAACAGCACAAAAACCCTTCACTCTTGGGAGCACTCACATTTGCTTTAACCAGCATTTTGTTTTGTAGAGTTAAGTTAGATTGAATCCAAAAGAGGTAACTGCTAATCTCGATTCTCAATTGCTATATTTCTTGAACAAGGGTGCCAATAGTTGCCATTTGCACTCTGGTTCGAGGAATATTCACATGGCTCATCCATGCATAGCAAAACAAAGGCAAAGCCTTGAATTGAATATTTCTTGCATGCTTTTCTCATAGCACTCTAGCGGCTTCTACATGACATTGTGTCCTGAGTGCTCATTTTTTGCGGGGTTTTTGCACAAGCATTTGGTGTGAAGCTTGCTGGCTATTGCGCGGTGCCTTCTTCCAGAGGAGGGTACAGGAGCATGCATGCTTCAGGGAAACAGCTGTTGATAGTTCGTGTAGCTGCAAAGGGCTCATTAGGGGCTGTGCTTGGGGGCTTCTTTTTTAATGCTGTTTAAGTGCTCATTTGTGTCAGCTGTGGTTGCATGCTTGTGTGGAATCACCTTATTTTATGGCTGACTTAATTATCCAATTTTTTTGCTTTTCGGGGGACAGCACCCAGTGGGGGGACTGCCGCTTACAGTTCTGGCCCTCATAAATAACAAAGTGGGCAGCTTTGCTTTTTTTGAAAAATTTTGTTTGCTGTTGAAGCATTAATACTCATCTCTACTAGTTCCACGACATTCCTCATACAGCCTGAATATGCCATATACACTCCTGCAGCTTGCACTTATCTTTTTTATATCCATGTACTGTATTTGCTCACATATTAATTGCATTTTCTTCATTTTTGGATAATTTACTGATATAAAGGTGTGGTTTGTACAATTGGTAAAGTTTTGGAACAGGTCGACTAAATTTAAAACTGGAAGCTGGAAATGTGATGACAACGTTGTGCCATAACAAAACCATATCAGGTTGAAGAGTTCCTACATTCATGTTACAGGCACTTGTTCGCATTGCCTTGTAATGAAGAAGCTCTGAAAAGCCTTTCCAAGTAATCACCAAATGTCTTCGTTAGAGAAACTTAATTCATCCTAAATCGACTGTTACAAAAAAACTTTGCAATCTGCGAAGTACTAGCGGAGCTACAGGAATTTGTCACATACTTTACGTGCTTTCTTTCACCTTTCGTTCGAGTGAGCTCACTCAAAGCCACGCAGGAGAAGAGGCTGACAGGATGACAGGGGGACAAGAAGCTGTGCCTATTCATCAACGTGCGTCCTGATTTTGAGCTCTTTTATTCCCCCCCCCCTTTTTGTTTTCTTCAAACATGGGGCTTCTTCTCAGTGTAATCACGAACAGGTGCACGGGCATGTGGCAGCCTCCGGTTGCGGTTGTACAGATTGCACTTGAAGCGCAGTCAGTTGAATTTGGAGCCTTATTTGTTCAGAGGAAACAGCGTTTTTTAGGTGACTGATAATAAATTATGAATAACAGGCTGCGTGTTGCCCTATTATGTCTGTCTCACATGCTCTCAGGTGCCTCGACTACCCTCGGCAGCATTTTCTGACCATGCTCGAAAAGGTTTGCTGGGCCACTTAAGTTGCTTCATGGAGAGTGTTGTGTATACTATACTGAATTTGTGAAAGAAATACCCATTTTAGCATGCCTAATTCCTGTATATCTGCCATCTGCTACACCTTATAAGAACAATTATAAAACAATTTAGGTGATTACAGTAGATGATCGAGGCCCTTAAATTGCTGGACATTAAATGTTATCGTCAAGGCACTCGAAGAACAGGAGGAAAAGGTCGCTCTGGTGCAAGTGTGCCCTTAATTGGCTATGCTTTATATGGTTTTGCCTTCTTCAACATCATCAAAGTGCTTGAAGAGCAAGAAGAATAATTCTCTGTGGCACGAGTGCGCGATAAAATGCTCAACTATTTCTGTTTTTTCCCAATTCTCTTGAACTTTATTGTTATAATATGTGTGCCAAAGGGAATTCTAATATTGAAGTGTGTGTGCAAATTGAACATTTTTCTGAAATTTCTTGAATACTTCTAGAATTTTTTCAAATACTTCATGTGAAATTCTAGAAAAAAGTTGGAGAGGCTTCCAAAGTTTATTCTTATGAAATGAAAGTCTTCCTTTTGGCAAAATTGGTAAGTGTTGGTAGGGTAGCGTTTCGTAGTTGCCTTATAAAGAATAAGGCAATGCACAATTGAATTTATTTATGCACGATTTCATGCAGCCAAAGAGCTGATCAAATTTCAGGTCGAAAACCACTATAAATAAGCCCTTGTCTCTGCCACACCTATCATCTCCTTGTTAGAATCAGCCTTTTCTAGAGTCAGTACATTTGTGACCGTAGCAGAGCCAGAAAGGCAGCTTTCACGCAATACGAGTGTGATGAGGTGAAACATATTAAAAATTTGGAGGGTCCCTTACAGTCAGACACTGACCCTATTTTGTCTCTGGTAAGTTATAATAGTTCAAATAGCAAAATTTACAGTACGAATTGAATCAAATAGCAAATATTATTCAAAAGATATTAAAAAATATGAATATTTGCGTACCCATACTTATTGTTTTCTTCACATTTTTACCCCATTTTTTTTGTTCTCAGTAGAAAAGACATGTGCCCTTCTAAATGCAGTGCTAAGGCCACAGATCACAACTCATGCACGTGCCTACAGCTCCACGCATATTCTTCTGTGAGACCTTCTATTTACGTGTTTGAATTCAAAATTGTGGAACCTCTTGGATCAGTTTTCACTATAGAAACTTTATTCTTTGAAGCAGTTATGCTAGTAAGTTTTAAGTGTTAAAGCAACAATTTGAGAGTGATTGTAACGATGTTAACTCCCACACACAAGAAAAAAGGATCACAGAGACATTTTTCCCCTGCAGGTTCATTTGAGAGGCAGAAGAAGGAGCAGTGGGCTTGGCTGCGGTCGTAATGCAAGGAGGCCACAAAGCTCCTGTGGAGTGTCCTTCAGCTTCAGAACAAGTGCCTCATAGTAGCCCCGCGTTGGAGTATTTGTGCATCAAGAGGACAAACAAGTGCCCCTGAACGGGGCCCTGACAGCGAGAAATTTGGAGGTTGTGGCTAGTGATTATTGCTTAAAGAGGTACTGACGCAAATTTTTGTCTTGCAATATTAACATCCTATTAGTCTATTAGTATTAGTATGACAGCCTATTAGTCACAATGTGGTGGATTGCTTGCTGCAGCGTGGGACAGATGGACAATTGCTGTCTGTTTATTACAGACTAGTTTTAGCTTGGTACAGCTCTAAGAACACGAGCCACGGAATGCAACAAATGCCACCTAGTGTGCTAAATGGTACACATAAAACGGGGCTTCCAGGTGTAAGTAGCACTTGCACAGCAGGTCTATCAATGGTGAAAGTGGGCGGTGACAACCGACACAGTAATCAAGGCGCTGGGGCAAACAGCTCCCGCTCGGCGCTTCTGGCTTAGGAGATGGCCCTTCATGGCGTATTGTTCTTCTTCCTCCTTACACACAGAACACTGACGCACTTCCATGCTGCCTGCGTTATGTGCTCACATTCTTTTGCTGCTGCATATGCAGCACAATGTCGTCGTCGTCAAGTTGATCTTTCTCGTTCAGGTGCAAAGATTTTCTTGAGGCATCCTCACGTTCCACATGTTTACATTAGGCATGGACACAGCAGTCACTGAATAGTAGCCTGCTAGCACAAGTGTGGCCAAAAGGCAACAACGACTATGATGTCAATAATGTAGCTGTGCGAACTCTGAGCTCGGCAATAATGATGGCACCTGAAAGTTGGGACTCAGCTTCAGGTCACTTTCAGTGATTCAATGATGCGAGATGCGGCATATAGCACTGGATCAGGCACGCAAACTTTAATATTCCTATAATTGGCCGTCTGAGCTATAACTGTTCATCCAATCTGTAGGTATACGCATGTTCAAGGGAATCGATGTCGCAGGCTATATTAGCCACAAAATTTTGTGTCAGTTCTCTTTATGGTATTTTGCTTTATGTTTTAACTTACAGTTAAACAAATAAGTAAAGTATTTAGTAAGTGCTACATGTATTTGCCCATTACTGTGCAAATGGTTTTGCAGAATTTGTGAATCAGCCAGCAGATATGAATGCACCTAGCAGGCTGAGAAAAATAAACACACTTCCTTGCAAAAGGTTTAATCATATAAATAAATTCGACGATGCAAAAATATTTGTCTTGTTTTTCTCAAATCTCCCGACACTACACTACATACAACACTTTCACCCGTTTAGTCTACTGCACTTTCAAAGCACCATTAAATTGCCTATTGTGGCATATTCATATTTTTTACACTTTATAAACTGGCATAGCCTTATTACCATGCTTAGGCAAACATTACTTATGACCCTTACTACTTGCCCAAAGTAACCAGGATTGTTCTGCAGAAGGACTTGTTTTTGGGCTAGTTTATGCTCGCTTAAAATTATACGGTGTGTGGTTTTGTGTGACCGTTCCCTCTTTTTTGCACTATATTATGATTTCCAGCAGGAACCGGAGAATTCATCGGACCCCTATGACCTATATTACCCACAAACCCTATAACTCCTGTATCGCCCATATACCCCATATGCCCCATAAGCCCTGTATCCCCCATATGGCCCGTAATCCCTGTATCCCCCATATGGTCTGTAATCCCTGTATCACCTGTATCCAATAACATCGTATGATACGGGTCCTATCTGTATAGAAATTTTCAGTAGGGTCCGTGGATATGCTGCCAATTTTTTTCTTGTAATACGCAGCCGTGGCCGCAGCTGGGGCTATTCCTGTAGACTATGCGGCAGACGTCGCTTGCTGCGTCTTCGCCTGCTGCTTTTGTGCCAACTTATACGTGCCATCGGCCTGTTTTATTCTCCGGACGCTGCACTATCTTGCTCCCTCGTGGAAATCTTCCGGCCGAATCTCTTCACTGTCTACCACTACGACATCGATTTATCTCTTGGAAAATCTTGGTGCGTTTTCGTCGGAAATCGGGAGCTCCGATAAGGTCTGGCGACACGTCAGGCTGGCTGGCCCTACCGCCGCAGTGGCCGGGCTATGGCACAGCACGTAGAGATGCTGGAATTGGCGTTCGTGCCAGCGTAGTGGAGGAAAAGGCTCCGATTAGCGGCCAAAAAGTGGGCCCACCTGGCGGTCTTGGTGATGGAGGAGTCCTTGAAACTTCTGCTGATCAATGGAGAGAATGCTTTCTACGATGAGTTTGACAAACCACCAAAAACATAGGAAAGTTATGGAGCCGACGTGAAACACGTCTGCAGACCATAGCCCGCTAGCGGTGTCCCTTCCCTACAAGAAGCGCAATTTGTTTCAAGCATCGACTCGTGTTCTGGGTACTGGTAGATTGCCATGCATGAAGACGGTAAGGAGAAAACGGCGTTCGCAACACTCGATAGGCTGTACGAATTCATCGTGATGCCTTTTGGGCTCTCCAACGCACCCGCGACTTTTGAGCGCATGATAGATACTGTGCTGCGTGGCCTGAAATGCAAAAGATGCTTTTGCTAACTGGACGATATTATTGTCTTTTCGTAGACGTTTCCTGAGCAACTAGAACGATTGAAACAAGTTCCGACGTGCCTTTCCGGCGCCGGGCTCCAAATAAACACTAAGAAATGCTCTTTCGCTAGAATATCTATCGAGCTCTTAGGACACGTCGTAAGCCAAGATGACATTCGGCCCGAACCTGACAAGATTTTTGCAGTCCTTCACTCTCCGCGTCCCGAAAAACCAAAGGAGCTTCGCAGTTTCCTTGGCCTCGCCTCGTGTTTTCGCCAGTTTATCCAGAACTCTGCCTCCATTGCTGCTTCTTTGCACCAGCTACCTGCTTCCAACGTCCTCTTTCAGTGGTCTCAAGAATGTAAAACGGCATTCGATCTGTTGAAGCGGACCCTCACATCTGAACCTCTGCTCAGCCACTTTGACGAAGCCGCACCGACTATCCTCCATACCGACGCTAGCGACCTTGGTTTAGGAGCAGTTCTTCTACAACGCGACAAGTTTTCCCTAGAGAAAGTTGTTGCATATGCTAGTCACGTATTCACCCCTGCCGAAAAAGAACTACACAATTACTGAGCAACAGTGTTTGGCTGTGGTTTGGTCGGTGCAGAAGTTCCGTCCCTAACTCCACGGCCATCACTTTACAATCGTTACGAACCACCATGCCTTATGCTGGCTTTCCACCCTGAAGAACTTGTCCGGACGCTTGGGTCGGTGGATACTACGCTTGCAGGAGTAGGATTTTGACATAACTTACAAGTGAAAAATTGGCAGATCGCACGTACAGTGAGAATCGATCATATGCGAAGCATGAATTGAAAAGGTTAATATGTCACTTTAAAATCACCACACCGTTACGAGGTGGAGGTAAATAATGCCTTACATGAGTTCCGTGTCATTATTATCATGTTTGTATGCGTCGTTTATCTTTGTCATTAATTCACGTCACATGATACCAAACTTAGTACATGTGGAGCTTGCGAAACGACTGCGAGCACGCTATGAGCATGGTTGGTTGTCATGTTCTTACATGACATGCGTGTCTGGATTATCATGGTTGCACCAGCCATATACTTTTGTCATTCATTGCCGTGACGTAACACCAAGTTTGATATATGTGGAGCTAGCAAAATGGCCATGAGCACATCATGAAGGACCCAATATACTCCAATGTAGCGTTGACGCGCGCACGCGCTGGGCACATGCAGCGATGCAACGTTAGCAAAATGCGAGCACTCTATAGCCTGACGCCAGGTGTGACTGGCGTGACCAGCATCCGTCGGCACGACTCGATGCCAACCGGCACGAAATGCAACATGCTGCATTTGGCGCCGATGTGTTACCCAGACAACACCGCGTCTCCCTTTTTTGTTACGGAGTTACACCAGACGCGCTAAAACGCGCAAATGTCAAAGCAGCGCAGTGCGGTACGTGCCCCTGAGTTGGCAGGGCCGGCACCTGGCGTGACAATGCCGGCGTGACGCGAGAAAATGAACGCCGGCGAGCACGCACACCGCGTTTCATCGAAATGTATTGGCGCCTTGACTGGAGTGTGTAGTCATGTTCTCACAAGACAAGCATCATGTGATTGTAATGCTTGCATCAGTCACATACCTTCGTCATCCATTGACGTGCACGTAATACAAAATTTGGCACATGTGAAGCTAACGGCGGTGACCGCATCATCAGCATGGCAAGTAGTCATGTTCTTACATGACACGCATTTTGTGGTTGTAATGTTTTGATTCGTCATTTACTTATGTCGTCCGTTCGCGTCACGTAATACCAAATTTTGTATAAGTGCAACTAGCGAAACGGCGGCCAGCGCAACATGAGCGTGGCATGTAGTCATGTTGTTACATGACACGCATCACATGATTATCATGTTTGCACCAGTCACATACTTTCGTCTCAATTCGCATACCGTAATACCAAACTTGGTATATAAAATGCCAGGAAAACGACCGTGAGCGCACCATGAGCTTGGTATGTAGTCATGTTGTCACATGACAAGCATGTCGTGATTTTCATGTTAGCGTCTGTCGCTTGTGTTTTCCATGCAATCATGTCATACCATACCAGTTTTGCAACATGCCACGTGAATGAAACTACTGCAAGAGCTGCAGGACCTTGACATGTAAATCATGAGATTCATGACATAAATATCATGATTTTCATTTTATCACTATTCAAATATCTTCCTCATACAGTCATTTTATGCCATACCAAGTTTCGTATTAATACCTTCATCGTAATGGCCAGGAGAGTTAAAAGTCATAGACGGCTTGATAGATAGAGAGATAGACAGATATATATATAGACAGATAGATAGATAGATAGATAGATAGATAGATAGATAGATAGATAGATAGATAGATAGATAGATAGATAGATAGATAGATACGCTCGAAGTCACTGAAGTTCGCCAAGAAATGCTTCGCATTCAAAACATCAAGACGCTGACGCTTTATCTCGTTGCCCACTTCCAACTACCCATATCAGCGTTGGTGAGAACTCAACCCCCAATCTACCAAAGTTCATACGCTCGCATCGATACGGCAACCCTTTTCGGACGACGAGCGAACATTTATCTCCGCCAACGATCCGATCAATACTGCAGACGCATGAGTGATCACCTCTCGGGAGCTTCTAATTCACCAAACGCGCGACTTCACCGTCAACTCCTGCAGTTTAAGCTGCACAATAGGCTTCTCTACCGCCACATTTACCACCCTGACGATCAGCGCTTGGTTCGTGTACTACCGCGTTCTCTTCGACTTCACGTGCTCAAACTTTCCACTATGAGTTGACTGCTGGTCGTCTTTGTTTTTAAAAAAACTCTTGACCGCATTCGATGTCGTTATTACTGGCCTGGCCTTGCTTCTGGCGTATCGCAATACGTCGGTTTATGCTACCCATGCCAGCGTCATAACCTCCCAATGTCTGCACCTGCGGGACCTCTACAGCCGCTTCCGAGCTCTGCAATGCCATTCGAGGCTGTAGGTGTCGACCTTTACGGACATCTACCCGTAACATCTGCTGGCAAACGATTGATAGTGACTGCTGTTGACCACCTGATACGATACGCTGAGATGTCGTCTGTTATTACAGGCTCAGCTGTAGAAGTTGCAGACTTGATTCTTCATGTCATGATCCTGCGTCATGGGGCTCTTCGTGTACTGCTCAGTGACTGTGGCAAAGTGTTCCTGTCACAAATGGTAAATGAAGTTCTGCTCACTTGTGGAACTACTCACAAGACAGCTTCAAGCTACCACTCTCAGACAAATGGTCTCACAGAAAGATTTGATCGCGCCCTAGCTGACATGATAGCCGCTTATGTCAAACCCGACCACAAAAACTGGGATACTCTTTTACCATTCCTGACCTTCGCATACAAAACCAACGTTCAGCAAACAACTTGCTACTCACCGTTTTACCTCCTGTATGGACGCACCCCGACTACCTTTCTCGAAGTCTCCTTCTTTAATAGCCATGGCAATTCGTGTCAGTCTTCTAGCGAAGATTACATTTCCCGCCTGGCCCAGTCTCGCCATCAGGCTCGCATCAATACTGAGGTGAGACAGCACGAGCGGAAGATAATCTATGACGCAACCCATCGTGCTGTGTTTTTTCAACCTGGTGACGAGGTGCTGCTTTTGACACCTATTCGCACTCCTGGTCTCTATGACAAATTCCAGCCGCGCTTATCGGGCCATACATAGTTTTAGAACAGACCTCGCTGGTCAATTATCGTGTGACACCACTTGTCGCCCCAACATACCACCGTTACCGCAACACCGAGATCATCCATGTTTCTCGCATGAAACCTTTCACGCGACGTTTCCCGTCACTTTGACTTACGACGGCTAAGATGTCCGCTTCTAAGAGGGGGGGAATTAGTGTGGGCATTTGTTAATTACATCGTTCTCATCCATGCATGATCGTCATAACCATCATTCGCTTGCCTTTTCCTCATGGCCACTCTGTGCCATCATCATCGTCATCGTTGTGTACTGGCTTTGTCCGTTCGTTTTGCGAGGTTTTTACTCAAATAAACGCTGTCGCAACCAAGACTACCAAGACTTCATAATATGGTGGTTTCGGGACGGTAAACCCCACATATCGATCAATCAATCAGTAGGGTGGTGTTGCAGCACGAGATAGGCCACCAAGCTCATCCCTCGATCTTTGTATCATGTATCTTATGCTTTTGCAGTTGTTATGAAACTTTTTGACGCCATCTTTATTGGAACGTTCATTTTAATTTCAATAAAACTCTCAAGATGCATTTCCTACATCGAGGAAATGCAGGAATGGATTAGAAGTACCCAATCATTCCTGGACTGGGAATCGGCCAACCTTTTTCATTCCGAGGAGTAAAAAGGAATGAAATAGCGGCAAATCCTGATTCCCCGGAATTGAAAAGGAATGGTATAGAGGCGCTCTTTCCGCAACACTGCTTCTCACATGTCAAATTTGGTAATACGGGACGTGAATGGGTGACGAAGGTATCTGACCGGTGCAAACATAATAAGTAGATACGTGTCATGTAAGAACGTGACCACATGCCACGCTCATGATGCACTCGCGGCTGTCTTGCTTGGTTCACATGAACCAAATTTTGAATTACGGCACGTGAATGGATGTTAAAGTATGCGACTCGTGGAAACATGATAATCATCAGACATGTGTAATGTGACAACATCACTGCATGCCAAAGTCATGATGCACTCACGGCCTTTTAGCGAGCTTCACACATAGGGAATTCGGTATTACAGGACATGAATAGATGACGAAGATATGTGACCGCTGCAAACATGATAAAGATGAGATGTGTGTCATGTAACAATATTACTCACATGCGTGTCATGTCGAACATGACTGCATGCTACGCTGATAGTGCGCTCGTGGCCATTTCGCTAGCTGCACATATATCAAACTTGGTATCACGTGACGTGAATGCACGATAAAGGTAAATACCACGTTCAAACATATAATCATGACATGGAAGCCATGTACATCAACAACGTTCACCTCTTGAGATTGGGCTCATTTTAAAGGTATATATCAATCTTCCTCGTTCGTGCTTCGCATATCATCGATTCCTACTGTAAGTGGGATCTGTCATTTTTTTATTTTAGTGCTAACACAAAACGTGGGCAAATGCAAGGGCGTTTTCAAATCCGTTTCTTAATTGCCATGTGCATTGCGTTCTGTAAACTTTGCACTATTTGTCGTTCACAATTTTTTAACAAAATATTCACCACTTCAAGTTTGCTGACGCAAGGGCAAGTGGTCTACGAAGACAAGTTCGTAGTATCATGCAAACCAAAAGACAAAAACAAGAGAGTACAGCAATGTTCCCTTGACTTGGCCGTAAGAAATGATTCACATCAACTTTAAACAGGTGTGCAAGAAGGAAAGGAATCGCAACAACCCGCAGCTGAACTGTTTCGTAAGAACAACTTGTAAAGAGTGAAATAAAAAAATTTTATTGCGCAGCGTTATTTGGTGACTAGCCCAGGCGTTTTTGTAGCATGTCTTGTCTTACGCAAATACTGCTTCCTCTTTCGACGTAAATTACAAGGGTCGAAGAAAAGTTATCGCGTTGGAGAGTCCCTACTTGAATTTCTCTAAGTGGAAGAAATAGGTTTCGGGTTAGAAACACCTAGTGTTTACAGAAGGAGGATTCAGCCTTTACTGAAATAATGCTAGTACTATTATAAATGCAGACCCTATCGGCACGGTATTAGACTCGCCCTCTGTCTATAATCAAAAGGAGATAGCATGTCGCTTGTGAAATGACTTTTTACTCATATTCTGTCAAAATACCCTATATTTTTTTGAAGGCACCTTGAGGCTTGGTAGGTGCAATTGTCGCTCAACTTAACATTTATGTCCTCAATTACTTGGCGTTAAAAAGAAGTCGAGAGAGGATTGAATCAACGATGCATCCGTGTCTTTCTATGAAAAAGACGTAGTCTGTCTTAGCAGTTCATAAGAAAATAGGCACCCGTTTCTTTTTCATCTTCTTTCTAGACACCTGATCATGTATGCTCACAAGTGGTTCTTATATGGTTCTTTGCTAATATGATGTGTCTCTTTCAATTCAGGTAATATTAAGCGCTCGCCCTGGCTGTTTATTTGATCATTTAAAGTCGTTTCGCTTCCGGCAGCTCCTTCGCAAAATTCACAATCACCAACTCGCCCAAGTGTGCAACGTTATCCCTGTAACAGCCACGACGTGAGTTTATATTGTTGGGTAAGGGGTTGTGCAATGTGCTGCAAAATAAGTAACTTATGCTGTGGTACCTCTGATCGAGTCTTGCATGATGAGCCTCCGTAAAGACAGTGATAAAGTTTTCGATTAGGTTTAAGAAGCAGTAAAGTTCTTTTTCGTTGTATCACATCGTATGAAGTGGAAACCATCCTCTCTTCTTCCCAGGCAAAACATATCCATAAAACTCGTTGGCGAAATTCCTAAAAGAAAAAAAAGAGCAAGGCTCAAACATTTTACCATGTGCACCGACCTTAACGTTTTCATATATGCTTGAAGTTGAGCGGAGTAAAAATATTCGAACAATGCCAAAAAAGCAACGTAGCAAAAATTGAAATAAAGGAATTGAGAGCTACAGATGCACAAGTGCTCACAAAAGTGTGCTACTGTCGTGATACTGGCATGAAATGCTCGTGAAGCACTCATGTTCTACCCTTTAGACTATAATCTTGGTAAGTAAAAGGCCATCGCATGACAACATACACCTTAGCCGTGATCATTCATATGTAAAGTGCTTTCACTCGCGGTGAATTCGCACACATGTAGGCACAATTAGAAGTGCAGAACCTGCGATCACTTATTGCACGAGCACAATGCTTCTACTCACTATACGAGCTTGCACAGGCGATCACCAAATTTATAAAATATATTGGCCGTCGTGACAAGAAACACATAAAGGTAATTGCTGTTGACTATTCTTTTCAAACGTCTACGAAGATCATGACCATTGATCTTGTACAAGTTTATGTCTTGTATATTGGACTCGCTGGGACTGCTTCATTACGGCAAAATGTAGACATGCCGCATTCGATGCTGAAGGGCCCACTAATACATTCATGATAAAGGGCCGAGAGGTGCAGATCACTGTTGAAAGTAAAAGCCACAAAAAAGGGTGTGGTTGTGTATCTAATTCTGTGAATAATTGATGCGGCTACAACTATGAGCCTTTCCCCTATATAAATTTGAAACCTCTTCATCTGCATGAGCTCCACTACAATATTGGGACTTGAAATAGAACAGTCTTTTATAGGAGCAGCTGCGCATTATCAGTGACTTTTCGGTGCCGTCAAGGATGCGAATCACGTGCATCTGAATATGTGACCACGTATCTCCTTTGAGACCCGGCTATATTTAGTGAAATTAACACATTGAAAAGAGTTTCTCGCTCGTGGTAAGGAGCACGACATCACCACGTTTTCCTCTTCAACATAAACTGCAAAATTCTGATTATAGTGAAAAAGCAGTGGCAGATCTTACGTACAGTGAAAATCGATGATATGCGAAGCACGAATGAAGAAGGTCTATGTGTCATTTGAAATCAGCACTGCGTTACAAGGCGGACAGACGTAGTGCACGGTACACACAAATAGAAATGTTATGTGCACACCAGTTTTCAGATTAGATGCGAGCATGTTGTTTATAGTCGTGGAATGACGGCATAACTAACGTTTGCAATACCAGCACTAGCTGTGGTTGGCATGTAAATGATGCCGTGAATGACTCCCACGTGATAATTAATATTTTTGGACGTGTCATTTATCTTTGTCGTCTATTGACGTCACGTGTGACCAAATTTGTTATATGGGAAGCTAGCGAAGCGGTTGTGAGCATAACATGAGGGTGGTGTGTAGTCATGTTCTTACATAACAACCATGTCATGATTATTAGGTTCGCATCAGTCACATACATTTATCATTCATTCACGTTACGTAACACCAAATTTGGTGTTTGTCAAGGTAGCGAAATGACAGCGAGCGCATCATGAGTGCGGCTTGTGGTCACGTTCTTACATGCCACTCATGCCATGATTTTAACGTCAGAACCTGTCACATCTGTTCGCCATGCAGTGACGTCATATATCATTTTTGGAATATATCATGTGAGCGGAACCACCAACAGAGCAGCGAAACAATAACATGTAAATCATGACAATCCAGACATGCATGTCTTAATTTTCATGTTATGAGTATACAAGTTTTCTCGTCATATAGCCATGTTAGGCCATTCCAATTTTGGTATAGATCCCACTATTCAAACGGCCATGAGAGCTTAAAACTCTAGGTAGATAGATAGATAGATAGATAGATAGATAGATAGATAGATAGATAGATAGATAGATAGATAGATAGATAGATAGATAGATAGATAGATAGATAGATAGATAGATAGATACGGTCAAACTCGCCGAAGTTCGCTAAGAAATGCTTCGCATTAAAAACAGTTTGTCCTCACGTGTGGTATAGTAATGGACGGTCTACAATTTTCAATGGGTCCTGAAAAAAAAGCGTTGGGCAAGTCGCTATGCTAAGGTGGATGACATTTTGCGCAAGAACACAATGAAAAAGAGAGCACATGCAGGTGCATACTTTCAAGTTTGTTTTCGCAAAAACAAAAAATAAAATAAAAGACAAACAGAGACACGTGGTTATGACTTGAGGTTATGGTTATATCACCCATCTCGAGTTTATGTAGGTTCGCTGATGGCCTCGCGAGACATACTTCACAGGATTTAATTATGAGAAAGGTACGATTTATCTTTCGCGCAGCCCTATTTTTGAGCATTTAAAACCATTAGGTTTCATTTAGTAAAGGTTGGTAACTACATTCCTTGCAATAAGGACAGATATTAGACGAAGGCTGCCCTTTAAGAAAATTCATGTGGTTCATAATCAGTTGTTTAAACATGACCCGATTCAACCAATGTAACACTACCCATAAGATAGTGTAATATTATACACTACTCTCTCTTCACCCTCAATCAATATGCCCTTGTGTTTCACCTCACACTCATTTCGTATTTTCGCCTTGCCTCTCTGAACTTTCCTTTCAGCCACTGTGCAAATACGATCTAGCTTGTTCTTGGCGGAGAATGCAACAATCCCAAAACTACAACCCAATTTTTTTTCTTGTGGTGTGGAAAAAATTAGCAGATCTCACGTACAGTGGGAATTAACGATACGCGAAGCACGAATGAGAAAGGTTGATATGTGAAATAATGCCTTACATCACTTGCGTGTCATGATTCTCATGTTTCGATGTATCGTTTACCTTCGTCATCTGCTCACGTCACGTTTTACCAATATTAGTATATGGGGAGCTAGCCAAATGGCCACGAGCACGCTATGAGCGTGGTATGTTGTCATGTTTTTACATGAAACGCGTGTCAAAATTATCATATTTGCACCAGAAGAAAACATTCGTCATCCATTGACGTCACTTAACACCAAATTTGGTATATCTGGAGCTATACTCGGCGACAGCTTTTCTTGACATTGGAGCGAAGGCTACGGAGGCGGGGCCTCCGCACATTTGTGTTACTACGCAAGTATTCCGGCAGCTTGCAGCCGATTTCGGTTCCAGTTTCGGTTTTCGCTTGCTCGCTGCGCTAGTGTGTTTAGCAAAATGTATGCATGCAAAATGGGAACGTCAGAGTTAAACTTTGATGAGAGTGCATACATGCAGCTAGTTACTGTGCTGTTTATATACTGGTACATATAAAATTTTCCGTTGTTCAGAACGTTTTCCCAGCATTATTCAGCCTTTATAACAGTGAAGTTTAGGTTCCGTGTTCAGCCCAGTATATACGGGTACACGCCACACGTGATCGAATGTTAACGTTTACGGTATTGAGCCCTGGTACAGGCGAAATGGAAGGCCGGTTGCGGCACGATCCGGCCACGGGTCTGTCTTGTTTCAGTTTTGCTGTATTCGGTATACGCCCTCAAAGGCTGACAGCAATGATCCACGCATACTGCGCCTCAGTATTCGAGAAGCCTCACAATTGCTGTAGATCGTTGTTAAGATTGCGCGCAAGATGCGAACTGTGAAGCTCATTTCAGAGCTTGCGCGGCCACCAGTGATAAGGCCGGAAAGTTCGATGCGTGATGTACAAAACACGGCACGTCCCAACGATGAGCAGCTTTTCCACGGCCGATGCTGTGCTCGCCGCTGCAAGAGCAAGCAGCAGACGCAGCCGGCGTGCGGAAAACGGGGTGACGTCCAAGAAATAAAAAAGAGAAAAAACTAGGGCGCACGATAAATTCTTTTCCATGAACAGCGTCCAGTACTTGTTCTATTCTTATAATGAAGAAAGTTTTATTTATTTGGGCCAAGTAGCTATTAGAATCAGAAAATAAAATAGGTACTATTTCCTGGCGCGCACGCATGCAGGCGGTTCGGCTCTATAGCTTTCACAGTGCTGTCAAGAAAAGCTGTCGCCGAGTATAGAAAAATGACCGCAAGCCCATCAAGAAGGGCCCAATATACTCCAATGTAGCATTGACGCGCGCACACGCTGGGCACAGCGACGCTTTGTTAGCAAAACGCGAGCACTCAATAGTCTCACGCCAGGCGCGACCTGCGCGACCAGCGTCCAGCAGCGCGGTCCGACGGTAACCAGTGCCAAAGGCGACATGCTGCATTTCGCGCCTATGCGCTAGAGAGGCAATACTGCGTCTCCCTCTTTTCGTGACCGAGGGGCGGCGGACGCGCTGAAACACGCATGCGTCAAAGCAATGCAGCGCGGCGCGCACCTGCGAATATATGGCATGACCAGCGCCTGGTGTGGCAACGCCGGCGTTACGTGATTAAATGAACGCTGGCGAGCACGCGCATCGCTTCACATCAAAATGTTTTGGCACCTCGACTGCGGCATTAAGTCATGTTCTCACATGACACGAAGCGACTAATTATCACGTTTGCACCAGTCACATACCTTCGTCATCCATTGACGTCACGTAATACCAAATTTGCGATGTGTGGAGCTAGCGAAACGGCCACAAGCGCATCATGAGTGTGGCATGTAGTCATGTTGTTACACGATACATATTTCATTTTTATTATGTTTGTATGTGTCGTTCACCTATGTGGTCGGTTCGCATCATGTAATACTGAGTTTGGTACATGTGAAGCTAGCGAAACGGTGGCGAACGCATCATTGATTTTGTGGGGTTTAACGTCCCAATACCACCATATGATTATCAGAGACGCCGTAGTGGAGGACTCCGGAAATTTCGACCACCTGGGGTTCTTTAACGTGCGCCCAAATCTGAGCACACGGGCCTACAACATTTCCGCCTCCATCGGAAATGCAGCCGCCGCAGCCGGGAATCGAACCCGCGACCTGCGGGTCAGCAGCCGAGTACCTTAGCCACTAGACCACCGCGGCGGGGCGGCGAACGCATCATGAGCGTAACATGTAGTCATGTTGTAAGATGACACGCATCTCGTGTTTATCATGCTAGCACCAGTATCATGCCTTCATCATCAATTCACGTCCCATAATATCAAGTTTGGTATAAGTGAAGTTAGCAAAATTGCCGCCAGCGCTTCAATAGCGTGTCATGTAGTCTTGTTCTCACATGACACGCAACTTATAATTATCACGTTTGCACCACTCACATACCTTCGTCATCCATTCACGTACCGTAATACTAATTTGGTATATGTGACGCTAGCGAAACAGCCGCGAGCGTATCATGAGCTTGGCATGTAGTCATGTTGTTACATGACATGCATGTCATGATTTTCACATTAGAGTCTGTCGCTTGTGTTCGCCATGCAGTCTTGTCATACTATACATGTTTCGCAACATGTCATGTGAACGAAACCACCGCAAGAGCTGCAGGACCATAGAATGTAAATCATGAGATTCATGACATTCATATCACGATTCTCATGTATAGACTAGTCAAATATCTTCTTCATACCGTCATGTTGAACCATACCAAAATTGGTATCGATACCTCTGTCGAGAGGGCCTGGAGAGCTAAAAGTAGTAGGCGGCTCGATAGATAGATAGATAGTTAGATAGATAGATAGATAGATAGATAGATAGATAGATAGATAGATAGATAGATAGATAGATAGATAGATAGATAGATAGATAGATAGATACGCTTTAAGTCACCGAAGTTTGCTGAAAAAATGCTTCGCATTTAAAAGCATGCGCCTATGCAGTACTAAGTTTTTTGTCTAACATTGTTCCTGAGTTTAAATGGTCAAGCTTTGTCGCCCAGGGAGCAGAGAGCGCCAGCACGTTCAAGGGTATCCCGTCATGAAATGTAAGCTGAACTATTTGATTGGGTTTATGGCCACTATTGAAATCAGACCTTTGATCTTTAATAAAGTAGGCTCTTTTGTCGTTATCCAAGGTATTCTTTCGGAGAAGTCGGTGCAACCATCAACAAATCCTAAGACGTATCGTGGACAAGGCAGTCGTCTTGAAGAAAAAAAGACTAAATTTACGGCGTGAAAAGAAGCTCGAAGGATTATGCCCTGTTTCAAGAGTGTGAAAGGGAAAGTTTTCAAGCCGTTCTTCACAGTTAAACACACAAGGAAGGTGACCCTTTTAGGGAGATAATTTCGGAACGCAGCACCAGGCAGCACTTAGTGGCAGGTTATTTGCAGAAGCACATTTCGACTATCCGATACCCCTTCCGTGAGAAAAAATTTGATGAGATGATCCCAGTTTTTATTGGCCGGAACCTCCCCTCACTTGTCTGTGTATAGTGTAGATTACTCTCTGAAACATGGTAGTATTCTGAAGTTTATGCGTAAATGCACACAAAATCATAATGATGAATTATTCCTAAATAAGTGTGGCACCGCTGTTAGCCTTTCTAGAAATACTAACCGTGTACTACGGCTCGACTTAGGTTGCTTGGAAGGGTTGCTTTGGTTGCTTGATGTTTACAAGCCAAGATCAGGCGTTTGAATAGGATCTCGCTTTGCGTCCAAACATAGTGAAAATTTCCTAAGCAAGCTATACTGTGATCTTGGTATCTCTGGATGATCTTGTGTTGAGGGTAACGTGGTATGTGGACGATTATCTTGTCTTGGTTAAGGAGAGTGTAGCCCCATTACTGGGGACAAGGTGCAGATCTTCAAGAAGGTCGCAGTTCAAGCTTCACTTTCAAAGTTCCTTGGGAGGAATGCATCCCATTATTTGACCTAAGGTTCACTACTGAGCGTGAACATACCTGCTGGATGTATTTTCCACGGTCCGCGAAGACTATTCTGGACTTCAGATCCCACTACTCTAAGTTGGTTAAAAAAGGTATTGCTACGTCTTGTCTGGTCTGCACCTTAGGCAAGTATTTCCCACATAAAATGAAGAAAGCGTTTTCTAATCCCGTCACTCAAGTAGAACAGTATAATTATGCCTGCAGAACTTTAGCTGTCTTCGGTGAACGAGTCTTGACGAAGGTGAAGTGTGAAGGAAGGAGTGACGCTATGAGGAAGGCTCCCGGTAATGATATGCCAGTCGTTAGTATTTCTTATGTGCATGCTTTTTCTCACCACATGAAAAAAGATGGGAGTCATTTAGGGAATGATTTTGTACTTTCCGCCAAGAACAAGCGTGGTCGTATCTGCACAGTGGTTGAAAATAATGTGGAGGGTGGCAAGATGAACAAATGGAATGAGTGTGACGTCAAACACCGTGAAAGATTGGTTGAGTATTAAAGGGTGTATTGTATTATATTTCAATATACTGTGGAAAAAGTTACACCGGTCAAATTGGCTGCTGTTTGAATACGCAATGATGGACCACAAAAATTCCCTGAAAGGGGAGCCTTCATCTAATCTCAGCATTCATTGCAAGGATTGTAGATGCCATGCTTTACAAAATGAAAATGAATTGTTGTCGAGGCTCAAAGATAGGGCCCTGCGAGAAATAATTGACGCCTTTCTCATAAAATGCCAGGCCTGCGCGGAAGGCGCAGATCCGTCCCAGCGAAAGCTAGAATAGCGGCCTTTCAGAGCCTTTTCTAAGTCAAGTCAAGTTTCTTGCCGATGTGGCGCATACCCACGCTGGTAGATTGGCCAAGAACCGAATAGTTTTCATGATTTCATCATTATTAACAGGTTGAAACAGGTCGCCTCCACATGCGGGCACGCTTCACTCCTGTGTTTTGACGAATCACAGCGAAAACAGCTTTTACTTGTTTTCTGGGATTCCGCTTGTATCTTGTGCACATAGCCGACTGCGCAGTCACTGCCGCGCGCCTCGGCGGCAGTCTTTTTAGCCGCTTCCATGGCCAGAGCCCGCTCCACCGCTTTCTGGAACGTTCACTTACTATCTTCCGTTAAAAGCACTCGCTGAATGTCTTCTCGTAGCAGGCCACACATGAAGTGGTCCTCAAGGGACTCGTTCAGTGCAATTCCAAACTCGCACGTTTGCGACTGTTTACGAAGATCGGCGAAAACTCAAACAAGGACTCGCCTTCCTTTTGACACCTCCGGTGAAACTTGGGCAGCTCTCCAATAACAGACGACTTCGTGGACAGGTGGTCGCTCAGAACTTTCTCGGGGACTTTGAAACTCTTTGTAGAAAGCAGTTCGGAGCTGTTAATGACTTCAACAACTCGTAAGTCTTGGGACCGATGGTACTTAAAAACGCGTGCACCTTGTCGCTGTAGGGTACATGGTTGACAATCAGGAACGACGTAAGGCACTCTTCGTACGAAGCCCAGTCACTGGTAAGCTCGTCGAAAGGTTCCAGCTGCCCTAGTATCGCGGCGAAGTTTGTTCCCACTGCCTCACCCTCAGTCAAGATGAAAGTCATCGGCTCTGCACAGCGCAAGAAAACGGCCTTCTTCACAGAGCCAAATTTGAAAAAAAATGCCTTCCAAATTGAAAAACTACGCCGTCAAAGTTCCATCTTCGTCAACAATTGTTGTGTGTGCATCGGTTCATGCCAAGAAGGAGCAGAAAAGTTTCCTGGGAGTGAGGGACGTTTATTTCCTCATGTTCATCTTTCCGTGGCCCGGTCTAGATAAGCCCCGGGCGAGATGCGGCACATGCTTTTTTATTCGTTTCATGCGCGTGTGCATTAACATCTTGATCAAATGCGGCACTCGGTCGGACACCACAAGGATGAGTCTATTTATGAGAAATAAAAGAAAGATGCAACAGGGCGAATTTGATGGTTGAATTGTAAATAATCTGTAGTGTAATCCAATAAAGTGGCGTATTTGATTTATTGTGAATTTGTAAAAGTCATAATATACCAAAGAATGAGTTCAACACTTAAACCACTTTCAACTTTTGATGAACTTCTGCAATGCGTCAACAATCTTCCCGTCACTGTGGCCAAGGGACAAAGACCCGAAAGAAAGCACATTTTGATCATTTAAATCTATTCCGAGAAGGTGGCAAACGGTACCAAGTGTTTTTTCGTAGGACAGAGAATCTATTACAGTAATTGAGGTAATGTTCAGTTGCCTCATTTACTTCACAAAGAGGACAATGAGGGGAGGCTGCCAGACCAGCTCTGTGTAAATATAAGTTTAGCTGCGGAATTCGACCGCGAAGTCTAGTCTAGAAAGTGCTGTACAGCCAGAATTTTGGGTATATAGAATCTCGACCAGTATTGTCCGAAAAAGAAGTCCGGACGGTCAATAAAACTGTTCTAAGCGCCTTACCGGCGACTCATACAGCCCGAGAAATGCATTTGTAGCTAACAATTTAAAATGGCTAGCAAGTGAGGGAAGCCCAGCTTCCAGATACAAGAACTTGATTGCAACATACTTAGGGAGACCTAAGCATAGTCTCAACGCTTGTCTCTCTATGACTACCAGAGGATGTATCTTGTATGCAGGTGCCACCGCGTATAACACACACCCCAAGCCAAGCACCGGGCGAACATATATATATATTACACTGAGATAAGAATTTTTTCTCCGCATACCTAACCGACTATTATGGATTTTGCTTAATATTCTCACCGCACGACCTCCTTTTGCTGCAATGTACTCAATATGTGTCTTTCAAGACATTCCTTGGTCATAGATTACCCCCAGATATTTCACATTCACTACTTTTGGGATAGGATCCAGATGATAGGAGAAGGAAATGTGAAAAGGGTCTTGTAGAAATGTTATAAATGAACATTTCTTGACATTTAAATACACAAGTAAGCTATCAAGCCACAGTTGTACGGCAGATAAGTATGACTGTAATATTTGAAATAGCTTACGAATGCCCTCTGTGTCTGAAAAAATAAGATGTCGTCCATATACAGATAAGTGTGAACGTCCTGGTGCCATGGTACAAAGCTCATCAAGATATTGAACAACACCGGGGAAAGCACGGCCCTTTGCAGGACACCTCTTGTTTGCACATAGATAGAAGACGAGATGCTGCTTTTGTAACTGTAAAACGTTCTATCGCGTAAAGATTCTGCTATCCATGACTGCATATAGTTTGGGAAGTTAAGGTTGTGCAGCTTGTTGATTAACACTATATGCTCAACGCTGTCGTACGCCTTTTCCATATCGAGAGTGACAAGCGCAGCATATTTTCCTTCACGCTTAGCTAATTTCATGTGAATTTAAATACTCTTTGGGTAACTGCTGAAAGCGCTTGTTTCACACCCACTTTGGTATTATTAATAAAAATTTTGGGTAGTAAGCCGGCACTGGATATCCTATTTTTTGTCATTCTTCCGAGAAGTGTGGTATCCGCTAAACATATGCAAAAAATTTTGTGCCAGTTATTCATGCAGTGGCTCACGATGATGAGAAATTAGGCCTGAAGTGGGTATGCGCCGTAGTTTTTAGGAGAACAAGAACCAACTTTTGTTATGATCTGCTGCGTTGGACGACCCACTTTTTACGCTCTTCGCATAGGGTGATGACTGGATGTTCTTTCGCTGTTTTGAGACGCTTTATAAATCGTATTAATGCGATAGCTTTCCCGACATCAAGCCTGCCTGAAGCAAAATTGAATCATGTGCTCCGTAGGAGCACCGTTTGCGGCACATACTAGCCGCAGTAACAGGATGAGTGAAGAGCAAGACGCAGGATACGAAGTAATTTTGCCATCACTGCCCAAGGGAGGCGTCGCGCAAAATACTGTGTTTTTACATGGTGATGTACGCGGAAGACCATATCGAGTAGAAGATTTCCGAAGCGCGCTCGGGCCTACAATACTGCTGCCGGAGGTGTTGGCACTGGGGGCCTACCAGATAAATAATGTCTGGGCCGTCACCATGAACAACGCGGACGCTACGAGACACTTGCTGGATGTGAAGGAACTGAAAGTCAAGGGTTGACGCTGCATCATCGTAGACCCCCAGGATCAGCAGGTGCGGCTTCGTCTTCATTGGCTCCTGTATGGCGTCAACGATGAAGACGTGCGAACGGCGTTGGCGGCTTATGGGAAGGTCGTACAAGTCACCAGGCAGAATTGGCGTGTTCAAGGAGTCAGCGACAAGGGGTCAACCACACGGACTGTGCTACTTAAGCTCAAGAGTGGCGTGAAGGTTGAAGATCTCGCACGTCAAATCAGGGTGGCTGGTGAACTGGCACTTTTGGTTGCACCTGGTCGGCCAATGCAGTGTCTGCGCTGCCAAGGTACCGGCCATGTTAGAAGAGAGTGTAATGTACCCCGATGCTTGCGTGGTCGGCGGTTTGGCCACAGCGAAGACGCGTGCATGCGCACGTACGCATCGGCTGTAGGATCAGCTGAAGGTGAAGACACAGCGGAGTTGGTGATGGACGTGACCGAGGCTGAAGACGCGGCGAAAGGCGCAGGCGACGTGGTGAACCCAGAAGCTTCAACAGGTACTGCCACACCGACTGGTGGTGATGAACCAACAGTACAAGCAGACATGGAATCTGGGGAGGTTACTCAAGAGCCAGCCGGCCAAACCGAAGAAGGCTTCACAAGTACCCCATCGAAGGAGCCGGAGCCGGTGGAATTAACTGAACTTCCAGTGTCGTGCGAGAGTATCAATGGTGGGGCGTCAAGCAAAAGACCCCACGAGCTGTCTGCAGGATGGCGTGAGGCGTCCAGTGAAAAGCATGAAGAGGGGCCACCTGCGAAGGCGACTTCGTTCAGACGCAGCAGCACAGGGCTGCGTCCCAACCCGACACTGGACAAACACTGGCCTCCTTTGCCCTCCAGTGGCACGGGTCTACCTGGAGGCTCCGAAGATGTCTAGCTCTATGCTAGACGCTGAAGGTAAGCATCATGCCCCGGGCTAACTTCTTCATGGTGTAGACATGGCTTTTACACCGAAACTTAGAGTGGCAACGTTAAATGTTTGAGGTCTTGCCGCCAAGCGGAAACAGAGCCAAGTCTACAGGCTGCTCGTGGATCATGATCTGGATATACTAGCTCTACAAGAAACAAAAGTAGACGGTGAGGAGGAAACCCGGGGCATGGTGCTGAGGTTTACGGCGCGTTACTACGCAATTGTAAGTCAAGCAATAGGCGCGTCTGCAGGCTGTGTTTTGTTCATTAAGAAGTTACCGGGTCTGGTAGTGCAAGATACCTTCTCTTGCCCGTCTGGTAGATTGGTTTCCTGTGATTTTGTATTCAATGAATGTCAGTGGCCTATAGTGTGTATTTATGCACCAACCATTTGCGAGGAGAGATCACTATTTTTTCAAGCCTAAAGCTGCCCTGCACTTTGGAAAAGAAATGTGTATTACTTGGTGATTTTAACTGGTGGTGGTAAAAAACATTTATTTCAGAAAACGTCTACCAGAGATTGTCGACGTGGCCCATCGGCGTGCTAGAGTGGCAAGACCCTATTCCGGGACGCCAGTGGAGCTGGAAGCTGCCCGTGCGCGCTCCACCAAGGAGCATTGTGCAGCCAAGGTAGAGCAGCCGAGCAGGTGCTCCTCCCAAGCCTCTCTAGTTGGGATAGGAAAAGGGGATGAGAAAGGGACGGGATTAGCTGGGCACGATGCTACGACGTGATATGTGTCGGCGAGGACATGACAGGTCGAGCAGGTGCCATTGATTTCCGGCAAAAAGTGCCTGGCGACCGCCGGACTGATAAAGGTGTTCGTCTGCAGGCGGCGTAGCAGTCATTCGTCCGCTTTCTCCAAACCGCGTGCGGGGTCCGGGTAGAGGCGGCGCGAAGCCCGGTAATAAGCCAAAACTTCGCGAAAGCGCGTCAGGTTGGTATTGCCAGATTCCGTCTCGGGACAAGGAGGGGCAACGGCCCGGACAGGAAAAGCGCGGGCAGCGGCATTTGCCGCCTCTTTGCCGGGCAGGCCCCAGTGGCCTGGGGTCCAGACTATACGAATGGGATGAATGTTAAAGTGCCAAGAGGCTGCTTGTAGTAGGCTAGCCGCCAGCGGGGCAATGGAACCCTGAAGGTACTGAGAACAGGCCGAGCGCGAGTCCGTCAGGATGGTGCGTGAGGCAGGGTGAGAGGCGGCCAAAGCTATGGCAACCTCTTCAGCGTGCGTTACTGTGTCTGTTCGGAAGGAGAGGACATCGACGTGTTTGCCCTCTGTAATAACGGCAGCCGTGAAGTGACCCGAGGGGGAGGGACCCGAAACGTCCATGTAGAAAACACCAGGACGATCGGAGTGTCGCGTATGAAGGGCCGCGGCGCGTGCTAGTCTACGGCCAGGATGGAGGTCGGGGTTCATATTACGGGGTAGAGGTTCCACCCATAGCTTTTGACGCCAGAGCTCTGGTACCGGCTGCAGAGGGTCTTGGTCAGATATCAGGTTAAGGCCAAGTCTGTGTAGAAGACGGCGCCCTGAAGGCGTCTGCGACAGTCAATTGATTTGGTTAACACGATGAGCTTCGCGCATCCCTGCAAAGGTGTTGTGTACCCCCAGAGCCGCGGATTGGCTGTTGGAAGTTGCAATAGGTAGGTCCAGAGCGCGTTTGTCTACTGAACGAAGAAGGACGTCCAGCTGGTGCTCGTGTCGACGACGCAGGCGAAGGTAAGGCAAGGCGTAGAGGACGCCACTGGTCACAAATCCGAGGGCCAATCGGAGGGACTAAGACCCGCGGAGGCCGCCGCACTTGGTAGAAACTCGCCGTATCATGCGGCTCACCTGTTCGCTGGTGCGTCTGAGGCCTTCTATTGTGCCCTTTGAATCCAAGGACGATGTGAGGTGAAGGCCAAGAACCCGAATATTTTGCACTGACGGGACGGGCCTGGACGGAAGAAAAATTTGAGGCGGCGTTAACGGAGAGACTGAAAGAAGAGCCGATTTAGCTGGAGAGCACTCCAGGCCGCATGAACCAGCGTAGGTGTCCACCAGAAGGGCAGCCTTTTGCAGGCGTTCTTCGTTTTGCGCTAAGAAGCCGGTGTTGATCCAGATTGTGATATCGTCCGCATATAGTGCGTGTTGTATTCCCTCGACCTCTCTTAGAAGAGAGGGGAGGTTCATCATCGCCAGGTTAAAAAGCAGGGGAGACAGGACTGCCCCTTGAGGTGTACCCGGCGTGCCTAATAAGTACGGGCTGTGTTCGGTAGAATTAAGGCGAATGAAGGCGGTGCGATGTGATAACAAGGCGCGAATGTAGTTGAAAGTCTTCTGCCCGCAGTTTGTGGTAGGCAGGTTAGTGAGTATAGTGCTGTGTTTGACGTTGTCGAACGCCCCGCGGAGATCGAGAGCGAGCACGGCTTTATCGTTATGGCGCATAGTAGTCGGCTCTATGATATCGCGTTGAAGCTGGAGCAGGACGTCCTGCGCCGACTGATGCGGGCGAAAGCCAAACATCGTGTCGGCAAAGGTCCGCCTGGCTTCAAAATAGGCGGAAAGGCGTTCGCGAACCATGGTTTCCATGAGTTTGCCTGCGCAAGACGTAAGTGAGATGGGTCTCAGTGCCTCAATACTAACGGACTTTGCCGATTTGGGTATGAATGTCACGACCGATGTGGTCCATTCCGTTCGAAGCGGAGAGCCGTCCCATATCGAATTTATAAGGTGGAGTAGCGAGAGGTGTGCTTGCTCGGGAAGATTTGCCAGGAGCGATACTGTGATTCCGTCGCGTCCCGGGGCCGTGGCCCGTCGCATTTGATTTTAACTGTGTCCTCAACGGGCGAGATCGAGCAAACGGACGCGCCACTTACGATAAAAGTAGTAGGACGCTAGCGGAAGTAATTACTGAATTAGAGTTAGAAGGCGTGGGCAGCTGTATGAAGGGAACGCGGGATGTGCGTTTCACACATTTTCAGGGGAATAGCCATGCGCGCCTTGATCGCATTTACGTGTCGCTTGAATTATTAGACCATTGTAAGACCCTATACACTTCAGTGATAATTGTTTAGTTAAATGTGATATGGGAGAGAAAACAAAAGGTGGAACTTTCTCATGGGAGCTGTGGAAGATGAATTCCACTTTGATCACTGACGAATATTTCTTAGATCAGGTAATAAACTGTATCAATGAAATAAAAAATGGACGATGAAGTTAAACTTGCAGAACAATGGAAAGAGTTCAAGCAGCGAATAAAAATAAAAGCTATTGATCGTTCTTGCGGATTAAGTTACGAAAGGAAAAAGAACTCCGAAAGACTTTGGAAAGACTAGTAGACTTGGAGTGCAAACAACCGGGAGAGTACAAAATTGACATGCGCAATAATAAGCAGTAACTTGCACTGCATGACGAGAAACGCTACCGCGGTGCACTCGTCCGTGCTAGGGCTGAGGCATTAGCGGCTGGAGAGACGCCAACCAAAAGAGCGTTAGGGGTGGAGAAAACGAACGCTCGACGGAATCATATCGAAAAAATAGAGAAGGATGGTCACGAAGTAACTGATACGGACAGCATTTTATCCTCATTTTCAAGTCATTTTGAAAACCTTTTTGCGTGTAGAGAGGTAAACCTAGAAAGATTTAAAGAAGAACATTTAGGACGCATGCCGAAAGTGAGTGAGGAAGTGAAAAACGCTTTGGAATTATCTATATCTGCAACTGAAGTGGAACGGGCGATTGATAAGTTAAATCCCGGAAAATCTCCAGGACCAGATGGTCTTTGTGCCAAGTGGTACAAATGCTTTAAAAGTGAACTGTCTGCTATACTTGCAGGCGTTTTTAATGAGGCATATCAGGAGAATAAATTACCACCATCCTTTGGTGAATCGCGTACCGTTCTCATTCCGAGAACAGACGAGGCTGAAAAGCTCAGGCACGTCACAGCGTACAGGCCAATTGCACTGACAAACGTAGACTACAAAATATTAATGAAAATTTTGGCGGCTAGACTTCAGTCAGTAATAAAAGATATCGTCGGTCCACACCAATCGTGTGGAATCAAAGGTTGGTCCATAGTTACAAACGTTCATAAAATGCGATCCGTGCTTGAAAGTGTTGACACCAGTCAAGCTCGTGTGGCCATACTCCAGCTGGATCTAGATAAAGCGTTTGATTGCGTTGCCCACGCTCTTTTGTTTGCAGTATTGAAGCACAATAATGTTGGTAAGATAATTATTGACGGAATAGCCATGGCATATCGGAATGGTAGTACGAGACTAATTATCAACAAGACATTGCCCCCCCCCCATTATAATTGAGCGCTCAGTGCGTCAAGGTTGCCCTGTTAGTCCACTGTTGTTTTGCATCTATATTGAAACTTTATGTCAGTCGATATGGCAGAATGACATCATTAATGGGTTTAGAGTACAGTCTTCAGAGGTCAAACTACTCGCATACGCTGATGATGTTGGGATTTGTAGCACTTCCTATGTCGGTATTGAAGAATCAATCAGAGTTTTTAAATCTTTCGCCGAAGTTAGAGGAAGCAAAACAAACTGGGGTATATGCCTCGGCTTCTGGCATGGATATTGGCCTTCAACACCAGACTTTTTTGCAGCCATTAAATGGAAAAGAACGCCAGATAAATATCTCGGAGTACCCCTCGTGTCATACAAAAGTACTGACGAATAATGGACATAGCAAACGAAAGAAATTAAAGAGAAAGCGAATAGGTGGAATGCAACTTATCTGTCCATGTTTGCTAGGGCTACTGCATGCAACTGGTTTTTTGTGTCTAAGCTGTGGTATGTGATGCAAGTGCTGTACTGTTCCCGGGTTAATGTGCAAAAATTACATCGGGTGTTTGCAATATTTGTGTGGGGCCTAACTGGGAAATGTGCAGTCGCACGAATTTGTTTAGACGGGTGAATTGCGGAGGCCTTGGGCTAGGACATCTGTTTATCAAGCAGTTAGTAAATAGGTTTTTCTTTTTTCGTGAGACAAGAGATCCTTTCCTACTAACAGTGTGTCAAACAAGACTAAGTAGACTGTTGCCCAAGTTTGTTGTGAGCACCCATGTTACCACAGGGGCTGTGCAAGGATACATGAAAGAAGTAGTGGCCAGCGTGCGGTTTTTGTGTGTTCGTTTTTCAACTGACTACCTGTGGTCTGTTGGAAAGACAAAACTGTACAAAGATTCATGTGACACGATGCTCCCCGTCCCACTGTACAGAGCGCTATATACAGCACGCAAGGATCAGAACGCACTTAAACGAGTTAAAAAAATGCCAGCAGCTCCAAGTGCGAAAACGTTTTTCTTTCAAATTACACACTGGAACACTTCCTGTAAGAACCTTCCTAGACAAGCGTGGGTTTTATATGCCTTGGGGATCTCACTGTCTAATCTGTAAGAAACCGGAGACTATCAATCATGTTTTCCTGCACTGTTGGGAAGGAGTTTATTTTTGGGACGTATTACAAAGGACAATCAAAAAAGAGTTTTCGTTAGACCCTCATGGGATCAGGTATTTGGCAATAGAGAATGAGGATGGATTACCTTTCGATTTTATCATGATGACTGTCTTGCACAGTATATGGCGCTCTAGAATGGCTGGATTTAATTGTGACCCAGACAGAAGACCAGCAAGAGAGTATTTTAAAGAAAGCATCTCAAGATTACTTGAGGTAGTAAGAACAGACGAATGTGTACCTTTATGGGTATAAAAGGTAGAAGCCCTACTGACCATGAAGGAATTCTAGGACGTGATGTGTTATAGTTATCCTTGACGGGCTTAGTTATTTTTAAGTTTTTGTATTGTTCGTAGTGAATTGTAATGTATCTAAGCAACCCGTTTGTGAAGTTTACCGGACGTAAAGGCAAAAAAAAAAAACCGGCGTGGCTCAGTGGTACAATACTACGCTGGCCCCCAGCAGACCCGGGTTCGAGTCCCATTGTGTCAATACTGCTGTTTTTTTTTAATTTCATGTGATGTGGTTAGGGACAACGGCGGCAGCGGCAGTGGTGGCGGTGGAGGACAACTATGGCGCGGAGCGGGACTCGAGTTGGGATCTCAGACCAGCTCTCGCTTTAAAATAAGTTCGATGACGTATGTTTGGTGAGGCCATCGGTGAAGCTACATAAACTCGATGTATATTATCCAACCGCGAACTTGTAATCATGACCACGTGTATCTGACTTTCCTTTATGTGGGTGTTTTTTTTTTCTAAAAATAAACTTCAGTTGGTAAAAGGCGCCTGGTTGCACCTGTCTCTACCAGACTGTGCTGGCTTGCTTCTTGTTTGCTTTTTTACGAAATATACCATCCATAAAGGCAATGAAGATCTGTGAAAGCTGCAACGTCATCGACGTTAAAATATCTACGCTTTTTGTAGTGAAACCAAATATACCAACTATTACGATACATCTTAAATGGAAGGTCACTCCTGCTAGTGGGCTGGTTAATATGTGTAATATGTGGCTTACGAACGAAGAGGGTAATTTATGATCCCAATGTAACAAAATTTACACTTTGTGCTCTATATATATATATATGTAACGGCTGGTTATTTTCACGGCTGGTAATTTTTACACCTACTTTTCTTTGTTCTTATTTACATTCCATTGGTTCTAATAACTTCCCCTGTACATTCCTTGGCTTTACTCTCTGTTAGATTTCATTAATATTAAGTCAAAACACGAAAAAACGAGCCCTTAGGTATAAACTTCTTTCCCTTATTCATTAACTAGGGTCTCGTACTGGCAGACTTGGTGTCAGTAGGTTGTATACGAGGAACTATTAATCAGCTGCCCGCTCGTAATGAGTTCACGTGCTACGTGACGCCAAACATGTGCATAAAAGAGTGTTTCACACTCGTCGCTTGGCTTATACATGGCGCTGACTGACACTCCTACTTCTAACTTCACATATAAACCCAAAAAAGTGGATGGAGGAAAGGCCGCTGTGATAGCTCAGTGGTTAGAGCATCGAACGCGTTATTCGAAGATAGTAGGTTCGGTTCCTCCTCACGGCTGGTTATTTTTTCACCCACTTTTCTTCTTAATTACATTCCATTGGTTCTAATAACTTCCCCTGTACATTCCTTGGCATTACTGTCTGTTAGATCTCATTAATAGTGTGTCAAACACAGAAAAACGAGCCCTTAGGTATACACTTCTTTCCTCTCTCTCTCTCTCTCTCTCTCTCTCTCTCTATATATATATATATATATATATATATATATATATATATATATATATATATATATATATATATATATATATGTGTGTGTGTGTGTGTGTGTGTGTGTGTGTGTGTGTGTGTGTGTGTGTGTGTGTAACGTAAGAAGGTAGCAATAGTTAGCAGAAGCTGAGGAGAAAGAAGTCTGATTACAATAAACGGCGTACGAGCCAGGCCACGTCTTCCCGCATTTAGAGTAATATATATATATACATATACGCATCGGCCTATTGCTGAAACATAATAAAACAGCTTAGATGAAATTCGCTTTACTTATATTGTAGTTATCCTTACAACTATGTGTAATAGTTCTCAGAAGTCAAACACAATGCCTCAATATCTTATCAGGCCATCGGCAGCATTGTATTTGTGCCACCTAGGACTGAAAAATGGTTCACTAAGCTGCTTTTTAATAGTTTAAGGGTGGAGATACTAACAATAGTTTTAGCGCAATAACTGAGCGACAACAAAGGGACAAGAAGAAGACGAATCTTTTTCCTCGTTCTGTTCTCATGCTCTTATTAACGTCATGTCCTGCCAACTAGTCGATACCACCACACTTTTAAGTGAAGATACTGTTCTGTAAATAACGCACTACTGCCTTTTTTGACATTCAATATAGCAGAATTACTAAAACAAGTGACAAGGAGATGTGTGTTAGAAAGCTTGTTTGCGCGAAATTCTGGTCTCCGCGTCAGCACCGTTGGTTAGGTGCAAAAAACTGCCATTTTTTGTGCGTGCACACTTGGGATAAATGCGAATAACTAAATAATAAAAAGCCTGGTCTCGGTAATACTAGAACACAAGCGTTCAGCGTGGCAGGCAGTTTTACGGAAATGGCGCCTCCATCGTATTCCAATTTCATTCTTTTCAAATGGAACGTGCTTCCATTTTATACTTTTAAATTTTTCGTGATGAAAGGCCTAAGCCCCGTTCCACTCCTTAAAGTTTTCGGCAATACAGTTCCATTTCTGTGATTCCTTGGAGTGGGAAATGCGTTTTGATAGGTTTATCGAGATAAGGATGAAAGATCATTAAACCTGATCTTATCAGATACATTAGAAACTGCCAAAGTTGGCAAAGCACGTTACGATGGTCGAGGAGCGCAATCCACCCACCAATTACCGTAGCGGCAGTTCTCCGGCTACCTATAGTATTTATATGTTCAGCATGTTTGAAATGGACCTTTTTATTATAGTTTGTACTAAATTGTGTTAATGCTCAAATCACGACTTAGCGTAATTTTACGCTGACAAAAGTGGCGCTCATGAAGACGAAGCACTTCTGCCACGCATCTGGCATCTATATATCTGCTGCTATACGTTGAAACAGTTCACTGCTCGGGCACAATGCGGCTTTGTATTGAATATGAAACACCGGGTCGCACTGCTCGTAAACACACATGCTTGCCAAGCGTGCCTCGGAAACATGGATAGGGTGAGGAGAACTTCTTGTGTTCGCCTGTGTGCAGGTATACAATATCTTTTTCCCCCAAGGTTATTTACGTGTCAGATGTGCACCAGATGTCATCTTCCTATCTTCGGGTTTATTCCTGCGCAAACAAATGTAAGCGTGGGCGTACCAGCTCGAAAAAAGTTTAATATCATGACTGGAGTCAGATTCCATCGTGTACTGACGCAGATAGCATGCACCGAGCGTTTCTTTTAGATTTGAAGTCTACCAATCAAAAACATTTTCCCAAGATCACAGACACAAAATCTAAGAACGGTCGAAAGCCTTCGATAACCACTTACCTTCACAAGCAGATAAGCGTGAAGAAGAACCACATGTGCAGGAAATTAGTGATAACTAAATATGTCAATAAGCTTAGGGCTTTCAAGATGTTTGAAAATAGTCTCAATGTAAAACTAAGTCTATTTTAATATCTTAATTATCAAGGTTGTTTCAACAATGTGGTTAACAATTCTACTTTCTTGTGGAAACGGCTTAACAATCTTATAAGACAGGCTGACTTTGACAGCATGCTTTTGAACGAAAACTTTGTGAACTGGGCATACTTACTAAATATTCTTAATTATAATTTTATAGTTGTTGGAGACCCTAGAAAATGTAACACAATAAGCATTCCCTCAACCAACATCACACTAAACTTACTGAGAGCATGGCATTCTTTCCCACAACGAAAATGGAAGCTAATTTGTGTTTCACAGCCTAAAAAATTCAGTCACGTGATGATAAAGATGTGCAAACTAGGCAAACAAATTTGGTATACACGTACTGGCGCCAAATTTAGCTTAAATTTATAACTTATGCATAGGATAGAGCTGCTTTTCAAAGAACGTTCAAATTGAAAGGGTAGATGCAGTCCACAAAGGTGGAAATGAAAACGACCCTAAACACAAAACTAAAACTTTCTCCACATAATATACCACAACGGAGCAAGGGAGCATTCTTCAGCCACTTCTTTTTTTTATTGTTTACATGAATGACCTTTTTATTACCACTAATGATATGAAATGAATTACGCCACAGCACTTTTTTGAGGGACACCAATTCCGACTCTCTCACAAATTTGCCAGCGGTGCTCCAGGACACAATAAATTGGTGTGATAGAAACTATTTAGGAATTAACGCTAAAAAACACACGCGATCATGGTGCACCCAAAGCATAAGTTCCTAAGGGCCATAACGATGCATAAAACTATTGAGGATGAAAGATGCAATAACGTTTGCTGTCATCGTGGGAAGAGCAGCTGTTTCGGTGTACCAGGGAAGATGGTCCAAAGCCACAACAGCCCATCGATTGACTGCCGTTGTCAATAACCGATGTCCGCAGAGATCAATTCAACGTGGTCGATAGAATGGGCACTCTGGACATAAAGCGGCTGCAATGAACCTTCTGCAGGATGTGGCGGTGTTTTCCGTCCCTTAAATTTGTGGCAGCCGTGTATGAACTGGCGTACAAAAGTGAACATTCCACGCCAGTAATACCTTTTCTGTAGGCAGTGGTACAATTAGAAGACACTTGCGTGAGCATATTTTGGATTGGAATAAAATGACGTGCAGATTGTAGAGCACAGGATTCGGGAATTGACTATTAGCCACTTTCTACTTTCTGCTGAATAGTTGCGCTGGTGCAAAAGGCCATCCCAAATACTCAAGTGCGGAGGCTGGGGTCGCAGGGTTCAAGTTGTCGGAAGTGTGGGTGCTTTAGATAACGCGTCAAGAAGCGGAGCATTTCATAGAAATTGCGTTGTGTAGAATCTATTGTGTTCAAGTCCACAGCTGACAACGTTTAGTCTGAGGAAATTATCGCAATGTCAGGGAATAGTGGGGACCGTAACTGTTCATCGGTATCGGTATGCTTGCGACCGTAATAGTATATAACGCGGATGTTGTATTCTTGAAGTCGAAGAGCCCAACGGGTAAGACGACCTGATTGACTATTGAGCGAAGACAGCCAGCCTAATGCATTCTGATCTGTTACTGCATCAAAAGTACTGCCATAAAGGTATAGGCGGAACTTGACAAGCGTCCAAAAAATCACCAAGCATTCGTTCACGGTGACACTATACTTCAATTTAACCTTGCAAAGAGCTCTGCAGGCGTGTGCGACGACATACCGATGATTTCAGGCTTCCGTTGCGCGAGAACCGCACCGGAGTCGACGCCGCTGGCGTCGCTGTGGATCTGAGTTGCAACCGTAAATTCTGGTGACGCAATATTGGTGATGAATTGAGGAGACGATGTATAGGGTAGAGAAAGATTGGTGACACACGGAAGACCAGGACGAAATATCAGTCGCGCTGCTTAAAAGCTGGGTCAAAGGTGCAATAAAAGAGGCTAAGTTGCGCACGTACCGGTTAAAATAGGAGCATAAATCTACGAACCTCCGTAACTGCTTCAAAGTAGTTGGTTTGAAGTCGCTGACAGCAGGCGATTCACCGGGTCTGGGAGCTTACCGTACTTTGATAAGACGTGACCGAGAATCGTAGGTTGTAATAGAGCGAAGTGGCACTCCTTGAGGTTGAGTTGGAGCTGACCATTCTCCACGAACGTAAGGACTTGTTTGGAGCGCTAGAGAGGCGTCGCAAAGTCTTGTGAAAAAACGTTGTCGTCGAGATAGCAGAGACACATTTACTAAGTAAAACCCTGAACAATCAAGTCCATCATGCGCTCGAAGGTAGCAGGTACAATCCAGAGGCCGAAGGGCATCACAGTAAATTCATGAAATTTTAAAGGAGCAGAAAACGCCACGTTAACATTTGCTTTTCCTATGATATCTTTTTCAAATTATGAGATGCCGAATGACAGCCACTTGCAAGCACAAGTAGGCTTAGGTAATTTTTCAGCGGCAGCTCCACGTACACTACTGAAATTCCGTTGGTTAATCAGCCAGGCTGCAGAATAGCTGTGGATGCAACTGTTGCCGTATTCTAGCAGCGGCCTTCCTACAAGACGCCAGTAACCAAGATGCAAGCTTCACGTGACAGGTGGAGTAACACTCAATAATCAAGTCATGTATGTGCTTTCGATGGGCCCAAATTCGCCGTTGAGCCAAAGCGTAGAGCACCAGACGTCCTCAGAATGGTGAGTCGAGCTTTTCGGCTTGCCAGTGAAGGTAGTGGTGGTAGTGGTCAAACATTTATTAACCATTGAATGGTTATAGAGGTGATTAGGTTAGGGCCTCATTTGCCTCCTCCCCTTACAACACCAGATGGAGCCTCTATTCCGGAGCTTTATTGACAAGCAACGTCACCAACGTTCATTAAACCAGGGCTTTTTGGGCCTTCACGTCCTGACAGCCTGGCAGGGCCATCCCAGTCATCTCTCGTGGGGTTCGGTTGGCGGGGGGGGGGGCGATAGATGGCTTAGACTGGCACGCCCTAACTACGTGAAACGTGTCAGCCACCTCTCCACAGAACTGACACGTGCCACAAAAAGATGAATTAAAAAGTTTTAGCAAGACCAGGCACAGTACAGTATTGGTAAACAGTTTTAAAAGGAGACAATCGTCAGACGATTTTTACCCTTAATAAAGTACGCATACCTACGGTGCTCCTTCTTGTAGCAATTGGGAATATCTTCGAATGAAAGGGTGGCATTGTCTGATTGTGAGTAGGCTTCCAAAGACAGGGTGATAGCCAGGAAGAGAGCGCTCAGGTGGCCTTGTCAGCCTCTTTATGTATCTTGAGTTCTTCGTGACCAGATGTCCACAACAAGATTACGTGGAGTTGACTTTGAATTTGAACTTGAACTTTGTTCAGAGAGTCATTATCTAAATTGCGAGAGCTGGAGGTGGATACGACTGCCTGACAAAAGCCCCCCTATTCATTTCTCACAGGTAGAAAACTTGGGAAGATGGGCAAATATAGGCAACAATACTTTTTAATGCAGCATACAGGCAATGCAAATACAATAAGTAAAATAGCTATATTCACTTGGCAACGATAATAACACGTGTACGGAAATGTCTATACAAGCCCTGATGATCAGTGGTAAGAACAGCATAACAGAGCAGTTAAAAGCGAAACAAAGAACAGACGGCAATTGCACTATATAAGTGAAGTATCATCAGCTAACCAAAAGTAAATCTCTACCTTTTTTAGGAGGCGGTTTGTCGAATAGTTGCCCTGTATCATATTGGTGGTTTCTATTTAGAAAATGTGGCATAAAGTAGCCGAGAGCTTACGATGCAATATTGAGAATGAACAGATGACGATGATGGTGCCAGGATTTGGTGGTCAAGTTAAATTTTTCTGTGTGTATGTGCACAAATATAGTGAGCTTTAGCTTGAATAACCGATATATTATTAGTATGTAAAGCTCAGAAAAGGGTGACGCTGTAGGGTAATTTAGATACATTGGGTCAACGTGTCAGCAGCTAGGTTTCAGTGTGCACCGAGCAAGCGGAGGAGCCCACTTTAGCGCGTAGTTCCGACAGGCGTCGTACGAATCGGTTGTGATATGTTTAGGAGAAGGATAAGTGAGAGATAGAGCAATGGCAATCTTCTCCGAGTATGTTTTGCTGTAGGCTTTGAAAGTGAGCCCGTTTACAGTGTCTGTGTTGTATATGTCTGCGCCCATATACCACCCCCCGTGCTGCGGGCCACCAACGTCACACTAGCACACGTGTTGCTGTTGGCCAGTGTCGCTGCAACGATTCCGCGCGTGCCTGACAACGACCAATGTCGTCCTCTCTGGACATGTTGCGGAGAAGATATCAGACCCGGAGAACACGTCTTCTAGTCTCTGGAACTCCAACCTTTTCCTCGATGTGATAATTGTGTTTGCTGTGCAGCCGGTTAAAGAGGCGGTGACCGTAGTGGGTCTGTGCAAGACACGTGTTTTCTTTAACGAGGTGGGCTTCCCGAAGTTTTCTGTAGATGTGCACCATGCCTAGGGCCAGAAGTCTCTGGTTGGACATGGTGATAGGAAGGTCGAGAGCCCAATCGATCATTTAACGGTGGATTACCTCAAGTGTGTAATCAATGCGTTTTCGTATTTCGTATGAGCAAGTAGGCAGTCGAGTGAACATTCTACTCGTTACGAAAGCATGGAAGCATTTTTGCCTGCATTGAAAATGCAGCCGCTGCTGCCGGTATTCAATCGCGCGACCTGCGGGTCAGCAGCCGAGTATCTCAGCCACTAGACCGCCATGATGGCGCAAGCTGAAAAGAACTTAAAAAAATCTGATGTCATTTTTATGTACACAAAAAGCACATCATAAATTGAAGAACACGCAGGAAAAGCTACCATTAACATGGTAATTTTTGCACCTTCAAACTTCAACACTATTTGCCGCTTGACGAGGCCACGCAGTTTAGTGAACCGTAAAAATGGTTGCAAAAAGAAGCACTGGGCTGACTGCATTGACAATGTTGTTTATCAGATTCAACACACATGCGAAAAAGTTTACATCAGATGGGTTTCTGAGCTAACAATACAAAAAAGAGCACGCCAACAATGTAAAACATGCACATATGTTTGGTTAGCCATTTATTGACGTTCATGCAGGTGTTCATCAGTTTTTGAGAAATTCAGTTCCTATTGTGAAAACCAGCGTCCTCAGCGTGGTGCCAGTACTTTTTTCGGCGGGGTACCCTCTCGAAACATTGGTATATGCGAGTTTTTACTGACACTTCACTAGGCGCACTGGAAAATAGCTGGGTCGCACTCGTAGGGGCACTGGCTTGACCGCGGTGACGCTGGGTTACAAAGAAAAGTGCTGGGAGCAATGATATTTTCACTGGAGTGCGCTAGTGCACACAGGAGCACGCACCATTTCTAACAGCGCAGCGTGCACACTTTAAGGCAAAAGGGTGTTAAAAGGGGGTGTGGTTCGTCCTTTCGGGGACGAATGGGGCTGTCACAACCATTATTTCCTTTAAGGACTAACGGCACCAGGTCTAACAGTTAGTCCCTAGAAGGGACTAACATTTAGTTTTTACATTCACAATTCAGTGAGTAACCGTTAGTCCCACAGTTCACCCCAAAGGACTAACATCTACACAGTAAACCGATTCTGACCCTTAAGGGTGTCAAAAAGGGTGCCGACACCCTAAGCACACCCTTTGAGCACCCTATTCTTGTCTCAGCACCCTACAAGCGGAACCTAAAGGGTGAACACATCAAAAGGGTGGAACTAGGGTGCAAAAAGGGTGCAACAACTAATGGGTGCTGATGAGCACCCATTAGGGTGCAAAGTAGCCGACAAAGCTTTGTGACTAACGTGGTCATAGAGCATAACCAACAGCTTTTAGATGTCTACTGGTTAGACACCATGGTCTCATTATTAGCCCCACCGCAGTAACGGATATCTGAATAGTGATAGTGCCCGGCTGAACGTAAGTTCTGCACTGGTTCTTGCATTCTTGCTGCCTTTTTCTCGTCGCCTCACGGCCGGCGCTGACCAAGCCATGCGCTACAAGCTCACTAGCCAATGGCGGAGTACGCAGCTTGTAGAGCTACAACAGGATTGTGACTTACACATATAGAGCTCTCGGCCTCGTTTGCGCCTAACATTGAAAACAAAGCTTCGTCCATGACAGTATATATAAATCATACATTTGTTAATGTAAAGAAATACAAACCAACAAGACCGTGGTAGATAAAATAGTTTTTGTGTTGTACAAATATTTGTTAACCTTACAATGTATCAGTTGACACGTGTTACCAGTTTTTATGGTGGGCTATGGACTTTGACGTTCTAATATTATAACATTAAAGAAACGTTTTCTTGATTTTGTTCATAGAAGTATTCTTGAAAGCAAGTTAAAATGAGCCTTGACTAAAACATTTTCCTAAAGAAAATTCACTAAAGACAGCTAAAATATTGCTTGCCAACTAATACGCTTATTTTGTTGTGACAAATTTTGCTTGCTGCCTGTACTTTGTACTAATATACTACCGCTTTAACACTGTTTTCAACAGCCAGCTTATCCACTCAACCTATGTACAGATGTTAACAAGGTATCGGTATAAGAAATACACAAGCAAGCAAATGTTTCAAATTTCGCGCGCTCTCTCACATTTCAAATTTCGCGCAAATACGCGTTCTGTGATTTTGTCATTTTCAAAAGTAAAAAAAAAATTCTATGCAATACACACTAGCGTATCTTCTATTTTCACTATTCTTTACTTAAAATTTAAGCAGAAATAAACTATTTACTTATAAAATAAAAATTATGTTCGCAAATGCGGATCGGTGGCGTCAGCAGGACAGAAATGGCGGTATCTTCCTGGAGGCCGCGACGGCCGTGTGCCGAGCGTTTAAAGTCAATTTTTTTATGTTGTTCAAAGTGTGCTTGCACTGTCTTTCGTGTTCTGTCGGTGCTGCTTGTTACGAAGATGCACTATACTCAAGAGAGGACCGGCTGCTTTGTACCGTCGAGTGCTCGCCAAACTAAAAGGTAGGTGGATGTTTCTGCTGTCGACGCTTTGTTTTTTGGTTCTCCAGCCAGGCCGCGGCGTGCCCGATCCAGGCTGTCGTGCTTCCGCTCGCGTCCTCGGCTCCTCCCGCGGTTAACACCGAAAGCGCTATAGTATAATAACGTTGTGAACTAAGGTTTTTCTAGCTGGTAGACGATAAGTTTTTATTAACGTAGCGAGCCTGCTGGCGTGTCTGATTTCATTAGGCTCAAGTCTAAGCTCAGGGACGTTACGCGCGGATGAATTTTTTTCTGTGGGGAGGAGGTTAAAGCAATGTGCGCTGTGATGCTGTGAGTCGGCGGGCGATGCTCTTCACGCTATGAATCACTATATTTTTGCAATGCCGTCGGATGCCGTTCGGGGACTGCGCATGGAAGCCGTAAGCGTCGTCTGTGTGTCGCGTGCGTTTGAGTATTCCGGTGATTCGCGTTGAATCAGATCTTTGCGTATTTAATTTAGAAGAATGGAGAAGAATAACGTGGTGTCCGCGTTGGTATTTACGCGGCCTTGTTCGTTTTCTGTGCCAAAGAAGTATATGAAGAAAGTTTTATATGTTACGCGTCCTCTTTTCAACAGCTACATGATCATTAAATGTGTGTGACTACTATAAGGTAGATGTGTTTTCCTGTGTGACCAAATGTGTTTGCATCCACCGGGCACGTATAATAATAAATTACCATGATATTCAGCTTAATTAAGTGTGCGTAAACTTGACACAGCGTGCTGTAGGTGCGGTTCTCAAAGCGTGCAATTACGCCTGGGTCAATACATTTTCTCTATGAGTGGCCGAATAGCCGTACCTTAGCTGTGCAAGCGCTAGGTTGAGCACTAGTTCACTCGTTCGAGTGCAATTGCGGTGGTACTGCTTGTTCCCCCCTGTTCACATATCATTGCATTTTTCTGGTTTGTAAAAGAATTGTGGGCGCTGCAGCCCGCTTTGGAGTTAAAACTTTGCCGAATACCTATACGTCTACAAACATTCTAAAACTAAGTTCTACCAAAACTTCCAATGACACTTTCGAATACAAGTGGAACGCTTTATCTGATATCATAAACTATTTATGACCTCGCTGCAGATTTACAAGTGACCTGTGATATGTGCAGTGAATGCCTAATTTATTGCTCAAAACACAATAAGGTTATACATCACAGTATGCGTGCCAAAGGCGTGCATATGTTGCTGCTGACATGCAAACTTAGACATTGTATTTATCTAAGAATGAACAAATCTAAACTGCCGTTTTTTGAAGATGTATGCATCAGACCAATTGAATAATATCAAAAATAATGTTCACCAAGTGATTGTTGTTTATCGCCTTGCACCGACGTCACTAAAACCGCCTTGTTGGTACTTAGACCACATGGTGGAATGCAAGATTCATGACGTCATATTGAATGTTAATGTCACATGATATGCAAGGTAAATTGTCATTAGCATACAGAGGCCAATAACGTTATGGCCTTATCGTTATCATAATGAAGCAGGTTAGGCAATATGTGATTCTGCTGCCTTTACGTCATGTTGGGAAACCATTACGTTATGTAGCTGTCTGCAGTGTCTGAGATCCTGGTTGCCGGTCAATATTGCAGAAGCTTGCCTGCTTCATTATGATGGCATGGGGTTCAAGATTGATGTTTTGTCTTAGCGTTTCCACTTTTCCTCCCCTATGGTCATTAGACAGCTTGTGCTGTTTGATTAGAAGTGAGGAGTAGTGCCTCTTTAGCCAACCAGAACAATTTAGAACAATGATCACTATGAAGCAGCACACAATATTCATTTAGTGAACTCAATTTCAAGCAAACTATAAACGTCCGAATGTTAGCCGTTTGAAGGAAGCTTCATTCGTTGAACTCATGAGAATAAATGGTAGAGAAGGAAAGGCAGGGAAGTTAGCCAGACCAGCAAAGACGGTCTATCACCCTACACGGGGGAACAGGGAGATTGAAGATCTGTCGCAGTGGTCTAGTCGCTAAGGTACTCGGTTTCTGACCCGAAGTTCGCAGGATGGTATTCCGGCTTTGGTGGCTGCTTTTTCGATGGAGGTGAAAATGCTGTAGACCTGTGTTCTCAGATTTGGGTGCACGTTAAAGAACCCCAGGTGGTCGAAATTTCTGGAGCCCTCCACTACCTTGGTAAAAAATTCATGTGTCAGTATTCCTCTAATTTTGTGCTTTATCTGCAGTGGATGCATATGCGCATACTGACATGTATATGCAGTGGTATTGCAATTTTACGGAATAAAATATTCATATGGTGCATATTGCATGGCATTTACTTAAGAAACACATCACATGGGTATCATAACTACAGAAATGCAAATGTGCCTCTATGGATGCACTCGTGCATATATTTGGTCAGCTTCAAGAACATAATTTATTGATTGCAGACAACAGCATTACTCACGCATGCTTATCTCTTAATTACGCGCAGTCGATACAGCTAAAAGGGGGTGTCTTCATCTGAGAGTTCTAACTTCATCTTCGTGCATGAGTGAGCTATAAAGGTGAATAAAAATTCACATGTATGACATCGACATGAAAAGCTCTGCAGCAGCATGTTTTTCGTTGTATTTATACTGCAGCATGCCCTTTTTGTATTTCTCAGTTGCGTGCCACTAAATATATGTTGGCCATGCGTTTCTAGCCATTCACTGCAATTTGGCAAGCAGCGCATGCAGTCTAGACAAACCTCACTAAAATAATTTTTTTGCACTGGTGCAGAAATTCTTCGGCATGGTCTGTCATTTTATTTGAGTGAGGCTGCTCAAGGAAATTTCCTGACAAGGTCAAGGAGCCCAAGCACCAGTGAACTCTGAACCATTGTTTCAAGCATCAGCTCTGTTCACCCTGCTTATGCGCTGTGCCTCACCAAGCTACTGGACGCTGTCTACTTATATGAAGTGCTCTCCATATTCTCCTCAGTTTGGCAGCAGTGTGTGTGGTCTTCACAGTGCTTGCCAAAATCATTTTTGCACAGGTGAGACACTTATTTCTTGCTTTAATTGTGTTAGTATTACTGCATGCACTCCTGCCAAGCAAGAGTACTAATGTTTCTCGTGAATTGTTTGTCATGATAAACAGAGGATTTCAAGCACAAAATTCTCACTGAACTTTGGCCCTTCAAGAAGTGTGAAACGAAGGTGGTGACAATGTCAACGCGCTCTCTTTAGAAATAAAGGCTTTGCATGAAGAGCTTGTCGCACCTTGAAACAGGGACAAAAAACTTCCAGGTGGAAATAAGCAACTTCAGATGAAAAGTGAAGAATTTACACTGTATTCAAGGTTGAACTATCCGACGTCAAAGGTGTCTCAGATGAGGGTTTTCTTTTGATGCTGTCTGAAATTTTTGGGCGATGATGGAAAAACCATTACTCGTGATAATATTGACACTGCAGACAGAGTAGGAACAAACAAGCCTAGTTTGAAAAAAAATGGTAGTGCATTATGAAAGATGTTACAAGTGAAATGTTCTGCATAAGACAAAAAACTTACGTCTGTCTACAGTGGCCTTTCCTTTTAGATCAAGTAGTCCTATTTATGTCAACGAACACTTGACAAGACAAGGTAAGCAGTTAGTGAGAGCACAAATTCAAAAAAAAAGTAGGATGGAGGTTCGATTGGACGCAAGGCACGAAATTTATAGCGAAAAAAATTGGAAACATTTGCAATTTTGAAGACTGCCTTCTTAGAAGATCTGGCGAAACGCTGTGTTGATGCCTTCAGAGCAACACTTTTCTTGAGCTTGTAGTGTCAGTAAACTATGACTGACATGGCAGAATTTCGATACCTAGATAGTGAAAAATCGATACCTAGATAGTGAAAAAGGCCACCAGCTATCTTCAATGCCTTTACCTTAAATGCTCTTAGCATTATAAATAAGACTAGTAGCCTGTGTCTCTATTTCGATGACATGTCGGTAAAATTTTATGCCATTATTTTGACATAATCCTTGTACCATGATAATTGTACCAGGGTACAATTATCATGGCATTGTGTAGTTCATGAAATGGGGAAAAGGAATAGCTCTGTACATCTAACGTTAATTTTTGGCCCATGTCAATGGACTTCCGTGTGTTAAGCCCTGTGTTGAGCGTCTAGTAGTACGACTTGGGGGTTTTGTTTTGCAGCAATTAGCACGCCTTTATTAGATCATAAGTAGGAATTTTGAGTTTCTGGAAACTAGGTAACTTGATTTTTCGGTCACAGATGCACAGATGATTTTTCGCTCACAACCAACGGGGCAGACGCCGGCGGCGGGTTTTCTGCGACACGAGCTCTTCAACGCTATCATGTTAAAAAGCTGACATAGGCAGCATTGACCAAATGAATGCAAAGAATAAAGTCAAGTGTCCTAGCAGGAATCGAAACCTAGTATTCTGCTTGGTAATTAAGTATTCTACCACAGAGCCATGCCCTGCATCGGTTATACTTTCTAAATAGTCTCAAATGTTTGTGTAACATCAACTGTCATTGCAGTACTGGCTATCAAATTTTATAACTATTACATGTGCACTCCTATGATGCAGCCGTGAGGTCGAATCAAAGTCAATTGTAGTCAGGCACCATCCTGTGAAGTATTTGTGTAGCAGTGTTGAGGGCTACCATCGTCGCGAGTGCCAGCACAAACACCAGTGCTTCATACCAGCCTACCACTTCTAGTGTGGCTAATATCCATGTTTCTGTTGGCATCGTTACGAAACAGCAAATAACTGCTAATGTTGTCAAAGGTGTGACATCTCCCCATAACAAATGAAACATATGCGGCTCTTTAACGTATGTGTGTGCGAGAATTTGTACTTATATTGAGCTCCACTTCATAAGATCGCTCAATAAAAAAATTAAAATACATGTTATGCGTGTTTCGCATAACATCGATTCCCAAAGTATGTGGGGTCTGACAAATTTTTAGCATCAATTTTGTAACCTAAATGCTACCATAAGCAATTATTTATTGAACATGAACAGCTGGACTGTAACATACTAAGTTTTAGGTATTAGGAAAACAGAATATGTTCATGACAACAGCATACCTAACAGGCAAATACTAGTACTACATACATGACACACTATCGTAGAGCTAGTCTAGAATATTGCTTATTGGCACTTTACAATTCTTTAAAAACCCTGATTAACTTCAGTGCCTTATTGAGTTTGTTCAAATCGGATGTGCGCAATTACTTGATGAATAGCTTTTTCACTCAAACCTAACTCATGTTTCACGTGTGCATCATGCTGAATTATTGCTCAGATGTTTCTTGCGCATATATTTCATTTCTACTATGCTGTTTGTTTTTGTATGTGAAATCTGTTGTACATGCTACCCTCTGTAGGCCCCCAGGTACTGTCAAGTTGTTTACACAGTTTTTTGCCTGGGGGACCTCCAACAAGCATGTTTTCCGTTGAAAACAAAGTGAATTTTGATGCTGACTTCTACTCACATAGAACTAAGAACACTCCAGCATGACAAAGCGTATTGTATCTTGGACAGTCTGTCTTGTGAAACTCTTAGTGATTACTTCTGTCTTTATTTTAGGCTTCCGGGTGCGGATGTGCTGTAGAGAAGGAGCGCCCTGACCACACTTTTGTAAAAGGAACCAAAGTCGCCTGGGCAGCTGAAGATGGATTTTGCAAGTGTTTGAATGATCACATTATATTAATCCAACACCACTTGCATTACTTTGCCAATATTTGTGATTTTATAACGCACAAGTTTAGAAACACACACACATATATAAAGGGAGAGCTGTAAATAAGCCTTGAGCAAGTTTGTAGTCCAAGCTTTTAGCATGATGACCAAAGCATGTTATATAAGCCCACATGTTTTACCACGCACCTACTTTCCTATCTATTTTCTTTTTCAATTTTGTAAGCACTGGCAACAGCCTCAATAAGCGCGTTTGGACTGCTGGTGCCTCTAACTTATATTTTGTTGTTCTAAATAATTAATTTGTTACCTACTATGCAAGGAGGGAAGCCAGAATGTTAAAAATTAAAAAAGAAGTCTCGTCACAAAAAAGATGTCTACTCGTAAGACAAAACATCTGAAAAACAGAAGATTGATCCTCACTCACAAATATCTCACCATTACAATCGATGCAGAAGGTCATAGCTCATGTTTACTAATGTCAATCTTTTTCGGTTGTATGCTATGTACAATAAAATAGTGACTATTTTCATCATGTTAATTTATTTGTCATAAATTTTTGTTGGGGCCTAATATCTTGCATTCTCACATGCATAAAAGCTCACGTCTGCTACACAAAATTTAAAAGAGCGCAATGTGATAAGGTTCTGTATTTAGTGCATATTATCTGTGTGTCTTTCAAAGTGAGTATATGGCATTTGAAATAATCACCAGTATTCGAAACTTTTGAATTTTTAATTTGCAGGCATGCATGTCTGTATGGTGACCAAGCATCCATAAATTGTGCATGCATGTGTGCAGCAAGGGGCCTTGAATAGATTACATTCATTCTGGACCAAAAATGGGTAGCACAGGCCATATACGCACTCTGGGATCAATTTCATGATTATTGAAACACACATATTTATTCAAAATAGCTTGCTTTAAGGTATATATTTACGTATTGTCTACTTCCACCTTGAACATTGCACCATGCATCCGGCACTCTGCCGAGCGCTTCTCGAGGGCACTTTGGTAACTAGTACACAAACGTACAGACAGCTCTAAGTGGGCCTCCACTTTGTTGACTGCTGGAAAATGGCGGCTTCGCCAAATCACACTTCCTTTGTGGTGAAGCTAACTTTGCTCTTGTAACAGTACAAGCTTATCTAAAATTCGACACTGTTCTTCAGAAGTGCAGCTTGTTCTATCCAGAGCAGCCAAAAACGAAAACCCGAGGAACAGCACCTGGACAGGGTAAGGCACAATTGCAGCACTTCTCGATAACAGTGCCGGATTCTCTATTTGCCTACACATAGAGAAAGCAAAACACTGGAGCCAACTTACCAGTAGCTTCACTGCAGAGACACTGTGTTTTAAAAGACGGTGATGCAAAAGCCCCACCTAGAGCTGTCACTGTGTTTCAGTGCTAGTTTCATAAGCGCCTGCGGAAGGCACTCTGTGGAGGGCCGGCCGCGTGCATGGTGCACGTGTTCAGGGTGGAATGAACGACTTAGTACATGTGTTAAAGTACTAACAAACCGTATGTGGGCTGTCACTCAGCATGGTCTACAGAGTATACAGCAATCTGCATTTTTAGCCATCTCCAGCATCAATCCTAGATTTGGCTCACTGGTACGTCGATGTGGAGCACCCTTACAGACCCCATTTGAAAGGGTGTTATGACATCACAGCACCTTTTTGTAAAGGGTGCACTCATTACACCCTTCAAAATTTTTGCTCTGCACCCTTTTCTTAAGGGTGCTGAGCTCTGCACCCTTTCTCAGCACCCTTTTTTGAGCACCCAATAGGGAGCAAAGGGTGTTCGTCTGGCGACAAGCTCATTTACACCCTTAAGGGTCAGATTTGGTTTAGTGTGTAGTCCTCATATTTGCATCTCATAGAGCAACTGTTAATTCCCACATTTACACTTTACCGGGCAACCGTTAGTCCTCACAGTTGCACCTTGCCGGACGAACGGTTGATCCACTGAAATACTCCAATCGGATGAACTTTTTTTCCCCAGTTGAAACATTGTTTTTTGTTTATTTTCCACCAGGCCGACAACTTTTTTTGCCTGTTTTTTTTGCGCATTGACCAACAAATTCCACGCGATAAAGTAGTTAGCCCCCTATGTGTAACTGCTTTCAGAGTCACGGCAACAACGAAAGACAAAAGTGAGAAATCGAAATCTTTTATTTTTCTACATGCACATGAAGTTTCCCCATTCTTTTAAGTGGATTCATAGTGAAGTGTACAAGTTTAGTTTCTTTGTCAAATCTTCTTCACGCCTTGGGGAGCTTCTCCGACTGAAGCGATAGATGATAGGCATTGCAGACGCCAGCGCATGCAGGCTTCTGCCTGTTGTGTTCCCACGGCTGCACGTACAATAATATTTTTACGGGGAAGATTTATTCACTGAGAGCTGGTCTTGCTAACAGCTTAGAGAGCCCACTTTCAAGCAGGCCAACGGGAGAAGCTCGAGAGTCCAACCCACAACAACCACGTTGTCGTCTTCTTCATTTGGGTGCCAATTCAGCTGTGTCGGGGCGACAGTTCCATACACGTATCATCACCCCGGCCCGTAAGGCACCGTCTCGGTGCCTGTCAAATGAGCGAGTTGGCGTTGTAGGGCTTGAGACGAGAAACGTGGACTACTTCCGTTCTGGGTGCAGCAGCTGATGAGTTTGTGGTAGCGGCAATCTCGCAGGTCGCAGGTGTGACCTGACGAATGACTCGGTAGGGCCCTGCGTATCGCGATAGTAGTTTCTCGCAGAGGCCAACACGTCAAAATGGGAGCCACAGGAGAACAAGAGATCCCGCAGAAAAAATGGCATCTCTATGTCGACAGTCATAAAAGGACTTTTGTGCTGTCTGCGACGACGATAACCGAGCGCGTGCTGCCGCGCGTGCAGTGAGGCACCGGGTAATCGCATCCTGAGCGTACGAAGTGGAGGATGGGTGGTCTGATGAAAGCAGTGTGTCGAAGGGCAGTAAGGGATGACGTCCGAAGAGTAGATAAAAAGGGAAGTAGCCCGCTGTTTCAAGGCGCGACGAGTTATAGGCGAAGGTTACAAACGGAAGAGCTATGTTCCAATCAGTGTGGTCGGTAGATACGTAAATGGCCAGCATGTTCGTCAATGTCCGGTTTAGGTGCTCCGTAAGGCCGTCAGTCTGAGGGTGGTAAGATGTGGTGAAGTTGTGACGGGTAGCACAAGATCACAGTAGATCATCAACCACACGAGGTAGAAGGTAGCGACCACGGTCTGTAAGCAGGTGAGACGTAGCGCGATGCTGGAGAATATTGTCGTACAGCAGGAAGTCGGCAACGTCGGTTGCGGAGCTGGTTGGTAGCGCTCGAGTGATTGCATACCGAGTGGCATAGTCTGTGGCCAGTGCAATCTATTAATTTCCAGTTGTAGAAGTAGGAAAGGAACCTAGCAAGTCGAACCCCACTCGATAAAATGGCTCGGCTGGAACTTCAATAGGTTGAAGAAGACCGGCAGGGGGAGTCGTAGGCTTCTTTCGGCGCTGGCAGAGGTCGCATGATGCGACGTAACGGCGAACAGAGCGGTAGAGGCCCTTCCAGAATACTCGTCGTCGAATGCGGTCGTAAGTTCTGGAGACTCCTAGATGTCCAGAAGTTGGAGCGTCGTGGAATTGTCACAAAAAATTATTTCATAGTTGATGCGGTACGACGAGTAAAAGTTCCGCGCCGTCGGGGTGTAAAGTTGCGGCGGTACAAAACGTTGTCTCTGCTAAGGTATCTACTAAGGTATCTGCTAAGAGAAGGGTCAGCATAACGCGATTGAAGGTGGTCAATGATAGTGAGCAGCGATGGATCTCGGCGCTGTTCGTCGGCCACGTTCAGAAAGTCAGTGATGGCTAAAACGCAGGCATCGGATTCCAAATAAGTTGAGCTAGGTGGATCAACGGGGTGTCGGGATAAGCAGTCAGCATCGCTGTGCAGCTTTCCAGATTTGTAAACAACCGAGAACGTGTACTCCTGTAATCGAAGTGCCCATCAGCCGAGTCTTCCTGTAGGGTCCTAAAGCGTCGACAGCCAGCAAAGCGCATGATGGCCCGTGATGACTGCGAACGGACGTCCGTATAAGTACGGACGGAATTTTGCAATATCCCAAACGAGGTCTAAGCATTACCACTCAGTGATGGAATAATTTTCTTCCGCTTGCGACAAAAGGCGGCTAGAGTAGGCTATCACACAGTTGGTGCCATTCTGTATCTGAGCGAGTACCGCACGAATGCCATGGCCACTTGCATCGGTGCGAAGCTCTGTTCGAGCCGCTGGATCAAAATGAGCCAACACAGGTGGTGATGTGAGGGGGGTAATTAGCGACGCGAAGGAATGCTCTTGGTCTCTTCCCCAGGAAAAGGCCACATTCTTTTTGAGGAGATCCGTGAGGGGCCTAGCAATATCCGCGAAGTTGAAGACAAAGCGGCGGAAGTATGAGCAGAGCCCAATACAACTGCGAACTTCTTGTGTGGAACGCGGAACCGGGAATGATCAGAATGCACGGACTTTGTCGGGGTCGGGTCGAACACCAGTGGCGTCAACAAGATGGCCGAGTAGTTTAATCTGCCGGCGTCCAAATGAGCATTTCGACGAATTCAGTTGGAGACCAGCGCGACGAAAAACGTCAAAAATTGCCGAGAGACGAGACAGGTGGCTTTCGAAGGAGGGCGAGAAAATGATTACATCAACCAGATAGCAAAGGTAGGTCGACCTTTGCTATTTTTGCAAAGATATCCTTTGCTATCTTTGCTATTTTCGCCGACAGACTACCTTGGCAAAGGTAGTCTGTCCGCGAGGCCCGGCGACAACTGGCGTGAAATGCGACATGCTGCATTTCCCGTCCACCACGTCTCCTGCACAGCACCACGTCTGCTTAGCTTCGTGACGGAATGACGCTGGGCGTGCTCAAACGGGCACGCGTCAAAGCAACGCACCATGACGTGCGCCTGCTAGTATATGCCAGGCTGAATGGCGCCTGGCATGGCAGCGCCAGCGTGACGAGACGAAACGAACGCCGGTGCGCACGAGCGCCGGGTCATGTCGAAGTGTTCTGTCGCATTGAGTGTGTCACGTAGTCAAGTTCTTACATGACAGGCATCTCATGATTATCATATTTGCACCAGTCACATACCTTTGCCATGTTCATTCACTTGGCATCTCATGATTATTGTGTTCCCACGCATCTCATGATTATCATGTTTGCACCTGTATCATGCCTTCGTCATCAATTCACGTCTCATTATTCCAAATTGAGTAAAGTGAAGCTAGCGAAACAGCCGCCGGCACATCAAGAGCGGGGCATATAGTTATGTTGTAACATGACACGCATCTCTTGACTATCATGTTTGAACTAGTTACATAACTTTGTTATTCATACACGTACTGCAATACCAAATTAGGTATATGTAACGCTGGCGAAACGGTTGCGAGCACATCTTGAGCGTGGCATGTAGTCATGTTATTACATGACACTCATTGCAAGATTTTCATGTTAGGTTCTGTTGCATGTGTTCACCATGCAATCATGTTATACCATACCAGTTTAGCAACATGTCATGTGATCGAAACAACTGCATGAACTTCAGGCTCACAAAATCTAAATCATGACAATCATGACACCCATGTCTTGATTTCCATGTTATGGCTAGTCAAATATGTTTTCCACACAGTCATGGTATGCGATTCCAAGTTTGGTATCGACAGCATTATTGAAACGGCCAGGAGAGCTATAAGTCGTCGGCGGCTAGATAGATAGATAGATAGATAGATAGATAGATAGATAGATAGATAGATAGATAGATAGATAGATAGATAGATAGATAGATAGATCGGTCGTGTCGGGCCTTGGTAACAGGAGTGCCGCAATGAAAAATGACGAGTACGGTTTGAGTTTGCTAATCTGTCCAGTGGATGCTCTGTTTTAAAGACGTTTTTTATATAAGCGGCAGCGAGAAAAATATCCGCCACCACACAAAGAGCTAGACAGATCTCAAGAAATAGATTGGCGAAGATTGCAAACCAGAACCCTTTCAAATCCAGTACACCTTAATAGAGTAAATTGCAGACAATACTGACAAACAAGCTTTAACCTATGTGACCATGAACACGCAGATATGGCAACATTCCCTGGCGATGCACACAGGTCACAGTAATATACCGAGAGGACAAATAATATTGGCAGACCCCACGTACAGTGGGAGTCAATTATATGTGAAGCACAAATGAGAAATGTTGATATGCCACTTTAAAATTAGCACAGCGTTACGAGGTGGAGGTAAATGATGCCGTACATGACTTCCGCGTCATGATTATCATGTTTGAATGTGTCGTTTACCATTTCAATCTATTCACGTGACTTGATACCAAACTTAGCATATGTGGAGCTAGCAAAACTGGCTGCGAACTCGCTATAAGCGTGGTATGTTGTCATGCGGTTACATTACAGGCATGTCGGGATTATCATGTTTACAGCAGTCATATATTTCGTCATTTATTTACGTCACGTAACACCAAATTCGGTATAAGTAGAGTTAGCGAAAGGGCCACGAGCGCATCACAGAGGGCCCAATATACTCCCATGTAGCCTTGACGCGCGCGCACACTAGGCACAGCGACGCTACGTTAGCCAAACGCGAGCATTCTATATCTGACGCCAGGCGTGACCAGCGTCCGTCGGCGCAGCGCGATGGCAACGGTGGTACGGCAGGAGTGGGCACGGCGATACGGCAGGAGCAGTGCTGCTAACAAAGTCTACGCTGTTTTTTTTTCAGGCCTTTCTGCTCGTCTCTGCTATCGCATCATCGACTGCCGGCACATGCTCAGAGCTCAACATGGGCGATAGCGTGGATGGCTCCGGCTTTCAGCGCTCTCACTTGCCTCCGGATGAGACCGTTCTGCGCAGAATCACCAGCACTCACTTGCACTTCTCGTCATGAACGACGTCACAAGATCTGATTAGAAAAGAAAGTGCAACAGTTCTTCGGCAGTGGGCACGGCGATATGGCATGAGCAATGCCGCTAACAAAGCTACGCTGTTTTTTGTCCAGGTTTGTTCAAATTCATCTAGCATACGTAGTGACGATCGTACGTTATTGATTTTGGCGTGCCCACGGACATGTGTTCTGATGGCGTATAGTTGCTTGTGTGCTTGTAAACTACTTTTATGTGGCGATGTTGAAGAAAATCCCGGACCTACTGTTGAGGAAATGCTCAAAGAACTTCAAAGTGGCCATTCCGCAATACTTAGAAAACTTTCCGATATAAGGAGTAGACTAGTAGTTACCGAAACCACAGTAAATGCCCTCAGCAATCGCTGGAATGAGTTTGACAAAATGATGGCAGACATTCGTGACAAATCTTCACAAATTGAAACTCTTCCGACTAAATCGTTTCACTTGAGCAAAGACTAGGCAAACAGGCTAAAAAAAGTGATTTTGAGGACCGTAGTCGAAGATCTAACATGGTCATTTATGGCATTCAGGAACAAAGCGGGGAGGATGAACAAATGTTACGAGAATTTCGGATTTTTTAGGCAGAAAATAGGTACGCAATTGCAAATCGGTGGCGAGAATTCACCGTCTTGGAAGGAGTCGCCAAAATAGGCCAGTCATTGTCTATTCCCAAGACTTCACAGAAAAGGAGACCATAATGCGGAATGCAACAAAATTGAAAGGCACTGATATATCGATTAGTAATGACTACAGTTCTTCGACACGACATAAGCGACGGCTTCTGTGGCAGTCCGGGAAAGAAGACAGGGCAAACGGCAAGAAGGTTACTTTTATTCATGACAAACTAAAAGTAGATGGCGTACTTTACGTGTGGGTAGAACACAGAAATGATCGAGCAGTTCTTGCACCGAAGGCAATATCGTGCGATAGCGCAGATGCAAGGAGCGAATCTGTGAAACTCAGCCAGAACACAAGGTCAAATGCTCTATAAAACTATGCATGCGCGAGGCCGAAATGTCTTAGAATACTTAATCTTAATGCTGCTAGCATAGGGAACAAAACAAATGCAGTCGAGTGCCTCCTTCTTAGCCACGATCTCCATATCACGATAGTAACGAAAACTTGGCTGCATAATGGTGTGCAAGAGAAGAAGTAATAGTTGACAAATCGCACCATATTTGCCGTCGTGATCGCACGTCACGGGGAGGTGGCGTCGCAGTTATCTTGAAAAACACACTATCAGCTACATTACTACCGCAAGTGGAAAATTGTGAATGTTTCTTTTTAAATATAAACTGCTGGGGACATGCACTTACACTGTGTGCGGTCTACAGAACTCTGTCTTCGCCTCCTGAATTCTCGATGTTCTCATGAGATTACATGACGACGAACGTTTGCGGAACAATAATTACGGCTGGGGATTTTAATCTGCCATCAATCCATTGGGCTTGCAGCACCACATTTCACTTGCTCGACAACACGTTACAAGATATAATGCGGACAAGCGACTTGGTTCAAGTTGTTCATGAAACCACCCGTGAATCTAAAGGGGGCGGCACAATTATAGATCTTATATTTGTCAGCAGAAGCATTGCTGATTATGCTGTTCGTGTAGAGTATGGTATATCGGACCATAAGTCACTTTTTTTTCTTGCACCGTATAACTGCGTGAAAGCTCGGCAAAAGAGCAAAACTGTCAAAATCTTCCATCAGGCGAACGATGACACTATTCTCTACGAGCTGTGGGAACTTGCAGATAATTTGAGCGACCATGATGATATTTCTTTGTGGAGTAAATTTAAAGCAACTGTTCAAAAGTGGATTAAAAATTTTCTTCCTGCGAGGCATATTAAGTCAGAACGACACAACCTCTGGGTTGATAGAAACATTATTCATATGAAGTTGAAGCGCAAGCTTAAACGAGCAGAGAAAAAAAAAAGGTCACCAATAATGAATCACTGCGTAAACTTCGAGAAGAAGTACACCATGTGCTGTCTTGCGCAAAAAACAAATATTTTGAGGGTACATTGCCTACCTTTATTAAAACAAATCCTCAAAAGTTCTGGCGTTTTCTCGGCTCAAAATCTAAACAAATAGACAAAATAAAAGAAGCGGATGTGCGTACAACGGAACCTAGTGGCATAGCTGACGTGTTGAATGAATACTTCCATTCTGTGTTCTCTCCGGCCAAAAGCAGCGTCCAGTCATTCGGGCTATCAGATTTCGACGATAACTTTATATCTGTACAAGGTGTCTCTTCTCTCTAACTGAACCTTAAAGAAATATCTTCAGGTGGCCCAGAAAGCATTTCCAATGTTTTTTTGCGCCGGTATGCCGAGCCTGTGTCATACATTCTCACTGCGATTTTTCGTTCCTGTTTGAAGCTAGCCATCATTCCAGATGATTGGTGTGTCACCCGAGTAGTGGCAGTTCACAAAAAAGGAGACCACTTAAAAAAATAGAACTATCGCCCGATATCCCTGACGTCTTTCTGCTGCAAAATACTTGAAGACATACTCGTACATTTCATAACCGATTTTCTCGAACACAATAAGTTGCTATCTGATCACCAACATGAATTTCGTAAAAACGTTTCAACAATCACACAGCTTACTACCACTATTCACGAAGTTGCTTTAACCCTCGAATTGGCCGGTCAGACTGATTTAATCTTTTTGGATTTTAGCAAAGCCATCGAGCGTGTATCTCACAGTAAATTTCTAAACAAAGTCTAATGGTTTGGCCTACCATCTTTTATTATAAATCGGATAAAACAGTACTTATCCAACCGAATTCAGTTTGTTGATGTTGATGCATACTCATCCACGCGCTTGCCAGTTACGTCCGGTGTGCCTCAGGGAAGCGTCTTGGGACCAATTTTTTTTCTCATGTATGTGAACGATATAACCGCGGCTGTGTGTCCTGATGTGCTAATTTGGCTGTTTGCCGATGACTTTGATTTTCAAAAAATATCATGCAAAAATGATCAAATTTCTTTAAACTCAAGTCTAGCGAAAATCCACGAATGGTGCACAACGTGGTTAATGTCTCTGAATTCCGAGAAAAGTGTACTGCTACGCTTGCGCAATAAAAGACAACCTGTGTTATACACGTATAAAACTAATGATGACACCATCGCAGAAGCCACTGAGTACAAATATTTGGGATTGACAATCTCCAACAAACTCACATGGTCCTCCCACATCGAAAAAATCTGCACAGCAGCTACTCGCAAACGTGGCTTACTTAGGCACAGACTGAAGAACACGCCCCCCAATGCTAAGCTTGTCGCCTACAAAACTTGTGTTTTGGCTAAAATTGAATACGCTAGCGTAATTTGGGATCCCAACTACAAAAAAGATAAGCATAGGCTCGAGATGGTACAGAGGCGGGCAGTACGCTTCATATTCAACAAATATAACAGAACAGATTCACCACCAACTTTAATGCTGGCAAATAAGATTCCAAATTTAGAGCAGCGCAGGAATTATCAAGACTTATATTTTCATTTATGCTTTATCACGACAGACTTAATGTGAATGCGCGTTCGTTTATTCGGCCATTTTTTGTCACGTACATCGAGAAATCGACATGCACAGAATCTACTTCCTTATCAAACGCGCACTAATCTTTTCAAGTACTCTTCTTTCCGCAAACCATTGCTGATTGGAATTCGCTGCCTATATACATTGTTTCTTTAAAATCTGCAAGAACATTTGAAAGTGCGCTACATATTGATTTGGAAATGCAGTAAACCAGTGAATGTTCATCGCTTTCACTTTTGCATTTAGTCGTTCTTTTCACTGTGTGTTTTAGTGATGCAGTGTTCAAATAATGACGCAGTGTTACTTCATGATTTACGCACCCGACGTGTTCCGGCAAGAGTTCTTTCTCGTTTACTTTTACACTTCTTAGAGTGTACGTCACTATACTTAGAACTGTATTATTTTTTCATCTTGACAGGCTGTGCTGGTAATACTTCTACATATACCGTAAGATCACTTTGTTTCCGTTTTTTGTGAGCTTTTGTGCCTTACGTCTCCATTTGTGTTTATACATTTGAAACTGTGTATTTTCCCACCTATGTGATCCTCTGTGACCGCAGAATACTGTAAATAAATAAAATAAAATAAAACGGTGCAAAATGCGACATGCAGCATTTGCGCCGATGCACTAACCAGACAACACTGCGTCTTCCACTTTTCGTGACGGAGGGACGCTGGACTAGCTGAAACGCGCATGCGTCGAAGCAACGCAGTGAGGCGCACGTCTGCGAGTATATGGCAGGGCTGGCGCCTGGCGTGGCAACGCTGGCGTAACGTGACAAAATCAACGCCGGCGAGCACGCGAATCACGTAACGTCTAAATGTATTGGCGCCTTTACTGTGGCATGTAGTCATGTTCTCACATAACACGCAATTCATAATTATCATGTTTTCATCAATCACATACTTTCGTCATCCATTGACGTCACGTAATGCCGAATTTGGCATAAGTAAATCTAGCGAAACGGCCGCGAGCACATCATGAGTGTGGCAGGCAGTCATGTTGTCACATGACTCGCGTGTCTTGATTATCATGTTGGTATGTGTCTTTTACCGATGTCGTTCGTTCGCATCGCGTAATACAGAGTTTGGTACATATGAAGCTATCGAAACAGCCGGGAGCGCATCATGAGCGTAGCAAGTAGTCATGTTGTTACATGACACGCATCTCAAGTTCACCATGTTTGCACTAGTAGCATACCTTCGTAATGCAATCACCTCCCGTAATACCAAATTTGGTGTTTAGAAAAAAAAACTATTTACAGCATGTACAAAATACAAAGGCTTCATACCATTCCAGTAACAGGGCACATACACTTCGGCACATCTATCATTCACGACTAACATCACTACGTTACAGTGAAGACATTTGCTCTAATACACATGACAATGTTGGCATATATGTACACAAGAACTCAATGCGATATCAAGATACATTGGTATAACGATACAATAGATGCAATGAAACACGATATGTAACAAATGAAATCATATAAAACAACTCAACGGGCGCTGCTTAGCACCAAGTCGGTCGAAAAATGAGTTGTATCCTTTCGTGTTCCACCTTGACGAAAGGGCACGACCAATGCCGCAAAAACTCTTGCTCATCGAGGAAGAAAAGCTCCTTGAAGAGGAACACGAGGATCTCTCGTCTCAATCTCCCCAGTATCGGCCACAAAGCACGCCGGCGGCAATGGGCAGCTACGGCCTCACATCAGTTTCTCCAAAGGCTGAACAGCCCCGCAACTATAAACAGAGTGGAGAAGCGGCTACGCGGAAATCGGACGTTGGACACGAAAGTTCGCACACCCTGTCCCCGAAAACCAGCATGTGATGAGTGAAGTGGCCGTGCGTGATCGTGAAGATAGAATTGTGTTTGAAGTGCGTGCCACCGAGACAGTCGAAGAAGAAGACGCAGGAAATCAGGGCAGGTAGTCGTGCGAAGAAGAAGGGGTGAGGCAGACGTGGCTGGAAGGAAGAAGCAACGTTGAAGAACCAGGGCGTGGGAGCAGTGACCCGTCGGGTTGCGGACTCGCGGTCTCAGCAGGTTCCCACCTGGGGCCATACCAGCCGTCCTTGCAGTTCGGGCCTGGCGTGGGCAAAACGTCGCCAGGACGTTTCCGCCAGGTGAGCCGGCACCTACGGCAGCGAGCATCATCCAGCGTTCGAGATAGGCATGACAAACGCCATGCGTGCTCCAGGTCAACGACCTCCGCAGTGAGCCGCGTTCTTGGCCGCGGCTGTCATTGGACTTACCAGGCTACCCAAGCGTCGGTCGTCCCTTCCCAGCGTTGAGTTTGCCGCCGGGACTTGACCACCACCTTCCTCTCCGGTGAACTCTTTCTGTTTTTATGCTCTTGTGACTCTCACACCAGCATTCCAAGCATGTTATATTTTTTCCCTTACTTCATTTATTATTAGACCTTTCATGTCTTTTGTAAATACATTTTTTGTGTGATTGCATAAACGGCCTCGTTACTGCCCGATGACGATTAAATCATCGCAGGTTTCCATACAGAAACACGAGCGTCTCGTCTAGAGCTTGGTCTCTCTATACAGCTCGTTACATTGGCGTCAGCGACAGGACGAAGCCATTTATTGCATTAATAGTTACTGTTCCCTGGTTACATTTTGCTAAAAAAAGACAGATCAAAGTTGAGTTCGAATTTAACGACACTGGCGTTGCGCATGGGGCTAGAGGGAACTGAGTTAAGGTCTTGGGTAGAAGAACGGGAGTCTCGAGCTCGAGAAGAGAGGGCTGCAGAACGTGAAGCAAGGAAAGAGAAGATCGAGCAGATGGAGTTAGAACGGCGACTTCAGGAGGAATGCCAGAAGACTATACAGTTGCGTCTTCAACTCGCTCAGGCTGAAGGCGTTAGAGAGTGAGCGGTGGCTGACCAAGGCCGACCAGTTCGAGCATCTCCTACCATTAATCCTCACAATTTCATGCCAGGGTTTAACGAGAACCGGGACGACATAGACGCATACCTAAAGAGGGTCGAGAATGTTGCTACTGGTCAAGAATGGCCAAAAGACAAGTGGGCCACGGCCCTAAGTTTGTGGTTGAGCGGGGAGGCTCTCAAGGTCTTCGATCGTCTGTCGCCAGAAGAGGCTCTCGATTATGACAAAACCAAGTTGGCGCTACTGCAATGATTTCGTTTCACGGCGGAGGGCTACCGTGAAAAATTCCGACACAGCAAGCCACAAGATGGAGAAACGGGCGTGCAGTACGCAACGAGGCTAACAAGCTTCTTCGACAGATGGGTTGAGATGTCGAAAACGGAAAAGGAATACTCATCAGTTCGGAATCTCATAGTAGCGGGGCAATTTATAAACCACTGTCATGATAAGGTGGCGCTATTTTTGCGAGAGAAAAACTGCCGTAAGCTTTAAGAGATGGCGGAAGCGGCCGACAATTTCTTAGAAGCTCAGCGACAGTCAAACTTGCTTGTTTTCCGTGACAAAGGGGAGAACACTCCTGCAGGAAAAGGCGGTAATTCAACTTCAAAGGCTTCCACTCGATGTTTTGTGTGTGACAAGACCGGTCACAGAGCTGCAGAATGCCGCGCTCGGACAAGGCAACCATACTGTGGGTATTATCGTAAAACTGGGTACGACACCCAAGCGTGTACCAAGATACCCAGCACTACCCGGAAGGCCTCATGTATATGGTCGCAAAGGGAGAACCTTAACGACGTCGAGCAGTTGGAGGACGAAAAAAGCGAAGAGAGTATGGCTAGTGCAGTGAATACCGAACCAAGGGTGACGAAGCATCAGATGCCCGTGTTGCAGGGCGTGATATTCCGCAAGACTGCCAGTATTACGGGACACAGGAAGTAATACGATGGTTGTGCGGCGTTCCCTCGTGCCAGACGGAGCACTTACGGGAACCACGGCAACATTGTCCTTGGCGGATGGAAGTAGAATTAAGGTTCCAGAGGCAAAGGTGGAAATTTTTTCACCATACTTTTCAGGCGTATGCATCATAAAATGCATGATTTCCCCGTTATACGACATTATTGTGGGAAATGTGCCCGGATCACGTCAGGCTCACGACCCTGATACAACATGGAAAGAGAAGCTTGCTGTACCGAAATTAGAGACAGACAGCGTAGCACATTAACAATACAAGGAGGAAAGTCATCACTTGAACCACTTGCTGAGCGGCATCAAGAGCACAAGGTCTAAGCCAGATTCTGCCACACTCAAGGTCGACAGTTTGAAGATGACCAGAAAGGATCTCGAAACTGCGCAAGCAGAAGATAAGACCTTGGATACCTGCAGAAACAAAGTCGGACAAGTATAATATGGAAGGGGATCAACCCATTATTCGTTTACCATAGAAAGGGGGATAATCTACCGCCATTACCGGTTATCCTCTGGCAAAATGATAAAACAGGTGGTAGTTCCCTGCAAATTGCGCAGCCAAGTGCTTGAGATGGCGCACGAAAGACTGATATCAGGGCATCAAGGTTCGAAAAGAACCATTGATTGGGTACTAGGATCGTTTTATTGGCCTGGAGTACAGGAAGAAGCTAAAAGATATGTTCGATCTTGTGATGCGTGCCAAAGAACGCACCCGAAAAGCAAAATAGGCAAAGCACCACTTGGCCAAATGCCGTTGATTGAGGCACCATTCGAGCGAGTGGCAGTTGAAATTATCGGACCCTTGAAACCAGTCTCTAACAAGGGTAACCGATACATTCTGACAATGGTTGACTTTGTGACACGTTATCCGGACGCAGTGGCCCTGCCCGCGATTGATTCGGCGACTGTGACAGAAGGCCTGTTGGAAATGTTTTCACGCAATGGATTTCCCCGTGAGATTCTGTGGCTGGCATCTTGCTTCACGTCCGAGTTGATGAGAGAAGTCAACGCATTGTTATCCATCAAACATCTAAGTTCGACACCCTACCACCCTATGTGCAACGGGATGGTTGAACGGTTTAATGGCACGCTGAAACAGATGCTGCGGAAACTATGTCAAGAGGATCCGAAATCATGGGATCGGCTGCTCGCGGCACTCATTTTTGCATACCGAGAGGTACCCCAAACCAGCATGGGTTTCTCGCCGTTTGAACTTATCTATTGGAGATACGTTAGAGGCTTTCTCAGTATATTGAAGGAGATATGAACGGGAGAACACATCAGTGATGAAGTAAAAACAACGTATGGCTACGTCTTGGATCTTCGAGATCGTCTTGAGAAGACGTTGCAACTAGCTTATGAGAACTTGTCACAAGCGAGGAAAACTCAAAAGCAGTACTATGATCGGGGAAGCAAGAACCGTCTGTTAGAAGTGGGAGATCTTGCTTTGATCTTACTCCATACCACGGAGGACAAGTTATTGATGCAATGGAAAGGACCTCTTCGAGTCGTTGGAAAGAAAGATAACCACGACTATTTATTGGACCTGGGACATGGCAACAAACTGTTCCACATAAATATGCTGAAGCGCTATGATAACGGCAGCCGAGGACAACCCCTCAAACAGCATCTTTCGTGGTCATGGAAGAGGACGAGACAGACACGCCATTACCAGTCTGCAAGACTACCCGAAGCGTTGGCGTGGAAGCAATTCCTATAGCCGAGGGACTGGAAGTAGAGAAGCGTGTTGCGCTTGAAAAGATTATAGCCGCTTATGACGATGTCTTTTCCGACATCCCCGGAAAGACAAACATTTTGGCGTGCCACCTTCAGTTGACAACATGTGAACCTATTAACACTCCACAGTACCCTTTGCCGATAGCAATGAAGGAAGTCGTCGAAAAGGAAGTTCACGACATGCTGAAGCTTGGCGTCATCGAGAGATCGAATTCTCCTTATAACTCACCACTGGTTCTCGTCAAGAAGCCGGATAACACTTATCGTACGTGTGTGGACTATCGGCGTATCAATGAGATTCTAATCTCCGATGCCGAACCCATACCACGAACGGACATAATGTTCACCGAGGTCGGCACCAAGAGATATTTTTCCAAGTTCGATCTGACGAAAGGCTATTGGCAAGTCCCACTCCATCGGTCTTCAAGACCAGTCACTGCCTTCTCGACGCAGTCAGGACATTACCAATTCATATATATGCCTTTCAGCATCAAGACGGCTTCCGCAGTGTTCACGAGATTGATGAGGACTCTTCTTCAGGGTGTGGAAAACGTAGTCCATTACATTGACGACGTTTTCGTAGCTACAGCGACCTGGGAGGAGCATTTTGAGAGTTTACAGCACTTGTTGCATCGAGTCCGTGAAGCAGGACTAACCATCAAGCCTCAGAAATGTGAAATCGCCATGGAAGCCATCATCTTCTTGGGTCATCGGTTGGGAGGTGAAACTATTCAACCAGTAGAAAATACAGTGGCGAAGATTGCTAACGCAACTCGACCCGAGACCAAGAGGCAGCTGCGATCGTTCCTGGGATTAGCAGGATACTACCGCGATTTAATACCCCGATATGCCGAAAAGGCCTAGCCTTTAACGAAATAAACCAAGAAAAGGGAAAAGAACAAGATCTGCTGGAACCAAGAAACAGAAGCGGCTTTTAAGACACTGAAGCAAGCCCTCTCATCAGGACCAATAGTACGAGCTCCTGATCCGAAACGCACATTCTTACTGCGTTCGGATGCGTCTGACACCTGTATCGGGGCAGTTCTCATGCAGGACCACGATGGGGTGTTACATCCAGTGTCATACGCCAGCCGACAGCTATTGCCGCGAGAACAGAATTACTCCACCATAGAACGAGAATGTCTGGCACTAGTGTGGGCAATAGAAAACTTTCACATCTTTGTGTACGGAACGCAGTTAGTTGTGCAAACTGATCACCAACCATTACAATATCTAGCTAAGGCCAAACACCTTAACAGCAGAGTACTGAGATGGAGTCTGGCATTACAAGAGTATTCTTCTGTTATTCAACATATTAGAGGCTCAGATAATTCAGGTGCCGATTTCATGAGTAGTCTGTAACCTAAGCTTTCACGGAAGTGTATTGCAACTGGTTTACAGTTTGTCTACAATGTATATTTCTGAACCACGTGGTTTATTCACCAGAAGAAAACAGTCATCGTGCCATGGCTGACAACACGTTTTTTTTCCTTGTTTTTTTGTGTGTGAGGGTGCATGAACATTTATTGTGGACATATATCACCTCTATTCACTGGTGCGGTGCAGTGGTCTTGTGCGGACACGTGGTGATTGCGACTAAGACGTGGCTAGAAAGTTTTTTTAGAAAGAAAAAAACTTTTTCCGAAGAAGGGGCATGTGTGATGAGTGAAGTGGCCGTGCGTGATCGTGAAGATAGAATTGTGTTTGAAGTGCGCGCCACAGAGACAGTCGAAGAAGACGACGCAGGAAATCAGGGCAGCTGGTGGTGCGAAGATAGATAAATAGATATGTGGGGTTTAACGTCCCAAAACCACCATATGATTATGAGAGCCGCCGTAGTGGAGGGCTCCGGAAATTTCGACCACCTGGGGTTCTTTAACGTGCACCCAAATCTGAGCACACGGGCGTACAACATTTCCGCCTCCATCGGAAATGCAGCCGCCGCAGCCGGGATAGATATTGGGGCTGTTAAGGCGTTTATTAGCCGGCAACGAGCGAGAATATACAATGGCGACAGTCACAGCCAAGCACGGGCTCTCAGCGCGAGCGGCGTCCTTGTTGGGTAGCCCCACTAAAAGGTACTCAAGAGTTCGACCCATTTCAGGGTTCGGAGGCTTCACTACAATTACCCCGGGGTCGAAGAGGGAGCCTCCTGGCGACCTAACAGCTTGTTACTATGAGCGGGTCATAATAAGCCTTCAGGCGCTTCACATTGACGATGTCTCGCCCACGGCGGCGCATGTCCGAAGATTGTTCAACAGGTTCGATCAGATAGTTGACGGGTGAGGTGCGCTCGATGACACGGTAGGGGCCTTCGTATTTGGGACGTAGTTTGGAAGAGAGGCCAGCTGCAGAGGTCGGGATCGAGAGCCATACAAGCGCACCAGGAAGGAACGTGGGCTCAGAAGTGGTGGAGCCATCACGAATACTCTTCTGCCGCTCTTGCTCTTGCGTCGTAAAAGTCTTGGCAATCTCGCGACACTCTTCAGCAAGCCTGGCTGTCTCGGAAATAGGTGTACACTCAGATGGATTCGGCGTGTACGGGAGCATTGTGTCCATGGTGTGCGACGGGTGCCTTCCGTACAGCAAGTAGAAAGGTGAAAAACCAGTCGTGCTCTGAGGGGCGGTGTTGTAGGCGTAGGTGACGAAGGGCAGTATAATATCCCAATTAGTGTGGTTGGCAGCGACGTACATAGAAAGCATGTCAACGAGGGTGCGGTTAAAGCGTTCGGTGAGGCCATTCGTCTGTGGGTGGTAAGCAGTAGTTTTGCGGTGGACAGAATGGCACTCCGTCAGAATGGCTTCGACGAATGCCGACAAGAAGACACGGCCTCGATCGCTGAGAAGCTCTTGGGGTGGTCCGTGGCGCAGTATAAATCGATGCAGCAGGAAGGACGCAACATCGCGCGCAGTAGCCGCAGGGAGAGCAGCGGTTTCGGCGTATCGCGTTAAATGGTCAACGGCAACGATGGCCCAGCGGTTACCAGCCGACGTCAGAGGAAGTGGTCCATACAAATCGATACCTACGCGCCCAAAGGGACGGTCAGGGCAAGGTAACGGTTGCAGACCAGCGTGCGACATGTGGGCTGACGGTTTACGGCGTTGGCAAGTGAGGCAAGAGTGAACGAACTGCTGCACATAGCGGTACATCCCGCGCCAGAAGTAGCGTTGTCGAATGCGATGGTAGGTTTTGAATACCCCAGAGTGCGCGCATTGCGGATCAGAATGGAAGGATTCACATATCTCTGACCGCAAACTGCGGGGTATCACGAGTAACCACTGCCGGCCATCGGCGTCGTAATTGCGTCTGTGTAGGAGGCCGCCACGAATGGTGAAATGGCGAGCTTGATGACGCAAAGCACGCGTGGATGGCGTTGCGGATGGATCAGAGAGCATGTCGATGAGCGGGCCAATCCAATTATCCTTTCGCTGTTCGGTAGCGATGATGTCAACATCAATGGCAGACACAGCAGCCGAGGATACTGCGCAGAGCACATCACCTTCAGGCAGAGGGGAGCGCGAGAGGGCGTCGGCGTCAGCATGCTGGCGTCCGTTGCGGTAGAGAACGCGGATGTCGTAGTCTTGTAAGCGAAGAGCCCAACGGGCGAGACGGCCTGAGGGATCCTTCAATGATGAAAGCCAGCATAGTACATGATGGTCGGTGACGACATCGAATGGGCGACCATACAAATAAGGCCGAAACTTTGTAAGAGCCCAGACGATTGCCAGGCACACTTTCTTCGTGACGGTGTAGTTTTTCTCGGCTCTCGTGAGCGTACGGCTTGCATATGCTACGACATATTCAGGGAATCTGGGTTTTCGCTGCGCCAGGACAGCGCCGAGGCCTACACCGCTGGCGTCCGTGTGCACCTCCATTGGGGCTGTAGGGTCTAAGTGGCGTATAATGGGAGGCGACGTCAACAAATGGCGGATCTTCGCGAACGCGTCGTCGCACTCGGATGACCACGCATTGAAGAGCCCGTCGCTTCCAAGGAGCTTCGTCAGCGGTGATATGATCGTGGCGAAATTTCGTATGAAGCGTCGGAAGTAAGAGCACAGGCCCACGAAACTACGCAGTTCTTTGACAGATGCAGGTTTGGGGAATTTGGCCACGGCCTGAAGCTTGGCAGGATCAGGAAGAATGCCGTCTTTGGACACGACGTACCCCAGTATGGTGAGTTGCCGTGCTGCAAAGCGGCACTTTTTCAGATTTAGTTGCAAGCCGGCATTGCTCACACGTGCGAAAACTTCTTTCAGACGTTGGAGATGCGTGGAGAAATCCGGAGCAAAGACAATGACATCGTCGAGGTAACACAAGCACGTGTACCATTTCAAGTTGCACAGAACGGTGTCCATCATGCACTCAAAGGTCGCAGGTGCATTACATAGACCAAACGGCATGACGTTGAACTCGTACAAGCCGTCTGGCGTGACGAAGGCGGTCTTTGGTCGAGCGTCGTCAGCCATGGGTACTTTCCAGTACCCCGAGCGCAGATCAAGAGAAGAAAAAAAATCGGCTCCGTGAAGGCTGTCAATCGCGTCATCGATGCGTGGCAGTGGATAAACATCCTTGCGAGTGATCTTATTGAGCCGTCTGTAGTCCACACAGAACCGCACAGAACCGTCTTTCTTCGCAACAAGAACAACAGGAGACGCCCATCGACTGTCCGAGGGCCGAATAACGTCGCGTCGGAGCATATCGTCAACCTGATCATTATATACTCGACGTTCAGCAGGCGACACGCGATATGGACGTTGCCGTAAAAGTGGATGGGCACCAGTGTCGATGCGATGCGTAACAACGGACGTGCGACCGAGAGAACTTCGCCCGACATCGAAAGAAGAACAATATTCTTTCAACAGGTCCAGAAGTTGGGAACGCTGTATGGCCGTAAGGTTGTCAGCGATGGATGGGCCAAATACATCAGCAGATGACGAATCAGAAGTGGAAACAGCATTGATGGTGCACGACCTGGGACCGCGCGTGTCATCGGATACGTCCAGGACTTGTGCGTCATCGACTGGTTCCACTCTGCCGAGACATTCCCCTCGAAGCAAGGTAACAGCGTACGGGGACGGGTTGGTTACAAAAATAGCAGTGTTGCCCTGGTTGACCTGCACGGTCGCGAAAGGTACTAGCAACCCTTTCCTGCTGCAAGCGCGGTCAGATGGCGAAACAAGCCGAATGGTGTCGGAGAGACTAGCGCAGTAGACACACAGCCGTCGTCGAGTTTGGAGGCACTGTTGTATCGTCTTTCGTTAGAATCTTGCTCAGTGTCGGGGGACTGTCTTCTGGCGTCAAATGCGAGAAGGGTGAGAGCTCAATTTCGGCGGCGGCACAATGGATGACGGCGTCATGGCGGGAGAGAAAGTCCCATCCCAGGATGACGTCATGAGAGCATGCCTGAATGATGATGAACTGGGCGACATACAGAACGTCCTGGTAGACAACGCGAGCTGCGCACCCTGCTGTAGGATGAATGCGGTGCAAACTTGCAGTACAGAGGGATAACCCAGAAAGTGGCGTCGTCACTTTTAGAACTAAGCGGCAAAGTTTTTCGTCCATAACTGATACGGCAGCTCCAGTGTCAATAAGAGCCGATGCACAAACACCGTCCACAAGCACGTCAATGACATTCGAGGGGCTGCTCTGAGGGCTTTCACATTGCGATAGCGTCGCACTCCTTGCCTCGGGGACTGCGGCGACTAGTTTTCCCGCTCATGAGCAGCCGCACTTGGCCGCATGGGGGGCAGGGAACGACGTCGTGGAGACGGCGATCTTCGAGATGGACCTGGGCGAGACCGAGGTGACATAGACGGCGGTTCTTCTTGATAAGGACGGCTGAGTTGGCCAGCAACAGGTGAAGAAATCGGAGCCGGCTGTACGCGATGGCAATAACGGGCTACGTGACCGGCGTAACCACAGGCAAAGCAGATGGGCCGGTTGTCGGGTGTGCGCCATCTGTTCACCGGGGTAGGTCTCACCCATGTCGTAAGGGCCGATGGACGGAACGGTGGCTGCATGGTGGACTGAAGCTGAGGCTGAGGGGTTACGTCAACATACGTAGCGGGCATACCCGCTGCAAAGGACGGAGGTCGTGCAGCAGCTTCAGCGTTGGTCAGAGGGGCGGGTGCTTGAATGACTTGGGGCGGCCTGGCGACCACTTGCGCGTAACTCAGGGACGCAGGAGCCGGAGGCTGTTGGGGGTAGTAAGCATGCATTACCTCCACTATTTACTGTTCAATCGCTCGGCGGATGGGAGGGAGAAGGGTAGTAGCCGATTTTTGAACAGCAGGTTGGTGGGCAAAGGGCAGGAGCGAGAACTGACGCGCGATTTCCTCACGGATAAAGGACTTCAGGTCTGCCATCAACGCCACTTGGTCACAACTGGCCTCCAAGCCAGCAAGCGTTGCAGCTCGTGGTGGGGAGCGTCGGGTCATCGAACGCTGCCGGCGGAGCTCCTCGTAGCTCTGGCACAGTGTGATGACCTCAGCCACCGTGCCGGGGTTTTTGGCGAGCAGCATCGTGAAGGCATCATCGTCCATGCCTTTCATGATGTTTCGGATCTTGTCAGACTCAGACATGGTGGGATTGCATTTGTTACATAGGTCCAGGACATCTTCAATATAGCTGGTGAAAAACGCACCAGCCTCCTGAGCACGTTCACGCGAGCGCTGCTTGGCTTGCAGCTTGCGAACAGCAGGGCGGCCGAAGACGTTGATGATTGCGGTCTTGAAATCGGACCAGGTGGCAAAATCGGACGCGTGACTGTTGTACCACAAACTGGTGACACCGGCAAGGTAAAACATCAAGTTGGTCAGCTTGCCGTCCTCGTCCCATTTGGTGGGGACGCTCACGCACTCGTAAATGGCGAGCCAGTCCTTCACGTCAGTGCCATCAGCGCCAGTAAAGATGGGTGGATCGCGGATTCTGGGGACACCGGGACAAGGGGGTGGCATTGGAGGAGGCGTTTGCTGAGAAGCGTCGTGGTACATAGTAGATGGCAGGGTACGTGATCGTAGCTCCAAAGGCATAGCCAGGGATCGCAGCACCTCCACCAAATTGTTAAGGCGTTTATTAGCCGGCAACGAGCGAGAATATACATTGGCGACAGACACAGCCAAGCACGGGCTCTCAGCGCGAGCGGCGTCCTTGTTGGGTAGCCCCACTAGAAAGTACTCAAGGGTTCGACCCATTTCAGGGTTCGGAGGCTTCGCTACAGTGCGAAGAAGAAGGGGTGAGGCAGACGTGGCTGGAAGGAAGAAGCAACGTTGAAGAACCAGGGCGTGGGAGCAGTGACCCGTCGGGTTGCGGACTCGCGGTCTCAGCAGGCTCCCACCTGGGGCCATACCAGCCGTCCTTGCGGTTCGGGCCTGGCGTGGCCGAAACGTCACCAGGACGTTTCCGCCAGGTGAGTCCGGTAACTACGGCAGCGAGCGCCAGCCAGCGTTCGAGATAGGCATGGCAAACGCCATGCGTGCTCCAGGTCAACGACCTCCGCAGTGAGCCGCGTTCTTGGCAGCGGCTGTCATTGGACTTACCAGGCTACCCAAGCGTCGGCCGTCCCTTCCCAGCATTGAGTTTGCCGCCGGAACTTGACCACCGCCTTCCTCTCCGGTGAATTCTTTCTGTTTTTATGCGCTTGTGACTCTCACACCATCATTCCAAGCATGTTATATTTTCCCTTACTTCATTTATTATTAGACCTTTCATGTCTTTTGTAAATACATTTTTTGTGTGATTGCATAAACGGCCTCATTACTGCCCGATGATGATTGAGTCATCGCAGGTTTCCTTATAGAAACACGAGCGTCTCGTCTAGAGCTTGGTCTCTCTATACAGCTCCTTATACAGCTATAACCGCACGCCAAAAAAGGCGGGAAACCACACATTCAAACGTCGCATGTCGATTGGTCTCTACCATGACGCAGTTGGGGCAAGTGGAAGTGCGAACCACCTGCCGTTGCTGCAACTGATCTCGCGTGGGGAGCAAGCCCCAGCCCAACCTCCAGACAAAGTATCTGAGATGCCCTGGCAACACTGCGGCAGTTATTGATTTCCAAGCGCGGTTCATTACAGATTGACGATGCTGGGGCACCAGGGGCCGTAGAAGGGCGGCCATTGTGTCCACCACTTTAGAATCGGCCACCTCTATATCTGGGCACGTAGCTTCCAAACGTCGGTGAAATGCCAGAAGGGCTCGATAAAAAGATGGTAATTCAGTTGATTGGAGACCTTGGTTTATTTGGATATCCGGCAAGAACACACGTAGTGATGGCCCCAGATGGTAGCGAGCCAGTGTCTGAGCGGGCATGCAATCTTTGCTTAGTATTCGCAATAGAGTGCGGAGCCACAATGTAGAAGCCATGACGGCCGCCAGCGCATGATTAGCTAGCGAAACGGCCGCCAGCGCATCATGAGCGCGGCATGTTATCATGTTTGCACAAGTCATATACCTCCGTGATCTATCCACGTACTGTAATAGGAAATATGGTATATGTGATGCTAGCGAAATGACCGTTAACATCATGAGCGTAGAATGTAGTCGTGTTGTTACATGACACGCATGTCTCATTTTCATGTTAGGGTCTGTCGCTTGTTTTAGCCATGCAGTCATGCCATACCGAAACAGTTTTGCAACATGCCTTGTGAACCAAACCATGCAAGAGCTGCAGGACTATGCAATGTAAATCATGACATTCATAACATACACGTCATGATTTCATGTTATGACTAGTCAAATATCTTCTTCATACAGTCATGTTATGCCACACGAAGTTTGGTTTCGATACCATTATCGAAACGGCCAGGAGAGCTAAAGTCGTAGGCGGCTAGATAGATAGATAGATAGATAGATAGATAGATAGATAGATAGATAGATAGATAGATAGATAGATAGATAGATAGATAGATAGATAGATAGATAGATAGATAGATAGATACGCCCGAAGTCACTGACGTTTGCTAAGAAATGCTTCGCCTTGAATATAAAACCGGTCTTTCTGGGGGAGCGTTGGCTAAAGGCGCTGACTAGCTCAGATATGCACGACCAACCGTGGGCGATCAAGCGGGCCCGGACAGCGGTGTAAAGGCTACGCCTCACCGCACAAAACGTCGGTGTGGCCCGAGTCCGGGCCGGTAACCCTGCAGGTTTTTTTTAATTTGTTTTATATATTTTTCCGTTCATCTGTCCGTCCGTCATGCAAGGCAATGTACAAGCAAGGCATTTTCGAGTAGAAGACTTCAGAGACACGTTCGATCGCCTGCGTCTGTTCCCGGAAGTGCTCGCCCTAGGTGCCTACCAGATGAACCACGTTTGGACGGTAACTTTCAAAAGCGATGAAGGGGACAAAAGACTTCTTGCAAGCAGTGCCGTTAAGGTGAAAGGTCGGCGTTGTGTCGTCATTAACCCGGCAAGTAAGAATCTCCGCATCCATGCCTACTGGCTTCTGTACAAACAGCCTACGAAGACGTGAGGGTGGCGTTGCTGCCCTACGGTCGTGTAAGAAACATCACTCGTGAGTGATGGTGTGTGAATGGCGTCACGAATAAGGAGTCAACAACGATAACTGTTACTCTGAAGCTTAAAAGTGGCATAATCATTGGCGATATTCCCCGTCAATTACAATCTGCTGGTGAACAAGCCCTCGTGGTCGTACCGGGTAAAGCTCCATTGTGCCTGCAATGTGGAAATACTGTTGATGTTTGCCGATATTGTGGTGCACCGCGGTGCGGACAGTGCCGACACTGCGGTCCCGAGGACGCGGACGGCGCTCGAACGTACAACAGTGTTAAGGCACCTGCCTGGACAACGGCGAGTGAAGACACTGTAGAGATCATGATGGAGGAGGCCGAGGCCGATGAGGTCGGTGGTAACACACGGAGGACTTCAAGCACATAACACATGGAGGGACGCGCGGCTAGCGTCTCTCTTACTTCCGAAGCAGGAAAAGAGCGTATAGGCACCTTACAGTGGACCAGAGGGCGCGACGAAGCTCTTTGTGTCGCCTCAGCATTGTTGGTACCGACTGTAAGGGATACTAAAAAATGGAACGCTCGCTGAACACAGTGACACGCTGAAGTGTCAGTGCACTTTTAGGGGCGAAGCTCCTTATAGCGGCACCCGTTCTTCCCGCGTCCCGTCGTAGTATGTAACCAGTCTTACGCTTTGACCTGCAAACATTTTGACCTCCAAGGTGGTGCCGGTGAGAGATTCCTTCTGTGCGTTGTTGAACAACAAAAATAGTGCTCAATGTATATGCCAATAGCTGATAATGGGGTATGAGAGACCGGAGAATTCGGCTTTTAGTTAACGTGCACGCTGCGATCCCCATTAGCAGCCATTGCATATACATTGAGCACTATCTGAAGGGAAAGGGTTGCTACGTTATACCCGCTGGGTGTAACTACCTTCGTTTTTGAAAGGTTTAGTGAGCGTTGAGCCGCAGTGCCATGAATACAACGAACTAGTATATACCATGAATGAACTCGAGGTAGTTAAAGGTGGGAAGTAGGTACGAAGTGCAAGCCGAAGTGCAAGCCGTAAGAAAGTAAAAGCCGAATTCTCCTGTCTCTCATTTCCCATGCAGCCATTGGCATGTACATTGAGCTCTATCTGCCAGGAAAAGGTTGCTACGTTATACTCGCTGGGCGTAACCTCCTTGGTTTTAGAAAGGTTTAGCGAGTGTTGGGCCGCAGTGCCATTAATACAGTGAACTAGTATATACCATGAACTCGAGGTGGTTAAAGGCGGGAAGTAGACCCGAAGCGCAAGCTGTTAGAAAGTGTGCGTGTGCCACCTCTCGTTTAGTCCTTGGAATGTCCGCTGGATGGCGGTGTTTCTATATGGGGAATATATGATAAAAATATGCGAGATGGTGGTACTTGGAGTGTTGAATAGATGGACGCAGGGGCGGATGCATGGACGAACGCATGAATGGACGCAAGAACGGACGCAGGGGCGGATGCATGGACGAACGCAGAAACGGACGCACGCACGGACAGACAGATGGACGCATGGACGGTCGCACCGACGGAAGGAAGCAAGAACGAATGTATGGACGAATGCTTAGCCCCACTCTCCATCATTCACTCCGTGGATATGCTGCCAATTTGTTTGGCACATTTTCAAAGAACGCTTTCTGTGCGCTCACATAATCAGCCATGACTCCCTTGCTCACAACTAAAAAAGAAAATAATATGCACGTGTAAGTTCGGTTTTCCTGCGTCTAGTCACTAGACTACGCATAGGAAGACTCAGTTTTGCTGCGCCTACTCGCTAGGCTGTGTGTCCTGGCACTACCATCAGATCTCGTAAACTGCATTGCCGGGTGCCTTAGTATTGGACATTGCGGTAACCTCGCCGCTAGTGACAGCGACGCCGACATCAGAAGCAAGTTAGGTAATGGAGGACGTGACCGGAGAGAATTATAAGGAGCTTCGCCCAAATTGTTCAGCAACCAACACGTGTTGGTCATGCCTCGTCCACGTTACTAGATCTTGTGTTCATGCATCGCACTATTCTTGATTGCTGTGTTTGTGTTGAACCCGGCTTATCTGATCACGACATGGTCACAGTTTCTTTTCCCTTGCATTGTAATCGCTCCAATAGCCCACCTAACTCTAAACAGGTCAAAAATGTTTCCCGTGCTAACGATACGAGCATCCAAGATTATCTTGAATGTGAATTGGTGCATTTTGATGGCGACGACGCTTCTGTTCTCTGGGATAAGTTTAAGAAACTATGCTTGCACTGCATTGAACGGTTTGTACCAAACAAAACGAAAAAACCCCCAAAGTTCACACCATGGATCACAAGGCCAATAATACAAATGAAGCGTAAAGCCAAGCGTTATCGGAAAAAAGGTGCTCCCGCTAACATTCTCAGGGAAATTCGTAACTCCCTCTCCGAAGCTATTAAAAGTGCCAAGAATTTTTATTTTACTGTCAAGTTGCAAAACTTCATCAAAGAGGACCCTAAAAAATTCTGGTATTTTATTAGGGACCGTAAAAGCTCTGTAAATCGAATCAAGTTTAACGGCACTATAATTGACAATCCCCAAACTATCGCGAAAAATTTCAACGACTATTTTCATAGTGTTTTTTCAACTTCTACGCTGCCTGTCTCAATTAGCATTGACGCTTCTGATTCAGATCCTAACCTCATTTCTTTCGATGGTGTCCTAAATTTACTGCTGCGATTAAAAGTTAAATCAACCCCTGGACCAGACAACATACCCAATGCATTTCTCCGGCGATATGCCGAAATATTGGCCAAGTACATTGTTGTGATCTTCCGAGCCTCAATAAGTTCAGCAACTTTACCCATCGATTGGAAATTGGCACGTGTTCTGCCCTTTGTGAAAAAGGGGGACCCAGAGTGCATACCAAACTACCGTCCCATTTCTATGACTTCCGCATGTTGCAAAATGCTAGAACATATAATTGCCACTCGTATAAACAGCTTCTTAGATGATAACCACATTTTATCTCCCTTTCAGCATGGATTTAGAAAACGGTTTTCCACAGTCACCCAGTTGGTCTCAGTTATTCATCATATTGCTTCTGTTTTAGACAAAGCTGGTCAGGTCAATGTACTGTTTTTAGATTTCAGTAAGGCATTCGACCGTGTTCCCCGTAACAAGCTCATCGAGAAATTGCAGACTATAGGGCTTCCAAACTACCTAGTATCCTGGGTGTCTGCTTACCTGAACGGCCGGAAACAGTATGTCGACGTCTGTGGACAGGCATCACCTCATCTCCCCGTAGATTCCGGCGTACCGCAGGGTAGTGTTCTAGGTCCGCTGCTGTTTATAATTTATTGCAATGATATTGTTAATGCTATTACTGATCCGGTTAAAATAAGACTTTTTGCAGACGACTGCATTCTTTTCACAGATGTACAATCGCCAGATGACCAGGTTGCTCTCGACACTGCCCTTAACAATATTCTTTCGTGGTGTAACAAATGGGGCATGGTGCTCAATTTCGATAAATCTGTTTGCCTTCGAATTACTAACAAGAAAAATCCCCTTCAGTTTTCCTATTCCTCCAAAAGCCAACCCTTAAAAGAAGTCAGTCAATACAAATACCTAGGTATAACGATAACGAATAAGTTGTCCTGGAATGCACACATTTCCGATGTTTCGTCATCAGCTTTCCGTAAACTGTGTCTTTTAAGGCACAAACTCAGAGACGCCCCGTCGCAAATGAAACTATTAGCTTATAACACTTTAATACGTCCAAAGCTTGAATACGCTTGTATTGTATGGGATCCGCATACTAAGTCTAACATATATTTTCTCGAAAAGATTCAAAGACGAGCAGTGCGTTTTATTTACTCAAAGTATGGTCGTGGTACATCAGTTACGGAACTAATGCGAGATAACGAAATCCAGACGCTACAATCGCGGCGCCAGCTTCTCCGTCTAAAATTCTTGGACTCACTAATTAACAATAAACTTGGGCTAGACCCATCACATTACGTTACCCCAGTTTCGACCAGGCAAACTCGTCATTCTCATGTCCGATCCTTAACTCCATATTTTGCGCGGACAGATTTATTTAGGTTTTCCTTTTTTCCGAGAACTGTAACAGAATGGAATAACTTGCCTTCTGATTTCCTCCAAACCTTCGATCTTGATGAACCCAATGTTTAATTCTGTGAATCTTGACCCCCCCCTCCCAATATTGCTTGATTTTTTTTTTATGTTTCTCTTCTACTCGCTCTTCTCCTACACAGATGTATTTTAGTCAAGCTGTGTTACTCATGTACTGATTGCGTGCTTTCTTTGTTATGATGTTTTTCTTCTACTCGCTCTCCTCTTACACAGATGTATTTTAGTGAAGCTGTGTCGCTCATGTACTGATATTGTGTTTGTGTTTGTGCCCCTCCTGCTTGGCCCTTTTTGGCCTGCAGTATTTCACAAATAAATAAAATAAATAAATAAATTCGCAAGTGGATGAATTGGTGATGGAAGCTTCCAGCGGCACAACAGGCAAACGAACATGACAGGACGTGGGAGAGAACGACGTTGCAGGAGACGCTGGCATCGAAGAGCCACCATCTAAAGCATTACTACCACGTCGATTGGCGTTTCGCCCGTAACCTACTATCCCACCGGACAGGCCTCCGGAGCGTCGTCGGCTTCGTAGCATCGATGGCGCGTCTACAGATGGGGAACGAGGCGTCCAACTGGCAGGCTCAGCTGCACTGAGTGGTGGAGGTGAGCATCATGCTCCCATTCTCAGTCGACCGCATACCATGGCTACGGTAAGCTTTTAAATGCAAAGCATTCCTTGGCGAACTTCGGTGACTTTGAGCGTATCTATCTATCTATCTATCTATCTATCTATCTATCTATCTATCTATCTATCTTTCTATCCATCTATCTATCTATCTATCTATCTATATATCTATCTATGTAGCCGCCTACGACTTTTAGGTCTCCTAGCCGTTTCAATAATAGTATCGATACAAAAATTCGTATGGCATTACATGACTGTATGAAGAACATATTTGATTATGTGCAACATCAAAATCAAGACATGTGTGTCATGAATGTTATGATTTACGATTCATGGTCCGGCAGCTCTTGTATTGGGTTCGTTCACATGCCATGTTGCAAAACTGGTATAGTATGGCATAATTGCAAGGCGAACACAAGCGACAGACCCTAACATAAAGAGCATGATATGCGTGTCATGTAACAACATGACTACATGCCACGCTCATGATGCGCTCGCGGCCATTTCGCTAGCGTCACATATACCAAATTTGGTATTACAGTACGTGAAGGAATGACGCAGGTATGTGACTGGTGCAAACACGGTAATCTTGAGATGCGTGTCATGTGAGGACTTGACTACATGCCGCAGTCAAGGCGACAATACATTTCGGCGTGACGCGGCGCGCGTGCTCGCCGGCGTTCATTTCGTCGCGTCCCGCAAGCGTTGCGACGCCAGGCGCCCGTTTTGCCATATACTCGCCGGAGTGCGCCGCGCTGCGTTGCTTTGACACATGCGCGTTTCAGCGCGTCTGACGTCCCTCCGTCATGAATAGAGGGAGACGCATGAAAAGAGGGAGACGCCGAGGGAGACGCAGAGGGAGACGCAGTAATCGGTGGGAATTTTGCACTGGTTGCCGTCGGCCGCGCCGACGGACGCTGGCCCCGCCTGCTGTCAGGCTATAGAGTGCTTGCGTTTTGCAAACGTAGTGTCGCTGTGCCCAGCGTGCGCGCGCGTCTACGCTACATTGGATGACGCCCTCATGATGCGGTCACGGCCGTTTAGCTCGCTCCACCTATACCAAACTTAGTGTTACATGACGTAAATGAATGATGAAACACAGGACTGCTGCAAATGTGATAATCCTGACACGCGTGTCATGTAAGAACATGACACGCCTGTAAGCCACGGGTGTAATGTAAGTACAAGACATGATACCACGCCAATAGTGTGTTCGTGGCAGTTTCGCTTGCTGCACATATACTAAATTTGGCATCACGTGACGTGAATAGATGACGAAGGTAAACAACACACCCAAACATAATAATCATGACACGGAAATTACGTACGGCATCACTTATCTTCACCTCGTAAAGTTGTGCTGATTTTAAAGTGACATATCAACCTTTCTTATTCGTGCTTCGCATATCATCGATTCCCACTGTACGAGGAATCTGCCAATTTTTTTTCTCTTTCGCTTCACTTAGCATGCGGCTTCTCACTGGCAGAAACCTAATCAGGTGTAACGACTAGTTGTAGAGCGAGATCTCGACGTTTTCGCTGTACATGAAAAGAAAGTTCAAGGTGAACAAGAAACTGGGAGCGTGGTGCGGCCCCTTAATTCACGGTTCAGTGTTTGTATAACTCATGCCATTGGTTTTTTAGCCGGTTGTGCTTTATTTGTCCGCCAGATACAGGGGCTGGTCATTGAATCTGGTATATCTAGTTTATCGGGGAGGTTTGTAGTGTGATTTCTGGTACATTTTTCTAAATGGCGTGTAATTACTGTGTATGCACTTAATGTGCAATCCGAAAGATTTGATTTCTTCCAATCCCTAGATAGATATTGTGATACCGACAGGCAGGTTGTCATAATGGGAGACTTTAAATCTGTGCTTTCTGCACATGACCGGACCAGCAGTGCACCGCATAGGAATCCCAGTACGGCAGCTCTCAGCAATATTATAGACTGATATAGCCTTGAAGATGTGGCGGAAGGTCTGTTTACGTGGCAAAGCATTAATTTACGCACTTTCAGAATTCCGGTCACGCTCGTCTGCACAGAGCTCATGTAATGGCGAGTATAATACTAATGTGTTACATACGTAGTCGAACCAGTCTTATTTACGGATCATTGCCTAATCAGCTTTAATATTAGACTATATTACAATCTCGTCATTAATATTAGACTATCTCGTAAAGCACGTGCAAATGGCACAGAGTGATAAGCGAGTGATACTGATAACGCCTCTCTACATGAGAACCACGCGCTATTATTATAGCACAAGTTGGCCAGTTTTATATTTTTTCAATATCTATAGGTCATCATAATCGCTGATGAACTCCCAATAATACATCGACTTGCGACTGCTGCCCACCCTGCTCCATGACTAACGTAAAGTGGTCGCGAACCACAAGTGAAAAAATCCCTGTCTACGCAAACAAACCGCTGATCATAGAGGGGCAGGTTTTATTTGAAAAACAGAAGAAGAAAATAAAGAAAATTAAAACACACTGCCGCCGACCGAAACACTGATTGAGATAAGCCAAAAGCTCGTGTAGCCCAGGGCCGGCACGGATGCAGCGACAGCTATTTAAAGCACCTGCTGCGAGTTTCAATTACAAAACAAAGCAGTGGCAAATCGCTATGAAGGAAAACTGGGCCAAGTGATCGCCATGCGTAATGAGTCATGAATAAAGCGCCAAGGTGCCAGCTAATATCGTTTACAATGGTTTGAACCCTCGTTTTGTCACCACGGCTTCGCACCTAACCAAGTGTTTATCTCTACCTGCAGACACTGACGTGCGGATTTCACTCGCGATGAATTGTTTAAATGCAAAATGCAATGAGAACTCCCCTGTCTAAATAAATTAGTAGCTAATGGGTGTAATCCGGGATTAGGTTGCACACATTCTGCCGCTCACGTAACCCATAATGAGAACCCATGTGCAAGTGCCAGAGCATCTGAGAGACGCGTCGGATGCAGGGAAAAATTGACTCCACGTTTACAGTTACTCTCTCACAGCAAACACGTACTCGTAGGTGACCGCATGCAGCAGCATCAACATGAAAGCCTGGTGGAACGTGCTATGCACGACAGAGAACCGGAGAGTCAACCCCGCAATGCTTGCCACCCCACTCGGTGGTTTTCGCTAGCCGACAGTGGCGCTACAACACACAACCTAGCTAGTCGAAGCACCACGCTCGATGCACGGCAGCACAGTTTTGTGGAGTCACATACAGGAAGGAAGGAAAGAACTTTATTCAGAGTCCGGCGAGTAGATGGGGTGGGCGATTGGCCCCGCCTAGGTTACGGCCAGGAATCCTTGAATCCTGGCGGCTTCCTCGGCCCGCTGGACGGCCCACATTTGGTCTTCGAGAACGGAACTGAGCATTGCGGCTTCCCAGTGCGCACGAAGGCTGTCAGCAGAGGCCGCATACTTGTTATGAGTACTCATCCCTCTACATTCCCATAACATATGCTCCAGAGTGGCTCTGGAGTCGCAACGCTTGCACCTGTCCGTTTTGTATATATCAGGATATATAATGTGCGATAGTGCGGGATTCGGATATGTCCTAGTTTGTAACTGCCGCCATGAGTCACATATATTCGCTAAAGTTGAAAGATTATGGCTGCACTATGGGAACTTTTGTCACCAGAAATATGGAAAGTGAAAAAAGAACACCATTGGGTGCGTCTTGTTAGTCAAACTCGCCATTTTTCCCCACTGAAGCTGAGTTCGGCATCAAAATTCTAGCTTTCGAGGCTGTTTCGGAACAGTTTGGTGCAATGTTCTTTTGTTACTATGGTTTTAGAGAAGCTTGGCGCAAAAAAACGGAAATGATTTGAAAATGCGCAATGTGAGCAGCTGTCTCACTCCTTACCAATGCGTGCGTGTTGGCAGTACAGGCCCAGGTCGCAACAGCCTCTTTTGCCTTACCCATTAGCTTATTCCAAAGTGATCAGAGATGGATTGGCTTCATCTTTGGTACAGGAGGCTGTGTGCAAGTCATGTATGCACAAGGTATTGAGCAGTGTTTCTGCTCAGATCCAGACATTTCCAACCGCAGGGTTTCCAAGTTATGCGGTCTCTAGAGCCTGCGAAAAGGTGGCGAGTTGGATCAAACATTTCAGCCAAGGCGAAGTCTGCGAGAAAAATCATGAGAGTTGCTTTAGCCTGCTGCCCTACGTTCAAGTTCTTTATTGATACAAACTCCTATTAGTACATGAAAATTAACAACACTTGTGGACTTGTTCACAGGATGGCGCACAATTAAGAGTGTCGCATCCAGATATGATGCGGCAGTGGAATGTACCACTCTAAAGAAGCTGGGTAGCACTTGCACACTTGTTAAGCTTGGGGCCAAAGGCAAAACCAAAAATAAAGAAAGTGTGGTCAGAAACACAAAAGCTCCTCCATTCATTGTGCTACAGGAGTAGTGTACAATATTCCTTAGTCATGCACCAACAGTTATATTGGTCAGATTGGTAGGTGCATGTTAGATCATGGGGGCACCAGAAGAAATGCGAAAAGAATATCCGAATATCAAACTTGTTTGCTTATGAACACAGTGCCACTAAAAGCCACGGTTTAACAAGATCAGGGTTGCAACAGCCTAAATACAAATTGGAGCGATTTTAGGAACAGCAAAATATTACTTTGGAGCACTAAAATGTAAATTTTGAGCAGGTTACAGGGAAAAAAATATCCAGTTTTTATCACTAGATACCAAATTTTGAGCAGTATAAAAAAGAAGGCTTATATTAAAAAACAAAATATGTATAAACCTTTCGACATGACGTAAATTGTGCAGTGTGTACGTGAGCACTGCTATTTCAATAAAAGGGGTATTTCGAACCACCCCACTGAGACAACAATGATAAAACAAATATCAGCATTTGCTGTGCCTTTAAAATCGTTTGACAGACTCTGCAAATTTAAATATGGATCTGCATAGCTTGCAACCATGAAATTAGGGAGATTCCAGAAGCCGAATAGCACAGGTGGTGAAAAAAAAACAAAAAAAAACTGGTGCAAAAATTACTGTGTTTTTTAGAGAAGAAATGTCATACACTGCTCCAAAATATTATCAGTAGCACTGTTAGACATCAGTGATTACACTGATAATCATATTTAGGCAGCGTACAAACGCATGACTAAGTGACCATTATGTGCAGTGTCCAGTGACTAGGGATAACAGCCCCTTCCAAATCTCAGTACGCTATTTCGCAAAGCATCGGTGTAAAGTGCCAAAGGTGGCCTATTCGGAATTCTCTGCACGGGTTAGAATCCCAAGCCAAGAAATTTTCTAATCACTACATTTTCCCTTCCCTGTTCCCACCTTATTTTTTTTTCACCGTGGGGTTAGGTATCGCTTCGGCTGTCCCTCGAAGGCGCGTTCGACCAGGTAAAGTAACAACGGCGTGCACCCGTTGACCTAGCGACAGTACCGCAGATGTCCATCGCCAGGACCGTGGCCGAGAAGACAAAAAAAAGGGGGGGAGTTCAGAGCTTTCAATAAAATCGGGAATGTCCAGCTTTTTAAGCTTTATTCACAAACTGTGCGATATTTCACGGCAGTTCTTGAAAGATGAATAAGTTTTCGAAGTTTTCGAAGCTCACCAAGTTTTAGCCTGTAGATCAAAACAGCATTGAGAGGAAGTGACAGTGGCTATGGGTCCATCCTACAAACGTAATCTATAAGCAAAAAACCTTGTGAGCTGAGGTCGCAGATTGCAGAGGCATTGCCAGAAATTCTTTTCCAAGGGGGCACCACCTAATTAGAATGGGTCCCAGCTAGGCAAGTAGATGTGGTAGATCGTTATTTTCTGTGCCCCTATATACCATTGGAAAATATTTGGAGGGCGGAGGCACCAGCCTGATGTGCCACCCCATGGCTACGCTACTGGTGGATGGAAACCAGTGTGGTCAACTACACACTCAGAAAAGGAGAGCTGGGGAGGAGGCTGGGAGTGGCACAAGCTACTGTTAGGTTACCTTGGCGAGAGAACTAGCTCTAACTGGAGCCGCTTGTGTATTATGTAAGAAAAAAGGTTTCGTCCAACGTGCTCGCCGAACACACAGAAGCAACTAACAACGATATAGACTGGAATAAGGTGAAATTACCAAAATAAAGCGAGAATAATTGGACCTCCGGGCTATATCTAGACTCTCTGACAATTCGGACAACAACGGGGCACATTTTTGAGTGCAAATGACAATAACAGCAACTTCCCCCACATATACACGCCTACATTATATTTTAAAATATTTATAACTTGACTGTCCGCATATTGATTTTTAGTTGTGAGCTTGGCTCTCGTGCGGAAACCTAAATGTACCACTTTATGCGAGCATTCATGGTCGGTGGTCATGTTAACCCCATAGTTGAATGACAACCACAACACAAAAAGAGGGAGGTGACAGTGGCACTGCAAGCCGGCGTGAGAGTACCCTCACGTATGTAGCGCACTGTAGCATGCTGCCGGCAACTTTTGCAGTTCTCCGGATTGTGTAGTCTGCAGAAGTCTGCACACATGAAGCCAGAGCAAAACAACACTGTTGGAAAATAAAGACACTGCAAAGTCACGGTAAAATCACACATGCAACTGCCACCTTTCCTTTGCCAATTCGAGGCGAGATAACGTGACCCACACAGCGATTGCAGCACTCGCGCCTCCGGTGGTG